>NC_088418.1:41910870-42240870 GCF_034236695.1 Oncorhynchus nerka | reverse complement strand
CAGTGGGATGCATGGTGCTGAGGATGCAAACATTTATTCATTTTACATATGTACACCGCAAGTGTTGCTTTACCACTCGCCATAACCAATGTGGAGTATAGCTCTGCTGGTATTTTGTTTTGTGCAGAGGGGGGGGCAACTCCCGCCTTTGTTTGTTCACTATTCCCAGAAGGCTTTTCTTCTTTGCAATCAACATGTCAGCCAGGGAAGTTGTCTTCCATGGTCATATTTCTACCTTTGTCCATGTAAGGCTCCACGAGTTTCAACACCCGTCTCTCACCCGTTGGCCTGGTTTCATCTTTCACCAGATATGGAAAGCCATTGAGCAAGTACTTGGTTTCGACATTGGCGGAAAAAAAAACTTAAACCTCTCTGGGGTAGGGGGCAGTATTTTGACGTCCGGATGAAAAGGTTGCCCAAACTAAACTACCTGTTACTCAGGCCCAGAAGATAGTATATGCATATAATTGGTAGATTTGGATAGGAGACACTCTAAGGTTTCTAAAACCGTTAAGATGATGTCTGTGAGTATAACTGAACTGATATGGCAGGCGAAACTCCGAGGACAAACCATCCCCCCCCCAACAAAATTCAGCTTACCACTATTTTTGATGGCTAGTATTTTAATAATAAGGCCAGGTCCTCCCAGATTGCAGTTTCTAGGGCTTCCACTAGATGACAACAGTCTTTAGAAAGAGTTTCAGGCTGGTTTTTGGAAGAATGACCCAGAAATTGTAGTTTTTCCAGGTGGCTCACATTTTGGATGTAGTGTTTCCAAGCGCGTGGAGGAAAGCGCGTTCTTTCATATTTATCTCGGGTAATGAACATACTATTCTCCGTCTTAAATGTTATCGTTTATTTGCTTATTAGGATACCTAAGGTTTGATTAGAATCGTTGTTTGACTTGTTTGGAAAAGTTTATTGGTAAATTTATTCATTTGGTATGCATTTTGATGGAGGGAAACTGAGTGGATTATTGACTGAAGAGCGCCAGCTAAACTGATTTTTTATTAATATAAAGAAAAACGTTATCGAAAAAAAAGGACAATTTGTGATGTAACTGAGACCTTTTGGAGTGCCAACAGAAGAAGATCATCAAAGGTAAGGCATTTTTTATATCGCTAATCATGACTTTTGTGTCGCACCTGCCTGGTTGAAATATGATTTTCAAGCTTTTGTATGCGGGCGCTGTCCTCAGATAATCTCATACTTTGCTTTCACCGTTAAACCTTTTTGAAATCTGACACATCGGCTGGATTAACAAGAGGTTAAGCATTATTTTGATGTATAACACATATATTTTCAAGAATGTTAAATATTTGAATTGAGTATTTTTGAATTTCGCGCTCTGCAATTTCACCAGATGTTGGCCAGGTGGGACGTTACCATCCTATGTACCCTAGAGAGGTTAAAACCTGTTGCGACTCTAGGGGCAGTATTTTCATTTTTGGAAAAAAAACATTCCTGTTATAAACGGGATATTTTGTCAGGACAAGATGCTAGAATATGCATATAATTCTCTCCTTTGGATAGAAAACACTCTAACGTTTCCAAAACTGTAAAGATATTGTCTGCGAGTATAAGAGAACTGATGTTGCAGGCGAAAGCCTGAGAAAAATCCAATCCGGAAGTGCCCCATATTTTGAAAGTGCTGCGTGCCAATGAGTCCCCATTGAGCTGTGAATGTGCTATGAACCAGCTTACGCTTTCTACGTATTCCCCAAGAAGTCTACAGCATTGTGACGTAGTTATACGCATTTATGTGTTGAAGAATACCCGTAGGGGGCTACATTGCGCAAGTGGTCACATGATGCTCCCGGAGAAAATCTCGCATAAAGTACAGAGGTAGCCATTATTCCAATCGCTTCTACTGAGAAACGAATTGTCCCGGTGGATATATTATCGAATAGATATTTGAAAAACACCTTGAGGATTGATTCTAAACAATGTTTGCCATGTTTCTGTCGATATTATGGAGCTAATTTGGAATATTTTTCGGGGTTGTCGTGACCGCTATTTCCGGTCGATTTCTCAGCCAAACGTGAAGAACAAACAGCTATTTCGCCTACAAAAATAATATTTTGGGAAAAAATGAACTTTGGCTATCTACCTGGGAGTCTCGTGAGTGAAAACACCCGAAGTTCATCAAAGGTAAAGGATTTAATTTGATTGCTTTTCTGATTTTTGTGACAAGGTTGCCTGCTGCTAGCAAGGCATAATGCTATGCTAGGCTATCGATAAACGTACACAAATGCTTGTCTAGCTTTGGCTGTAAAGCATATTTTGAAAATCTGAGATGACAGGGAGATTAACAAAAGACTAAGCTGTGTTCCAATATATTTCACTTGTGCTTTTCATGAATAGGAAGATTTTCTAGGAAGATTTATGTCCGTTGCGTTATGCTAATTAGTGTCAGATGATGACAATGGTCCCGTTCAAGGGATAGGGTGTCACTAGAGGTTAACTGAAATCACATGCACCATTATTTGTTTATTTCTGACTGCTGGCGCCCATTCATCCATTTATGACAGAATAACACATTTTAATGTTACCTTTATTAAGTTACTAGTTTTTGCTTAGTAGCCAGAGCAATGCTGCTGCGCGAGGGGTCATGTACTGAATGCAGGGACAGCACAAATATTCTTGGAAAAAGTACAATTTGAAAAATGAGCTGTACCTCTTGAATTGAGTTCATTGTCAAAGGTAAGTGTCATAAAAAGTGCATAATATTGCTTTTTCAGATATTATATAGAAAACAATGTTTGACCTGCATGTGGAGGATTTGATAAAGCGATGCTCCTTTCCCTGCATCGGCAAATTACACGATGCGCCCATCTCTTCATATACAATTTGACAAATAGGCCTAATATTGTCACTCATCAGATAGCCTATAGACAAGATTACATTGGTAAACTCTTATTATGTGTGAAATTAGTTACGGTTTAGTTTTAGGTGTAGTTTCGATGCGCCGGCTGACCAGGTTGTCTGGCATTGTTTGTTTCCCGCTCAATATACATTATTCAGAAGGCCTAGTGCAAAATGTAGCATGTTTTTATTTCCCTTACAATAAATGTGATAATTATTAATGTAACGATCTGAGTGTAGTGGGTGCGAAGTCAGGCACAGGAAGCAGAGAGTTCAGGGTAGTGCTACTTTTGAACATAAGCCAACCCCACGAAAACACAGGGAGTATAACAAAACAAACGCCCCAAACACGGGGACTTAAACTGTCCAGCAAAACCCACGAAATGGGAAAACATGTAACCCACAGACGTGCACACAAGTTACACAAATCAGAAGGTCACAATAATTAATCCCGCACAAAGAACCAGGCGGGCCGGCTGACTAACCCAACTCAAAACAGGTGTACTCAATAAACACATAAGGAGGGGGAGGAAAGAGTCAGTGGCAGCTAGTAGGCCGGCGACGACGACCGCCGAGCGCCACCCGAACGGGAAGTGGAGCCACCTTCGGTCGGTGTCGTGACAATTAAAGAGTTATAGTAAAAAATTTAAAAAACAGTCCCATATCAGCTGATTTTTACTAAGTAAAATGTAAAAGTTAGGGTTTCAACCCACAAGTCATGCGGTCAAATTATTTGCTGCTGATCAATAGGCATAATAAACTCATCCTTACACTTTCTAAATTAAAACAACCTCTTCACCCTGCGGTCGTTGTCACAGTCCTACTAGCCCCCACCGATCCCTTTTTTGTTTGTCTGTTTGTTTTGTTTTATTAGTTTCACCTGTGTTCTGTTGTATGGCTTAATGAGCTTCCCTATTTTAAGTATGTGCACCCGCCCTTGTTTTGTGCGGGATTGTCTTTATGTTACATGTGTGCGTTTTAGGTAGAGGTGGTTATATTTTCTGGACTTGGCACCCTGTGTTTTTGGGTAGTCACTTTGTTGTCCACCCCCTGTGTTGCTGGGCTTGTCATTTTTGTGTGCCATATTAAAGAGCACTTTTCCCCAGTGGAACTCTCTGCGCCTGATTCCTTCACCCACCTAGTCCCGCGAGACAGTTAGGCCTAATTCAAGTAAAATTGTGAAGGTGCACAATTGTCGCCCATTCATTCAGTGATGTGAGAGAGATGCATTAGTAGCTGGCTGGGTACCAACTTCATACAGCACATTGTCTTGGAGGGTTAAGTAGAGAATCGATGTGTGAGAAAAAAACAGGTACAAAGGCTCTAAATACTTTTGTGATTTCAAAATTCTGACAAATGTAAAATACAAACATTCAGGAAAAGTCAGGGAAGGAGCAGGACAGATTTTTGTGGCAGATTTTTTTATTTACAAAATCAAACAGGGAGGAGGAGGTAGGTACAGTGGGGCAAAAAAGTATTTAGTCAGCCAACAATTGTGCATGTTCTCCCTCTTAAGAAGATGAGAGAGGCCTGTAATTTTCATCATAGGTACACTTCAACTATGACAGACAAAATGAAAAAAAAAATCCAGAAAATCACATTGTAGGATTTTTTATGAATTTATTTGCAAATTATGGTGGAAAATAAGTATTTGGTCAATAACAAAAGTTTATCTCAATACTTTGTTATATACCCTTTGTTGGCAATGACAGAGGTCAAACGTTTTCTGTAAGTCTTCACAAGGTTTTCACACACTGTTGCTGGTATTTTTGGCCCATTCCTCCATGCAGATCTCCTCTAGAGCAGTGATATTTTGGGGCTGTTGCTGGGCAATACGGACTTTCAACTACGGACTTTCAACCTCCAAAGATTTTCTATGGGGTTGAGATCTGGAGACTGGCTAGGCCACTCCAGGACCTTGAAATGCTTCTTACAAAGCCACTCCTTTGTTGCTCGGGCGGTGTGTTTGGGATCATTGTCATGCTGAAAGACCCAGCCACGTTTCATCTTCAATGCCCTTGCTGATGGAAGGAGGTTTTCACTCAAAATCTCACGATACATGGCCCCATTCATTCTTTCCTTTACACGGATCAGTCGTCCTGGTCCCTTTGCAGTAAAACAGCCCAATAGCATGATGTTTCCACCCCCATGCTTCACAGTAGGTATGGTGTTCTTTGGATGCAACTCAGCATTCTTTGTCCTCCAAAGACGACGAGTTGAGTTTTTACCAAAAAGTTATATTTTGGTTTCATCTGACCATATGACATTCTCCCAATCTTCTTCTGGATCATCCAAATACTCTCAAGCAAACTTCAGACGGGCCTGGACATGTACTGGTTTAAGCAGGGGGACACGTCTGGCACTGCAGGATTTGAGTCCCTGGCGGCGTAGTGTGTTACTGATGGTAGGCTTTGTTTCTTTGGTCCCAGCTCTCTGCAGGTCATTCACTAGGTCCCCCCGGTGGTTCTGGGATTTTTGCTCACAGTTCTTGTGATCATTTTGACCCCACAGGGTGAGATCTTGCGTGGAGCCCCAGATCGAGGGAGCTTATCAGTGGTCTTGTATGTCTTCCATTTCCTAATATTTGCTCCCACAGTTGATTTTTTCAAACCAAGCTGCTTACCTATTGCAGATTCAGTCTTCCCAGCCTGGTGCAAGTCTACAATTTTGTTTCTGGTGTCCTTTGACAGCTCTTTGGTCTTGGCCATAGTGGAGTTTGGAGTGTGACTGTTTGAGGTTGTGGACAGGTGTCTTTTATACTGATAACAAGTTCAAACAGGTGCCATTAATACAGGTAACGAGTGGAGGACAGAGGAGCCTCTTAAAGAAAAAGTTACAGGTCTGTGAGAGCCAGAAATCTTGCTTGTTTGTTATTGACCAAATACTTATTTTCCACCATCATTTGCAAATAAATTCATTAAAAATCCTACAATGTGATTTTCTGGATTTTTTTCTTCTCATTTTTTCTATCATAGTTGAAGTGTACCTATGATGAAAATTACAGGCCTCTCTCAACTTTTTAAGTGGGAGAACTTGCACAATTGGTGGCTGACTAAATACGTTTTTGCCCCACTGTATACACAATTATAAATAAGGGTACAGTACAGTTCCCTGGAGTACAAAAATATATTTTTTTAAACACAAAGTACCTTCAGAGATACGTAATGTCAAAGACTTTATGATGATAATATACACCTGGTTAAGGCCACAGGACTGAAAATGAACGAATTAAACAACGTGTCTCTGTCACTAACTGTTACGGATACAGGTATCCTTTGTCTGTGTGTGTGTGTGTGTATCCTGTGTTCTTTTCTCTCTTTCTCCCCTCACAGGTGAAAATCATCACTCCCCAATCAGTCACCAATCCAATCATCAATCAGAAGACACACCTCCTCCTGTTTCCTATCCAATCACAGTTCCTTTCCCTTGGTTTAAAAACCCTGTCAGTTGTTTGCTCTAGAGCTGAATCTCTCTGTAAATGCCATGTCTGTAGGTATCTGTGGTTCACTCTCTCTATGTGTATTAACCTCTCTTTTGTTTGAGCACCTCCATAGCACTTTGTCCTCACCTGTGAGTATTGTTTTTGGTTATGGTATTTGTGTTTGTTTGCTGGTGGGAAAAGGGGAAACCAAGACAAGTCGCCCATGGGCATACACTACCCGTAGGTAAACTTTGTTAAATACACTAGTTAGAACTGGGTGGACCACCCACTGTTTTTTTGGTTAGTTAGCTGTTAAAGTAGGCTAGTCTAACTTAGGGGTGTTTTTGAATACTTATTGTTTCTTTCCTTGGGTCCAGCTCAGCCCCTTTTCCTGCTCCCCCCATTACTGTGTTTATTAACCTCTTCAGTCGACCCTCTACTTTTTTGAACATTTTGTTAAAAATCGCGCAACATTTCAGCGCCCTGCTACTCATGCCAGGAATATAGTACGTTCATATGGTTAGAATGTGTGGATAGGAAACCCTCGGACGTTTTTAAAACTGGTTAAATCACGACTGTGGCTATTACATAACGTGCGTTACATCGGAAAGCGCAGGAAAACCTGATCACAGAAAATGGAAATAAATATCCTTGCGCCACTTCCAGCAATTGTTAACAGTGAGCCGAATTAGATAAGACCGAGCATTCAACTCCCACAGCATCCCCATGTTGTCTAGAGTCTTGTGAATTTAATCATCTTTGATTCTTGGTTGAACCGAAAGAGGGGCACCGCTTACCTCCGGTCTCCGCCCAGATCATTCCGGAAGAGCTCTCTCCTGAAATTTTTTCCAAGACGACAGCTAATGATATTTACATCGCCTACGGATGATTTTTATCGCTTATTAACGTTTACTAATACCTAAAGTAGCATTACAAACGTATTTCGAAGTGTTTTGTGAAAGTTTATCGTCTACTTTTTGAATTTTAAATGACGTTACGTTGTGAAATCGCTGTTTTTTTTCGTTTATCACAGTCTACATATAACGATATCTTGGCTTTATATGGCCCGATTTAATCGAAATAAAGACCCAATAGTGTTTATGGGACATCTAGGAGTGCCAACAAAGAAGATGGTGAAAGGTAATGACTGTTTTCTATTTTATTGTGCGGTTTGTGTAACGCCGAAATGCTAATTATTTTGTTTACGTCCCAAGCTGTGCTTTTCTGTTGTAGTGTATTGGTGCATGCTATCAGATAATAGCTTCTCATGCTGTCGCCGAAAAGCATTTTAAAAATCGGACTTGTTGCCTGGATTCACAACGAGTGTAGCTTTAATTTGATACCCTGCATGTGTATTTTAATGAACTTTTGAGTTTTAACTAATACTATTAGCATTTAGCGTAGCGCATTTGCATTTCCAGAGCTCTAGTTGGGACGCAAGCGTCCCAAGTAGAGGCAACAGGTTAATAAACCCTGAGTTTGACGGTAGATTTCAGTAGTTGTGGTTATTTCATTCTCACTTTTACTTTGTCACCATTATAATTTGCATGAGTTATGTTACGGGTCTCATTACCACCACCCCCCCCCCCCCCCCCTAGACTGTCGGGCCAAAAGGGATTCGTAACACTAACAGATAGTCATGGGTGGTAACATTACAATTCACTAGAAAAGTCAAGACACACTGTGAAATTATTTAGGAGGCATGGCTTAGTGGGAGTAAGGCTTTCACATTACCCCAGAGTGTGAGATGTACCGTGCTACAGACAAGAACCCTTTTGAGAGTCACAAGTACGTATCAGGCACGGAAGGAGGCAGTATCATGGTGCGTTTGTTACCAAGTGGGAAGTGGGAATTTATTACATAACACTGGGAAGAATCTACTTGAATGGCCATCCAACTGGTAATTACTAGTAGGAAACTCCTCTATCATCTTGAGCTCCCACTTCTACCACATGGTAACCTCTGATATCGCCTACTAAGGAAATGGTTTCCATAACAGCATTTTTGGCAGTTAAAGGCAACAGTATTAATAAAAATCAATCTCTTTTTGAACTCTAATTTGTTTACAGGCATGATAGCTGTACTTTTAGTTTATGGTTGATGCAGTTGTTGGCCATTAGCCAATCACCGTTTATCAACGAGTTCAAGTGACATGAATACACCATTTTCTGGTAGCCCCTCTCACGTCCTGTAATTCTATTCTTGACATAATACTTCACTGCCCGCCAGTCCCGCTCTCTGAGAGCTTGTGGCGCTGCCTTGATGTATGCAAGAGAGTCCACTTTCCCAGGAGTATCTCCGGAGTGGATGAATTGTATTCATTTTCCCCCTACTGCCCCTTTCTCCTCCTCACTCCACTTCCTCTTCTTAGAACCTTGGGACACAATGAACAATGATTCCTGAGGCTTTTAATAGCTGCTGCTTGACCATGCACTTCCTTTCTGCTGCTACTGCCTCACCATACCATGCTGCGTTTCAATTCTATACATGTATTATACTGCTGCATACTGTTCACAAACTGGATACTAAATAATTATTATTTTTACATTTTAGTAATTCTGCAGACTCTGTTATCTGGTGCGACTTACAGGAGCACTTAGGGTTAATATTTTTTCACCTTGTCAGCCCAGATTCGAACTAGCAACCTTTTGGTTACTGGCCCAACGCTTTAATCGCTAGGCTACTTCCTGCCCTTTTTGTTCTGTTGCCCCCACCTGCACCCCAGCCTCCAACTGCTTTGTGTCTGCTCTATCTCCATGGGGAATGGATATTATTACATTCCCTACCCATTGTTTTGTTTCATTGTGTACTTTATGATGCTTTTGCGTTAGGGAGTATTCCAAAAAGGAGCAGAGACAATAATAGTGCCATTTACATTTGATTAAATTAAATTGTTAAATGGCCAAATCTTCTCAGTGAATTTCATTAGATTTTTTTGAGTTTTAGAGAATTCAGAATAGCAGAGACCAAAGAGGTGGCAAGTGCAGATAGGAACAAACTCATCAATACGATTTACCTGGGCAGGATCCCATCTGATTTTCCTGCCATGGCCTCCCATATCAGCTCTTGTATCCTATGATGTTTGCATATACAGGATCTACTTAAACTGTCAACTCATGTCTTACCTGCAAAACTGTCGTCTGTTGCAGATCTGGCTTTAGTGGGGCATTTGTCCTTCAATGCATTAAAGTCCTCTACACTGCTCTCCCTTTCTGCTCCTGGCACATATTCTTCTTCTGTTATTTCTATATGCTGCCGATTGAGTCGTCAGAATCATATCCGAGCACTTGTTTGTTGAGCTGAAATCATAACAATCAGAACATAAGCGGCACAGAAATATTTCAATAACAGTAGTTCCTTTAACCTCTTGCTTCTACTCGGGACGCTTGCGTCCCAACTAGAGCTCTGGAAATGCAAATGCGCTACGCTAAATGCTAATAGTATTAGTTAAAACTCAAAACGTTCATTAAAATACACATGCAGGGTATCGAATTAAAGCTACACTCGTTGTGAAACCAGGCAACAAGTCAGATTTTTAAAATGCTTTTCGGCGAAAGCATGAGAAGCTATTATCTGATAGCATGTAACAATACACTACAACACAAAAGACCCGCAGGGGATGTAAACAAAATAATTAGCATATTCGGCGCTACACAAACCGCACAATAAAATAGAAAACATTCATTACCTTTCACCTTCTTTGTTGGCACTCCTAGATGTCCCAAACACTATTGGGTCTTTATTTCGATTAAATCGGTCCATATAAAGCCTAGATATCGTTATATGTAGACTGTGATAAACGAAAAAAACAGCGTTTCAAAACGTAACGTCATTTTTTAAAATTCAAAAAGTCGACGATAAACTTTCACAAAACACTTCGAAATACTTTTGTAATGCAACTTTAGGTATTAGTAAACGTTAATAAGCGATAAAATTCATCAGGAGGCGATGTAAAAATCATTAGCTGTCCGTCTGGAAAAATGTCCGGCTAGAAACTCAACCAAAATATCCGGTCCTAGACCTGAAGAAATGCGCTGCCTTGCATGTGTTTGACCAAGAAAAAACTCGTAGGTAAATGACAAGACTCTAGACACCGTGTGGAAGCTGTAGGTACCTCAGTCAATTAATTGTGGTTCACCTTTATCAATGGGTTCAAGTAGCGCAGCAATATATTTTTCCATTTTCAGTGATCCGTTTTTCCTGTGCTTTTCGATGTAAATGCCGTTCTGGTAAAGCCACAGCAGTGATTTAACCAGTTTTATAAACGTCTGAGTGTTTTCTATCCACACAGACTAAGCAAATGCATATACTATTCCTGGCATGAGTAGCAGGGCGCTGAAATGTTGCGCGATTTTTAACAATGTTCAAAAAAGTAGAGGGTAGGAGGAAGAGGTTAAAGTGAAGGTTCAATAAAACAACAATGAACATAAAACATACTAAGTAACCAAGCAGAGACACACTAATTGCCAAAAACATTCACGCAAATATTAAATACAACAACATACAAAACAGCACACTTAAAGAATAGTGTGTGTGTGTGTGATAGAGTGGACATGTTTAACTATACTTGTCCCCGCAAGAATAGCAAACAATTTTTTTTGACAAACTGGGGACATTTTGCAGGTCCAGACAAGGAATAAGGCTATTTCTAGGGGGCTTAGGGTTAGAATCAGCATTAGGTTTCGAATACAATGGCTTATATAAACAATACAACTAAAGAATAATATGTGTGAGTGTGTGCGTGTGTTATTGTCATTTCACAATCCCTAATGTGCCATGAGATGTTTTAAAGACAATTTTGCCTAACCTTTCTTGCGCAGGGGTTCCGCTCGAAAAACATTCCGCTGAAAAGGAAGAGCGAAATTCAAAAGTATTTTTTTTAAATATGTAACTTTCACACATTAACAAGTCCAATACAAAAAAATTATAGATTAAAACTTGTTATGGAAGCGCTTCCCCATTGGGAATCGAATTTTCTGAAATTTCAAGTGCACCACGCATAGTTTATGATAAAAATCAAAATTTCATAAAAATTGACATCCAATTTACCAAATTAAAGCTACACTCGTTGTGAATCTATCCACCAAGTCAGATTTGTAAAATGCTTTTCGGGGAAAGCATGAGACGCTATTATCTGTACCATGCAGCCTCACATACTGCAACGTCACAAAAACGACAGATTTTTCGTTAGCGCTCGCAAACGAAAAGGCGGAAATAAAATATAAAACATTCCTTACCTTTGACGAGCTTCATTCTTGGCACTCCTAGATGTCCCATAAACATCATTTAGGGTCTTTTTTTCGATTAAATCGGTCCATATATAGCCTAGATATCGAGCTAGGAATACCTTGGAATTGGAGGAAAAAATTAGCATTTCATAACGTAACGTCATTTTTTAAAATGCCAAAAGTGGTCGATAAACTTTCACAAAACACTTCGAAATACTTTTGTAATGCAACTTTAGGTATTAGTACACGTTAATAAGCGATAAAATACCTCAGGAGGCGGTGTGAAATCGTTAGCTTGTCCGTGGAGAAAAATATGTTTGGAAATGGTCGCTCCAAAATCTGGGCGGTGGCAGTAGGAAAGTAGTTCCCTTGTTTGGGTTAGACCAAGAATCAATTGCGAAACTAATGACGTAACTCTAGACAGCATGGGGAAGCTGTAGCCAATGAGAACTCGGCTCTATTTAATTCTGTTCTCTGTAAACAAATGCCTGCAGGCGCGGAATAATATATTTTTACATTTTCAGTGAACAGATTTTCATGCACTATTCGACCGAAACGCACGTTCTCTAAATGGCACAGGCGTGATTTAAACAGTTTTGGAAAGGTCTGACTGTTTCCTAGCCACACATACTAACCAAATGAACGTACTATATTCCTGGCATGAATAGCAGGGCGCTGAAATGTTGCGCGATTTTTTTTTTAAAGACTGCGAAAACTCGCATGCTCCATAACAAGATGTTTATCTACCCATGTCCGATTTCAAAAATGCTTTACAGCTAAAGCACAACATATGATTATGCTAGGTCATAGCCAAGTCGAAAAAACAGCCATTTCTCCAGCCAAAGATAGGAGTCACAAAAAGCAGAAAATAGATCAAATTAATTACATTTACATTTAAGTCATTTAGCAGACGCTCTTATCCAGAGCGACTTACAAATTGGACTAACCTTTGATGATCTTCATCAGATGACACTCATAGGACATCATGTTACACAATACATGTATGTTTTGTTCGATAATGTGCATATTTATAGAAAAAAATATCAGTTTACATTAGCGCCTTATGTGCAGTAATGTTTTGATTTCAAAACATCTGGTGATTTTGCAGAAATACTCCTAATAAACATCGATAAAAGATACTAGTGTTATTCACAGAATAAAAGATGGACTTCTCCTTAATGCAACCGCTGTGTCAGATTTCAAAACTTTACGGAAAAGCATAATCTGAGAACGGCGCTCAGAACCCAAAACAGCCAGAGGAATATCCAACATTTTGGAATCAACAAATTTAGAAACAAAACCATAAATATTCACATATCTTTGATCTTCATCAGAAGGCACTCCCAGGAATCCCAGTTCGACAATAAATGACTGATTTGTTCCATAAAGTTCCATAATTTATGTCCAAATAGCCACTTTTTGTTAGCGTATTCAGCCCAGTAATCCATCTTCATGAGGCGCAGGCACTTCATCCAGACAAAAACTTGAAAAGTTCCGTTACAGTCCTTTAGAAACATGTCAAATGATGTATGGAATCAATCTTTAGGATGTTTTTAACATAAAACATCAATAATGTTCCAACCGGAATATTCCTTTGTCTTCAGAAAAGCACTGAAACGAGAGGTAACTCTGTCGGGAACGCCCGTCATGAGACCAAGGTTCTCTGCCAGACCACTGACTCAATGAGGTCTCATGAGCCCCTCCTTTATAGTAGAATCCTCAAACCAGTTTCTAAAGACTGATATCTAGTGGAAGTGTAACTTTATCCATACCTCAATGTGTATTCGGTAAGGCCAAGCTTTGAAAAACTACAAACCTCAGATGTCCCACTTCCTGGTTGGATTTTTCTCAGGTTTTCGCCTGCCGTATGAGTGCTGTTATACTCAGCGATCAGGTCCTCGTACCCACTTTGTTTTAATTGTTACATTTAGCGTTGGAGTTATGTTTCGTCTGTTGTTAATAAATAACTCCATTACACTCTGTTTGATTCTCCTGCACCTGACTTCCCTGCCACCTATACACACACACGACTTTGACAAGAACCTTCAGAATATAACCGCAGTGTGTAGAATATTACTCTGAGTTAAACATGTCCATATTTCATGTCCACCCATCTAAATAAGCCACTGACAAATACAACACTAGAACATGTCACAGGTGTTGCTAGGCAGATTAAATCATAAGTGACATGTGAAATGGTAAACATGTGCAGGAAGACACCAGGAGAAAGGGGGAGGGAGAGGCGATGGAGGGTGTGAGAGAAATAGTACAGGGAATTATAAAGAGTAGAGAGAGGACTGCAGCCAGGACCAGGTCATTATTCTGCATCCCTTAGTCATTTGTAGGGCGATGTCCCATCCCTCCATCCCTTTGTTCTCCAATCAATAGTCGCCTCTCAGAGAGGAGACAGAGAGCAGCGAGGTAACAGCCTTTATTCAACATGAATCATTTAACACTTTGGGCTGGTGGAAACTGCAGCTTATTTAAACACTATCACTTAAAATACTCAGAAGCAACATGCAGGGATATAAAGCATCTGGCCGCAGCATTTAGGCTTTAGTACAATAGGTCCATTCTGGTCTAGATACCTTCTAGCTAACAAAACGATAGAAAGAAAGATGGGTAAGGGGAGAACTAATTATAGTTACGTCATCAGCTAGGTGATTGAGAGTGGAGAACACGTTCTCTTTTATGGTAACGACCTGCCTATAGCACAGCAGCAGACATATGATTCTCTCTCTCAGCAGCTAGGGAGAACTGTTTTAGTGAACAGTATTGTTGTTTTAAGGCAGTTCATGTTTTCTCCACATCTGGTGGGACTAGGACAAAATTATTTAGAGGACGTCTAAAGGAAATACAGTTCAAGTCATTTAAAAGGAAACAAACAGAAAATCACAAAGGTGAGGTTGGATTTTTCTGGACATTGTAACTGATGTGTACAGTGTTACACTAAATGACACATTTAATAGCTTTATATTTTCATTATAGAAGTGTGTTATATAAAAAATTGTATGCATCAATGAACAAATTCTAAAAAAAAAAATAACGTCAACAGTGGCCGTCATTGTAAATAAGAACTTGTTCTTAACTGACGCCTAGCTAAATAAAGGTTTAAAAAAATGTAAGCAGGAGCATTCTATTTGACTATCAGCAGAAAAAAACTCTGTGTCACGATCGTCGTATGGAGTAGAAGGTGTGGACCAAAACGCAGCGTGGTTAGTATACATTCTTCTTTATTGAAGAAAGAACATGAAAACTGAACCAAAACAATAAACGAATAACGACCGTGAAGCTATAATAAGAAAACTGTGCTGACACAAGCAACTAACAAAGACATAGATAATCATCCACCCCCCAAAGTACCCACAGAATATGGCTGCCTAAATATGGTTCCCAATCAGAGACAACGATAGACAGCTGCCTCTAATTGAGAACCAATCTAGGCAACCATAGACATACAATTTACCTAGGAAGGGTACAGCCCCATAAACATACAAAACCCCTAGACAAGGAAAAAACACATACATCACCCATGTCACACCCTGACCTAACCAAAATAACAAGAAAAACAAATAATACTAAGGTCAGGGTGTGACAGAAAAGGTGCCCACCCAGGGGAGGGTCGTCTGTCCATGGTGGCGGCTCTGGCGCTGGACGTGGACCCCACTCCACCATAGACTTAGTCCACTTTTGTGGCCTCCTAGGAACGGCGACCCTGGCAGACTGGCGGCTCTGGCGGCTCCTGGCAGACTGGCGGCTCTGGCGGCTCCTGGCAGACTGGCGGCCCTGGCGGATCCTGGCAGACTGGCGGCCCTGGCGGATCCTGGCAGACTGGCGGCCCTGGCGGATCCTGGCAGACTGGCGGCCCTGGCGGATCCTGGCAGACTGGCGGCCCTGGCGGATCCTGGCAGACTGGCGGCCCTGGCGGCTCCTGGCAGACTGGCGGCCCTCAGACAGACGGGAGACTCTGGCGGCTCAGGACAGACGGGAGACTCTGGCGGCTCAGGACAGACGGGAGACTCTGGCGGCTCAGGACAGACGGGAGACTCTGGCGGCTCAGGACAGACGAGGCGCACTGTAGGCCTGGTGCGTGGTGCCGGCACTGGCGGTACTGGGCCGAGGACACCCACCTCAGGGCGAGTGCTGGGAGGAGGAATAGGGAGAACTGGGCTCTGGACACGCACAGGAAGCCTGGTGCGGGGGGCTGCCACCGGAGGGTGGAATAGCCAGCACTGGGCTGTGCAGGTGAACCGGGGACACCATGCGTAAGACTGGTGAAAACTGGGCAACAACTACAGACCAGTATCCCTTCTTTCTTTTCTCTCCAAAACTCTTGAACGTGCCGTCCTTGGCCAGCTCTCCCGCTATCTCTCTCAGAATGACCTTCTTGATCCAAATCAGTCAGGTTTCAAGACTAGTCATTCAACTGAGACTGCTCTTCTCTGTATCACGGAGGCGCTCCGCACTGCTAAAGCTAACTCTCTCTCCTCTGCTCTCATCCTTCTAGACCTATCGGCTGCCTTCGATACTGTGAACCATCAGATCCTCCTCTCCACCCTCTCCGAGTTGGGCATCTCCGGCGCGGCCCACGCTTGGATTGCGTCCTACCTGACAGGTCGCTCCTACCAGGTGGCATGGCGAGAATCCGTCTCCACACCACGTGCTCTCACCACTGGTGTCCCCCAGGGCTCTGTTCTAGGCCCTCTCCTATTCTCGCTATACACCAAGTCACTTGGCTCTGTCATAACCTCACATGGTCTCTCCTATCATTGCTATGCAGACGACACACAATTAATCTTCTCCTTTCCCCCTTCTGAAGACCAGGTGGCGAATCGCATCTCTGCATGTCTGGCAGACATATCCGTGTGGATGACGGATCACCACCTCAAGCTGAACCTCGGCAAGACGGAGCTGCTCTTCCTCCCGGGAAGGACTGCCCGTTCCATGATCTCGCCATCACGGTTGACAACTCCATTGTGTCCTCCTCCCAGAGCGCTAAGAACCTTGGCGTGATCCTGGACAACACCCTGTCGTTCTCGACTAACATCAAGGCGGTGGCCCGTTCCTGTAGGTTCATGCTCTACAACATCCGCAGAGTACGACCCTGCCTCACACAGGAAGCGGCGCAGGTCCTAATCCAGGCACTTGTCATCTCCCGTCTGGATTACTGCAACTCGCTGTTGGCTGGGCTCCTGCCTGTGCCATTAAACCCCTACAACTCATCCAGAACGCCGCAGCCCGTCTGGTGTTCAACCTTCCCAAGTTCTCTCACGTCACCCCGCTCCTCCGCTCCCTCCACTGGCTTCCAGTTGAAGCTCGCATCCGCTACAAGACCATGGTGCTTGCCTACGGAGCTGTGAGGGGAACGGCACCTCAGTACCTCCAGGCTCTGATCAGGCCCTACACCCAAACAAGGGCACTGCGTTCATCCACCTCTGGCCTGCTCGCCTCCCTACCACTGAGGAAGTACAGTTCCCGCTCAGCCCAGTCAAAACTGTTCGCTGCTCTGGCCCCCCAATGGTGGAACAAACTCCCTCACGACGCCAGGACAGCGGAGTCAATCACCACCTTCCGGAGACACCTGAAACCCCACCTCTTTAAGGAATACCTAGGATAGGATAAAGTAATCCCTCTCACCCCCCCTCCCCCTGAAAAGATTTAGATGCACTACTGTTCCACTGGAGGTCATAAGGTGAATGCACCAATTTGTAAGTTGCTCTGGATAAGAGCGTCTGCTAAATGACTTAAATGTAAATGTAAATGTGGTGCCATGTATGCCGGCCCATGTATGCCGGCCCCCAATACATTTTTGGGGCTGCCTCTCGGGCTTCCTTGCCAGCCGTGTTCCCTCGTATCGCCAGCTCCTTTCTCTGGCTGCCTGTGCTCTCCTAGCTGCCTCAACCTGTTCCCATGAGAGGCCATCCTTTCCCGCCAGGATCTCCTCCCATGTGTAGCAACCCTTGCCGTCCAAAACGTCCTCCCATGTCCATTCCTCCCTAAACAAACAAGACATTTAAATTGAGATGGTAGAGATGGGGATTGAATGTCACTAATGTCCAATTCACAACTACTTGGTCAGCCAGACCTGAACACAATCCGATGACAATGCGATCTTTGTATTCTGATAGCAGAAGTCGCATGTACTGTAAGTGTAGCCACAGCCAAAGAGCGCTTCATCAGTGCACCACATCTGCTTCTCCGATGGTCAGTTACTCCGTAGGTACGGGTCTTCCATTGCCGAACATGTAGCACCCACCTGGGTGATGATACGGCTGCTGAAATGCATAAAAAAAGAACAGTCCCTGAGCCATCTCTGGACAACATGTAGTACTTGTTGTGATTCTTCCCAACAGAAGAAACAAAGCCGGGGTTGCACTATTTGAATCCAAAACAGGCCTATTAGGCCTAAGCCAAAAATAGACTTTTCATCCCAATTCTGCAAGCTGAGGGTCAAGACAATGAGATCTAAGTGATCAACCCCCAGAGCAGTCAAACACCTATTTTTTTATGCAACCAAAAACACAACTACAAAATGATGCACAGTAATATTATAATTATGACTAATATTCCTTAATTGGAGACAAGAATACAATCTCTGACATTCTCTTCTATACAGAGCATACTGCTGTTTGGTATTCTGACGCATTTAGGCCCTTTTACCATGTCAGAAAGAGAGGAATCACTAATGGTCGACAGATCTTGGTATTTGAAGAACAGGAGCCTGATAATGGACACTTCACCATTACGACCTACAACAATGTCACTGTAATGATTCAAGGCCTACAAGCTGCACATCTCCTCAATATACATGAGTTTACATCACTGAAATAGCTAGCAGACACCTTGAAAGAGAATGGCACTCTGCTACACTTCAATCAGAAGACTGACCTGATAGGATATCAGTTAATTCCAAAAGTCCCCCCACCCTCATTACTAACCAAGCCACCATGGCAGACATGGCAAATGACAACCTGTACAAGCTGTCTCAGGCCTTTGGCATTATATCCCTACTGGAGGTAAAGGTGGTGAGGTGACAGTTCTGAGGCTGGATAAGGAGGAGCTGTGAGAGAAACTGGTAATAGTCAAGAGCATCATTAGTAGAGGGATAGTTGACATCAGGGAGAAGCTACAAAGGGAGTTGCCCACCACAACCCTCACTACCACACCCTCACGTCCCCTCATCGGCAGTACCATAGCCAGCGGAGCCATGCTGGGACTCTAAGGAGCAAGGAAGACAACAAAAAGCCACCTGTGGTCTCCAGCTCACCCCATCTACAGAACATAACTTCAGACACCACAGCCCACAACAGCAGCACTCAGACAGAGGACCACAAGTCCTTCATTTTAAAATTCTCCAATGGGACATTTCTCAGAGAGAAACTGCTAATCCATGGCATGTCAGTCAGAAAGCTATTATGTCGGGGCCTCCCGGGTGGCGCAGTGGTTAAGGGTCACTCCTCCCTGATGTCAACTCCCTGATGTCAGCTGTGCCACCAGAGACTTTGGGTTCACGCCCAGGCTCTGTTATAACCGGCCGCGACCGTGGGGCGACGCACAATTGGCCTAGAGTCGTCCGGGTTAGGGAGGGTTTGGCTGGTGGGGATATCCTTCTCTCATCGCGCACCAGTGACTCCTGTGGCGGGCCGGGCGCAGTGCACGCTAACCAAGGTTGCACGGTGTTTCCTCCGACACATTGGTGCAGCTGGCTTCCGGGTTGGATGCGCGCTGTGTTAAGAAGCAGTGCGGCTTGGTTGGGTTGTGTATCGGAGGACGCATGACTTTAGACCTTTGTCTTTCCCGAGCCCGTACGGGAGTTGTAGCGATGAGACAAGATAGTAGCTACTAACAATTGGATACCACGAAAAAGGGGAGAAAATTCGAAAATGTCTAACAACAGCAAGTGCCTTAACCTGTTGCGTCGAGCAATCCCGTATCCGGGAGCGTAATTATAGCCTCAAGCTCATTACCATAACGCAACGTTAACTATTCATGAAAATCGCAAATGAAATTAAATAAATATATTGGCTCACAAGTTTAGCCTTTTGTTAACAACACTGTCATCTCAGATTTTCAAAATATGCTTTTCAACCAACCTCTTCTGTAAGAGTATTGATAGCTAGCATAGCATTAAGCCTAGCATTCAGCAGGCAACATTTTCACAAAAACAAGAAAAGCATTCAAATAAAATCATCTACCTTTGAAGAACTTCGGATGTTTTCAATGAGGAGACTCTCAGTTAGATAGCAAATGTTCAGTTTTTCCCAAAATATTATTTGTGTAGGAGAAATCGCTCCGTTTTGTTCATCACGTTTGGCTAAGAAAAAAAACAGAAAATTCAGTCATTACAACGCAAAACTTTTTTCCAAATTAACTCCATAATATCGACAGAAACATGGCAAACGTTGTTTAGAATCAATCCTCAAGGTGTTTTTCACATATCTATTCGATGATAAGTCATTCGTGGCAGTTTGGTTTCTCCTCTGAACCACATGGTAAAATGCACGCAGCTGGAGATTGCGCAATAATTGCAACGGAGGACACCAAGCGGGGCACCTGGTAAATGTAGTCTCTTATGGTCAATCTTCCAATGATATGCCTACAAAATACGTCACAATGCTGCAGACACCTTGGGGAAACGACAGAAAGTGTAGGCTCATTCCTTGCGCATTCACAGCCATATAAGGAGACTTTGGAACAAAGTGCATTCAAAATCTTGGGCATTTCCTATTTGAAATTTCATCTTGGTTTTGCCTGTAGCATCAGTTCTGTGGCACTCACAAATAATATCTTTGCAGATTTGGAAACGTCAGAGTGTTTTCTTTCCAAAGCTGTCAATTATATGCATAGTCGAGCATCTTGTCGTGACAAAATATCTTGTTTAAAACGGGAACGTTTTTTTATCCAAAAATTAAAAGAGCGCCCCCTATATCGAAGAAGTTAAATTCTGTCAAGCAACACATTAAATGGGGCCAACCACGTAATTCACACAGGTATTATAAACTAATCATTGATGACAGAGGACATGTAGCTCCTGCAATGCAGCAGGTAGCAGAGCTGCAGAGAGATTTCCTAACACCAAAATCATTTAAGTCCACCCTGTTGCCATGTGCCCTTCCACATTATTCAGAGCAACAACACTAAGCTGTCTAGTGGCTATCCTCTCTTAGACAATGTTTACCTAGCGAACCACCGTGACATTAACCCCCAGCTGATGCACAACATAGTTCACTTGAACAAACAGTGTGTCAAGGTGTTTGCTAGGAAACTGAAAGAAACTGCTCTGGGACAAAGCAAAAACCAAAATAAGACAATCTGCCATACATCCTCCAATGTCACAATCACAACCCCCAGCCAGAGTGAGGTTGTAATCGCTGCCAAAGGTGCTTCAACAAAGTACTGAGTAAAGGGTCTGAATACTTATGTAAACATTAGTGTTTTTTTGTTATTGATTTGCAAAAAAGATATAGACATGTTTTTGCTTTGTCATTATGGGGATTTGTGTGTAGAAAAAAACAAACAATCGAATACATTTTTGAATAAGGCTGTAACATAACAAAATGTGGAAAAAGTCTAGGGGTCTGAATTCTCTCTCTCTCTCTCTGCCTCATCTGAAGACTTCTGCTATAGGGTCTATATTCTATAGGCCACTGTTAGCAATGTATGTTACTCTTCAATAACATAAACCCCAAAGCAAATAAGGGGGAGCCCTAACCTGTTGTTGACCTATTAGAATTCTTTGCAATAAAACTAGCTAATGGCCAAATAATGTATCCTATTTCAGAAGACATATTCCTCCCATGTCTCTGAACCATTTATCAATAATTCCCAATTACAGAAAAAAAACTATTTCCATTGATCGTTAGTTCTATTCTTGTACTCTGTCTCTGCATTGTGTATTTATCTTCCAAATGTTATTACACCAACAAGTGCTAACTATCTATATCTGGAGAATATGTGTATGATGTTCTCTGATGCTACAGATAAAGAATATACTACATGACCAAAAGTATGTATGTGGACACCTGCTCATTGAACATCTCATTCCAAAATAATGGGCATTAATATGGAGTTGGTCCCCCTCTTTGCTGCTATAACAGCCTCCACTCTTCTGGGAAGGCTTTCCACCAGATGTTGGCCTTTCCCAAACTGCTGCCACAAAGTTTCAAGCAGAGAATCGTCTTGGATATTAGTTTATACTGCAGTGTTAAGATTTCTTTTCACTGGAACTAAGGGGACTAGCTTGAACCATGAAAAACAGCCCAAGACCATTATTCCTCTTACACCAGACTTTACAGTTGGCAACATGTATTGGGGCATGTAGCGTTCCCCTGGCATCCGCCAAACCCAGGTTTGTCCGTTGGACTGCCAGATGGTGAAGCGTGAATAATCACTCCGGAGAACGCTTTTCCCATGCCCCAGAATCCAATGGTGGCAAGCTTTACACCACTCCAGCTGAAGCTTGGCATTGTGCATGGTGATCTTAGGCTTGCTCAGCCATGGAAACCCATTTCATGAAGCTCCCGATGACCAGTTATTTTGCTGACATTGCTTCCAGAGGCAGTTTGGAACTCAGTAGTGAGTGTTGCAACCGAGGACAGACGATTTTTACTCACGACGCACTTCAGTACTCGTCGGTCCCATTCTGTTAGCTTGTGTGGCCTACCATTTCGCGGCTGAGACATTTCCACTTCACAATAACAGCACTTACAATTGACCTGGGAAGCTCTAGCAGGGCAGAAATTTTGACAAACTGACTTGTTGGAAGGGTGGCATCCATGAAGGTGCCACGTTGAAAGTCACTGAGATCTTCAGTAAGGCCATTCTACTGCCAATGTTTTTTTCTATGAAGATTGCATGGATATGTGCTCGATTTTTTTACACCTTTAGCTGAAATAGCTGAATCCGCTAATTTGAATGGGTGTCCACATACTTTTGCATTTATAGTGTATATTGGTGGCCTGAACATTGACTGATTATAATCTAGTTGTCCTCTCAAGAGGAAGGTTTTTAGTGTGACTAATTCCTGCAACATGACCAAGGTTATCACTCAACCAACTCGAGTGTATTCCAATAGTGTTGGATCTGTGACATCCACTTGTATTGATCATATCTTCACTAATGCTGCAGAGCTTTGCTCTAAAGCAATATCAGTTCCCATTGGCTTTATTGTCCATAACATTACGGCAATAACAAGGACATCCAAAGTATCAAACGCAGGTCCTACAGAGATCATATGTTTTTTCATTCATCTTTTTACGTTGGTCTGTGTGGAAGGAAGAGACTCCGAATGCAGCACTTGGAGCATTTGTATAATAATTATTGCCAATTGTTGACAAACATGCAGCTGTTAAAACCTGTTGAGGCGATGGGTTCCCCTACGGGAACTACACCCCCCCCGGATCAGCTGAAAAGGTGGCACAGGGAATGCAAAAATATTCTTTAGAAATATTTAACCTCCACACATTAACAATACCCAATACCTCAAATGAAAGATAAACACCTTGTTGCAACATCTACCCAGCGTGTCATATTTTTTAAAATATTTTACGGCGAAAACACAACATATATTTATGTTAGACCACCACCAAACCAAAGAAAAAACGTAGCCATTTTTTCCAGCAAAAGGTAAAAATCACAAAAGCAGGATTTTAAAAAAATCTATCACTAACCTCTTGAAAATATTCATCAGATGACAGTCATATGACATGTTACACAGTACATTTATGTTTTGTTCGATAATATGCATTTTATATCCATAAATCTCGGTTTACATTGACGCCATGTTCAGAAAATCCTCCAAAATATCCGGAGGAATTATAGAAAGCTACGCCAGATAACAGAAATACTCATCATAAACTTTGACTAAAGATACATGTTCTACATATAATTAAAGATACACTGGTTCTTAATGCAACCACTGTGTCACATTTTTTTTTTACGTTACGGAAAAAGCCTAACATTGCAATAATCTGAGACGGCGCTCAGACGTAACAATATTTCTCCGCCATGTTGGAGTCAACAGAAATACAAAAATACAACATAAATATTCCCTTACCTTTGATGATCTTTCATCAGAATGTAGTGCAAGGAGTCCTAGTTCAACAATAAATCGTTTTGTTTCATAATGTTCAATTCTAGTGTCCAAGTAGCAGCATTTGCTATCACTTTCAGCTCACATGGCCCAAAAATGACTTCTGGTCCAGGATAACTTTGCATGAAAACCCTCAAAACTTCCAAAAGACATATTACAGGTCGAAGAAACTGGTCAAAACAATCTTCAGGATGTTATAATCATATATATCCAATAGCATTCCAACCGGATCATTCGTTTTCATCTGGGGCTGATTGGAACAGCCGTAGCAATCGACTACTTTCCTTCCCATTAGGTCAAAGTTCACAGCAAATGCTCCATTACACTTTCTACTAAATGAGGACATCTAGTGGAAGACGTAGGAAGTGTTTCCAGATCCATAACTTGTTGGGAAGGGAGGGGGCGATGACGTCAAAGTTGCCCCAACTTTCAGGATTTCAAAACTTGTTTGGAAGATTGCCTGCCCTGTGAGTTCTGTTATACTCACAGACATAATTCAAACGGTTTTAGAAACTTCAGAGTGTTTTCTATCCAATATTAATAATAATATGCATATATTAGCAATTTAAGACAGATTTTGATGCAGTTCACTATGGGCACGCAATTCATCCAAAGTGGAAATACTGCCCCCTATCTCTAACTGAAACTAAACTGTTAGAGCCCCCTAGATCGATGATGAATTGAAAAATTGTATGGTTCAAAGAAATGATTGGCTGGCATGCTGTTAATAGTTAATAGAGTGTATTCCAATAATTGAGAAATTGTGACTAAACGTAACAAAATAATATAGATTGCATTACCAAAACAAGATAAATTACAAACTTTACAAAAAGACTTGAGCACTTTAAATTATACCTGAAAATAGCTGTGTAGCGACGCTCCTCAAACAACCTGACAGAGCTTGAGAGGATCTGCAGAGAATGGGAAAAACTCCCCAAATACAGGTGTGCCAAGCTTGCAGCGTCATGCCCGTGAAGACTCTAGGCTGTAATCGCTGCCGAAGGTGCTTCAACAAAGTACTGAGTAAAGGGTCTGAATACTTATGTAAATGTGATATTTCATTTTTTTTCCCAAGAAAACTTTAATAAAAACCTGTTTTTGCTTTTTAATTATGGGTTATTGTGTCTAGATTGTTGAGGAAAACCCCAATTGAATCAATTTTAGAATAAGGCTGTACCTTAACAAAATGTGGAAAAAGTCAAGGGGTCTAAATACTTTCTGAATGCCCTGTATATTGACATGATCCCATATAAAAGGTGATTGTAGAGAAGGTTGGTGCCTTCATATTGGACTTCAATCAAACCCACCATAGCAATGTTTATGCAGTGTCTATGTTTACAAACTGCACCCTGCACTTCAGAGTATGATTGAATAGATAGAATTGAGCTCTTAGAAAAGTTGTGAATAAACTCATGCTGTAGTTTACCACCAGGGAACAGAGTGTGATTGGGTTCCGTGACAAGCCTGCCACGTATCAACATTTTATTTCATTTGTTCACTCCTTTGAAGCAAGAAACATTAGTGGAGAAGCCAGACTACTTTGGAAAAAGCAAGCGGTGATGATGAAAATGATGATGGCTCAGTGACTGCAGGTGCATCACTTGTCTATAATCGCCTCTGCTCTGCATCCATGGGTATAAACAGGCAATCAACGCCACACACAGATAAATGCAGGTATAGACACGCGCTAACCGGTAGTGCACACAAACACACACACGGCATATATTATACGCGCACACATAAGCACACGAATACACGAAGACATGCAAAGACATACGCAGCTCTCCGCAAAGACACCTCACACCGTGACACAGATCTAGAGAGAGACATCCTACACTATTGATGCTCTCAGAGAGGTAATTCTGTTTCTGTGTGTTTGAAAGAGAAGAAGAGGGGGGAATAGAAAAGAAAAGTGTAAATCTAATAATTCTTACAGAACAGGGCCTCGGGCGAAGCCCTATAGAATCAAATCCAATTGTGGCTCGATGCACATTAAGCCCCATCACTCAGTAGCAGCACCACTGGCTGCCCTTGGAACAGAGACAAATGTTGATGAGACTACTGGTGATGGTAGTAAAGTGGGAGTTTCTCTCTTAGAAGCAAGAGATGAGGAGTGTAAACTCACGCGCGCATGTATGGACAAACACGTGAACGCACACCAAAACAAATGTGCGCACGCGCGTACACACACAAAGGATGAAGCAATGCATAAACATGAGCACACACACAACACACTTTGACGCCCCGGCACCAGGCACCGTACCTCAGCCAATCAAACACTGGAAACAAGATTACTCCGCACTGGGAGCACTACTGCATGCCAAATCCAACACATACGTGGACACACACTACAAACACAGAGAGACATGATTCACACTTGCATACAAACACGACACATACCCCTCCCAAAAGCAACGAGTCCCTGTTTGATTAGGTTTTTACCTTTCAGACACAAAAGCTCGTACAGTAACGTACATTAGTAAAAGCATTAACGAGTCTAGTTACTTAAGGTGCTGGACTTTAGCTAATTATTTTAATAACTACACAAGTAATTATCCTTCCCTTCAAAGTCTCTGTCCGCCTCCCAAACGGCGCTCTATCCCTTACATAGTTCACTATATAAGGAAAAGGGTGCCAATTAGTACGCAACCCCTCTCCCTCTCTCCATGAAGCCCGCTCCTACAGCTTCCTGTGCAGACTGAAGCATGACATTCACAGATAATAGGCTGATCACCATGCTGCTGCTGTTTTTGATGAAAGGACATGTGAGAGCCCATACAGGTTGGGTAGTAAAAATCACACTCAAGCATAAGCATTAACACGATCGCACGGGAATGCACACACTCACAGACACACACTTCCACGCACTTGTAATTTGAGAGATAAGGGGGATACTACACATAGGCATTAACACCTTGGACCACTGAATGACTTAAAGGTGCTATAGACATATCTGTCTATCTGGGCAAAGCCCTGCAGAAAGCCAGTGAAATCGCATCAGACTCTTCCCATCAACTCCACCCCGAATTCCATCCTCTCTGGCCGCAGGTACAGCCAGCCAAAAGTAATAACCCACAGTGCAAGAAATTATTTTAATACAAGTGCAATACTTCAGATGTACAATATAGACTTTGAGCACGAAGCACTGTGACATGCAAATACAGGCCCACCCTCACTTTGACATTTTTAGACCCTTGCACTATCCTGCCGACTTTTTTGTAAATATTTTGTAAATATCTGATCATTTTTTCTGTTTTTTTTCTGACGTTAACGTTTATTCTGAACAACCATGCTGTTTGTAAGGGCAACATCCAAGCCGTTACACCAGAGGTCCAGACCTCTCAACGAGGTATCTTCTGTTCAGATGCAGACTATGGATCGCTACAATATGACGAAAAGAGAGTCATTGGCTCATTTTATTAACACACCATGATCTGTTATGATTCAAGACAGTTAACTCCTTTCATTCCATGACATTATCTAATAATAGTTGACTCAAATGCAGTTGTTTGACTGAAGCATGTGGATCCAGAGTGGGCATGATATCAGGCCAACAGCAGTGTGTTTGAATTTATTTACTCACCTGCCAATAATTATCTGCTGTTGTCTGACATTCAGAGACAGAGGTAGCATTCCAAATGGCACCCTATTCCCTATATAGTGCACTACTAACCTATGGGCACCGGTCAAAAGTAGCTCACTTTAAAGGGAATAGAGTTCCATTTGGAAAACACACAGAGACAGACCATAGTAACCATAGTAATTGGAGCAGCAGGGTAGCCTAGTGGTTAGAGCGTGGTACTAGTAACCGGAAGATAGCAAGTTCAACCCCCCGAGCTGACAAGGTACAAATCTGTCATTCTGCCCCTGAACAGGCAGTTAACCCACTGTTCCTAGGCCGTCATTGAAATTAAGAATTTGTTCTTAACTGACATGCTCTTCAACTGATCGCTGCCTGTCCAACATCTGCTGTCCAGACCTCTGATACCTAGGTATCCTGGAAGGATATTGATCTCATCCCGTCAGTAGAGGATGCCTGGATATTTTTTTTAAATGCCTTCCTAACCATCTTAAAGAAACATGCCCCATTCAAGAAATTTAGAACCAGGAACAGATGAACCCTTGGTTCTCCCCAGACCTGACTGCCCTTAGCCAACACAAAAACATCCTATGGCGTTCTGCATTATCATCGAACAGCCCCCGTGATATGCAGCTGTTCAGGGAAGCTAGAAACCATTATACACAGGCAGTTAGAAAAGCTAAGGCTAGCTTTTTCAAGCAGAAATTTGCTTCCTGCAACACTAACTCAAAAAAGTTATGGGACACTGTAAAGTCCATGGAGAATAAGAACACCTCCTCCCAGCTGCCCACTGCACTGAAGATAGGAAACACTGTCACCACTGATAAATCCACCATAATTGAGAATTTCAATAAGCATTTTTCTACGGCTGGCCATGCTTTCCACCTGGCTACTCCTACCCCGTTCAACAGCACTGCACCCCCCACAGCAACTCGCCCAAGCCTTCCCCATTTGTCCTTCTCCCAAATCCGTTCAGCTGATGTTCTGAAAGAGCTGCAAAATCTGGACCCCTACAAATCAGCCGGGCTAGACAATCTGGACCCTTTCTTTCTAAAATTATCTGCCGAAATTGTTGCCACCCCTATTACTAGCCTGTTCAACCTCTCTTTCGTGTTGTCTGAGATTCCCAAAGATTGGAAAGCAGCTGCGGTCATCCCCCTCTTCAAAGGGGGGGACACTCTTGACCCAAACTGCTACAGACCTATATCTATCCTACCATGCCTTTCTAAGGTCTTCGAAAGCCAAGTCCACAAACAGATTACCGACCATTTCGAATCTCACCATACCTTCTCTGCTATGCAATCTGGTTTCAGAGCTGGTCATGGGTGCGCCTCACCCCGCTCAAGGTCCTAAATGATATCTTAACCGCCATCGATAAGAAACATTACTGTGCAGCCGTATTCATTGATCTGGCCAAGGCTTTCGACTCTGTCAATCACCACATCCTCATCGGCAGACTCGACAGCCTTAGTTTCTCAAATGATTGCCTTGCCTGGTTCACCAACTACTTCTCTGATAGAGTTCAGTGTGTCAAATCTGCTGTCCGGACCTCTGGCTGTCTCTATGGGGGTGCCACAGGGTTCAATTCTTGGACCGACTCTCTTCTCTGTATACATCAATGAGGTCGCTCTTGCTGCTGGTGAGTCTCTGATCCACCTCTACGCAGACAACACCATTCTGTATACTTCTGGCCCTTCTTTGGACACTGTGTTAACAACCCTCCAGGCAAGCTTCAATGCCATACAACTCTCCTTCCGTGGTCTCCAATTGCTCTTACATACAAGTAAAACTAAATGCATGCTCTTCAACCGATCGCTACCTGCACCTGCCCGCCTGTCCAACATCACTACTCTGGACGGCTCTGACTTAGAATACGTGGACAACTATAAATACTAAATACTGTCTGGTTAGACTGTAAACTCTCCTTCCAGACCCATATCAAACATCTCCAATCCAAAGTTAAAACTAGAATTGGCTTCCTATTTCGCAACAAAGCATCCTTCACTCATGCTGCCAAACATACCCTTGTAAAACTGACCATCCTACCAATCCTCGACTTAGGCGATGTCATTTACAAAATAGCCTCCAATACCCTACTCAACAAATTGGATGCAGTCTATCACAGTGGAATCCGTTTTGTCACCAAAGCCCCATATACTACCCACCATTGCAACCTGTACGCTCTCCTTGGCTGGCCCTCGCTTCATACTCGTCGCCAAACCCACTGGCTCCATGTCATCTACAAGACCCTGTTAGGTAAAGTCCCCCCTTATCTCAGCTCGCTGGTCACCATAGCATCTCCCACCTGTAGCACACGCTCCAGCAGGTATATCTCTCTAGTCACCCCCAAAACCAATTCTTTCTTTGGCCGCCTATCCTTCCAGTTCTCTGCTGCCAATGACTGGAACGAACTACAAAAATCTCTGAAACTGGAAACACTTATCTCCCTCACTAGCTTTAAGCACCAACTGTCAGAGCAGCTCACAGATTACTGCACCTGTACATAGCCCACCTATAATTTAGCCCAAACAACTACCTCATTCCCTACTGTATTTAATTTATTTTGCTCCTTTGCACCCCATTATTTTTATTTCTACTTTGCACATTCTTCCATTGCAAATCTACCATTCCAATTCTACCAATCTACCTTGCTATATTGTATTTACTTTGCCACCATGGCCTTTTTTTGCCTTTACCTCCCTTATCTCACCTCATTTTCTCACATCGTATATAGACTTGTTTATACTGTATTATTGACTGTATGTTTGTTTTACTCCATGTGTAACTCTGTGTCGTTGTATGTGTCGAACTGCTTTGCTTTATCTTGGCCAGGTCGCAATTGTAAATGAGAACTTGTTCTCAACTTGCCTACCTGGTTAAATAAAGGTGAAATAAATAAATATAAATAAAGTTAAAAAAAATAAATAAATCAGGTCATCAAGTGTTCATTAGCTAGCTACTAGCAGCAGCCAATTCCAACCTGCATGGCCGCATAGTAATGTATGATGAATGAAATTATAAAACTTGCATTCATATTCTTTTGAAGTTGTTTGTTTGGCTTACCTTGGAAACACTCAATTCCTATTTCCCCTCTGTGGTATGTTTAAGCGCTGTGCATAAATATTTATATTAATCTACCTAGGGCCCCTATCCGGCCGAGCTAGTGTTTCACCATAGCAACTGGAGAACGGGCCTACTGGGGGGGAGGAGGAATATATTGGGGGGATAATGTTGAATATTTGTCAGAGTTTGCATGTTTCTCAGTTGAAAGTTGGATTGTTTGTGTGTAAATGTTTATGAAAGAGATGTGGTTTTTAAAATATACATTCATTTAAAATGTGCCTCCTCATACCTTTTTCTTCTTGTCACAAATGTTCCTGAGGAGAGATTCCTCTCATCAATGAGTGTCTTGGAACTGCATAATTTTGACATAAACCAAAAAGTGTGTGTGTTTCATATGCGTGTGCACTCACGCTCCAGAGCGCCTCAATGTAAAATGCATAAAACCACTGACATTTCCTATTCCTTCCTAACCCAGGTTGGTGACACATCTGTATGTTGGTGAGATTATGCATTCATCCCCTCCCTCTCTAGTTGTCACTATGGTCTCACCTGCTGGCTACCTCCATGCCATCCTATCGACGTATCAGGCAGGGTGATGTCACGCACGTCGAGCCCCAGGCCTTGCCAAGCTCGGCTGCCAGCGGCATGGTGTGTGAGTGCGTGTGTGTGTGTGTGTGAGTGCTTCTCTCTCGGTGTGTGTGTGTGTGTGTGTGTGTGTGTGTGTGTGTGTGTGTGTGTGTGTGTGTGTGTGTGTGTGTGTGTGTGTGTGTGTGTGTATGCGGCGCCACATGCCACTAGGCTAATTAGAGGGCTCTTAACTCTGTCAAAGTCATTTGATGACACTGATGTGGGAGATTGATATTCACGCTTGACTCTCCCGTCCTCTCTCTCCACCTGAGTGCTTGCTGTTGTGTTGTTTACTTCCCTACACAATTAGTATCTGATTGTTGATGGTTGGGGACTGGGTGAAGGGGTCTCACTGTGCAACCTGATGATTAGGAGGTTGGAGGAATATGCATCTGGCCTGTCACCGGCAACTTATTTTTCAAATTGCAAAAAAATACAGGTTAATACTGTGCTCTTTCATTCTGTGGTGAAAAACGATTTTCTCTGAACATGTGGTCCTCAGTTGGTGGAGAAAGGCGCTTGTAACGCCAGGGTAGTGGGTTCGATTCCGAGACCACCCATAAGTAAAATGTATGCACGCATTACTATATGTTGTGTTGGGATAAAAGTATCTGCTAAATGGCATATAATTGTATTATGTCAAATCCATGCAAGCCATTGCAGTGTCTTCGTAAAAATATACATATCATAACACTATATAATGGTTTCCATATAATACGCTATGATCACACCTGGCTTCATCTGTGTAGTATAATGTGAGAGTAGAGTAAGCCTCTGTCCGCATTCTAAATGGCACCCTATGCCCAATGTCGTCCTGTTGTATCCTGTACACGTGACAAATACATTGACTTGATGTAGGGAATAGGGTGCCATTTGGGATGAAACCCCAGTTATAGTTAAAGTTGTTGTAATTATAAGAAATCCTGCTATGCCTACCGACGAACCATCAAAAAGGCAAAGCGTCAATACAGGACGAAGATGGAATCCTACTACACCGGCTTTGACGCTCGTCGGATGTGGCAGGGCTTGCAAACTATTACAGACTACAAAAGGAAAGCACAGCCGCGAGCTGCCCAGTGACACAAGCCTACCAGACGAGCTAAATTACTTCTATGCTCGCTTCGAGGCAAGTAACACTGAAACATGCAGGAGAGCAGCTGTTCTGGACGACTGTGTGATCACTCCCTCAACAGCCGACGTGAGTAAGACCTTTAAACAGGTCAACATTCACAAGGCCAGACGGATTACCAGGACATGTACTAAGAGCTTGCGCTGACCAACTGGCAAGTGTCTACACCCCGGCATTTTCAACCTCTCCCTGTCTGAGTCTGTAATACCAACCATTTTCAGGCAGACCACCATAGTCCCTGTGCCCAAGAACACTAAGGTAACCTGCCTAAATGACTACCGACCCGTAGCACTCACGTCTGTTGCCATGAAAGTGCTTTGAACGTCTGGTCATGGCTCACATCAACACCATTAAACAGAAACCCTAGACCCACTCCAATTTTCATAACGCCCAACAGATCTACAGATGATGCATGCTCAGTCTCCTCCTGTACTCCCTGTTCACTCATGACTGCACAGCCAGGCACGTCTCCAACACCATCATTAAGTTTGCTGATGAGAACAGTGGTAGGCCTGACAACGACAAGACAGCCCATAGGAGGAGGTCAAAGACGTGACCGTGTGGTGCAAGGACAACAACCTCTCCCTCAATGTGATCAAGAGAAAGGAGATGATTGTGGACTACAGGAAGAGGAGGACCAGGCACGCCCCCATTCTCATCAACGGGGCTGTAGTGGAGCAGGTTGAGAGCTTCAAGTTCTTTCGTGTAAACATCACCAACAAACTAACATGGTCCAAGCACAGCAAGACAGTCGTGAAGAGGGCACAAAAAAGCCGATTCACCCTCAGGAGTCCTCAGATCCTCAAAAGCTTCTACAGCTGCACCAGAGAGCATCCTGGCGGTTTGCGTCACTGCCTGGTATGGCAACTGCTCGGCCTCCGACCGCAAAGCACTACAGATTGTCGAAGACTACAGCCACCTTAGTCATAGACTGTTCTCTCTGCTACCGCACAGCAGGAGGTAACAGAGCGCCAAGCCTAGGTCCAAGAGGCTTCTGAACAGCTTCTACCTCCAAGCAACATCTAATCAAATGGCTACCAGACTTTTTGCATCCCCCCCCCTCTCTCTTTTAAGTGGCTGCTACCCTGTTATTGTCTAGGCATAGTCACTTTAATAACTCATATTACCTAAATTACCTCAACTAACAGGTACCCCCTGTATATAGCCTCGCTATTGTTATTTTACTGCTGCACTTTAACTATGTTACTTTTAATTCCTACTTTATGTATTTTTCTTAAAACTGCATTGTTAGTTCAGGGCTTGTAAGTAAGCATTTCACTGTAAGATCTACGCCTGTTGTATACTGCGCATGTGAAACAAAACATTTGATTTCAGGGATATGTCATATGTCATATGTCAGTTGTCATTTTCTGTAGAGCCACAGCGCCCCCTATGTGAACAGTCTTAGAATGACACCCCATTTGAACAAAAATGATTTACCCTTGGAAATCCCCAATATCCCATGCCTCCACACAAACACAATGCTTTTAGATTTGCGGGAAGTAGTGAACGAGTGCACACTTCAGGTGATATTATTGGGACAAAGTCTGTTTGAATGAGCATCCTGACGCCATTCTTCCTTGAAGTTATCACCGGTCTCCAAATATTTGGATTTGTGAAAGCTAGTAAAGCCATTGCCTCCACCTCCTATATGCACTCACCTGACAAAGTCTTCTTAGAAGTCAAAACAATATTGATTTGAGTGCATTAACAAAGCACTGGGGGACCTGCAATATTCCGCATAAGGGCCGCTCATTCCTTTTACTCCCCCTACTGTATTAGATAGTAAAAATAGTTAGGTAAGCAAGCATCGTCTTGTCAACTGCGGCTGTGGGTCTTCCAGAGCTGCCGGTCCTCCATTGCAGACGCAATCTCATCCTTCTTCAGTCCGATGTCGCTCCTGAGCTGTTCCATATGTGATCTCTGACCGTCAAAACTGCTGAAAGAGGCATGGCATGAGAAGTGTGTACAGTGCTGTTGAAATATAGATTGTATCATATTAAGAGATGACTTTGCTCGTAGTGATTTTACATCCTGGTCTTTTTATTATCTGTGTCTTGATAAAAAGGAAGGACAGTCCCAAGCAATAGGCCTGATGATAAAAAAAGAAATCAACTAAAAATGAATTTATCCAAAATTACCCAATGCTACCCAGAAAAAGAACTTACTATAAAAGAATGTTATGAAGTTTACAAGCTAAACCATCAAATTAACCAGAAGTAAAGCAACCCAAGGATTCACCACAAAATGAGCCAATAACCACTAGAAACTCTTACATGATTCTAAAATATAAAGTAATACTTTACAATAAATAACAGGCACATCTTCCTAAGTCTACAATAAAGGTCCTAGAAGTAAGTAACAGTCACAATCCTGTTGTAAAAAATAAACTTTTAACCATTTTTTTTTCAATAAACTTTCAAACCACAGGCACAAACAAATCCAAGTATAAAATAATCTGGGCAGCAAGATTTTTGGTTTCTTGAGAACAACGCACTTTCGGTTTCCATAACAACAAAATACTTCCCAACATGTGAGCATCTGAATTATACAGATATTTACAGTGCCTTGCGAAGTATTCGGCCCCCTTGAACTTTGCGACCTTTTGCCACATTTCAGGCTTCAAACATAAATATATAAAACTGTATTTGTTTGTGAAGAATCAACAACAAGTGGGACACAATCATGAAGTGGAAAGACATTTATTGGATATTTCAAACTTTTTTAACAAATCAAAAACGGAAAAATTGGGCGTGCAAAATTATTCAGCCCCCTTAAGTTAATACTTTGTAGCGCCACCTTTTGCTGCAATTACAGCTGTAAGTCGCTTGGGGTATGTCTCTATCAGTTTTGCACATCGAGAGACTGAAATTTTTTCCCATTCCTCCTTGCAAAATAGCTCGAGCTCAGTGAGGTTGGATGGAGAGCATTTGTGAACAGCAGTTTTCAGTTCTTTCCACAGATTCTCGATTGGATTCAGGTCTGGACTTTGACTTGGCCATTCTAACACCTGGATATGTTTATTTTTGAACCATTCCATTGTAGATTTTGCTTTATGTTTTGGATCATTGTCTTGTTGGAAGACAAATCTCCGTCCCAGTCTCAGGTCTTTTGCAGACTATATCAGGTTTTCTTCCAGAATAGTCCTGTATTTGGCTCCATCCATCTTCCCATCAATTTTAACCATCTTCCCTGTCCCTGCTGAAGAAAAGCAGGCCCAAACCATGATGCTGCCACCACCATGTTTGACAGTGGGGATGTTGTGTTCAGGGTGATGAGCTGTGTTGCTTTTACGCCAAACATAACGTTTTGCATTGTTGCCAAAAAGTTCAATTTTGGTTTCATCTGACCAGAGCACCTTCTTCCACATGTTTGGTGTGTCTCCCAGGTGGCTTGTGGCAAACTTTAAACAACACTTTTTATGGATATCTTTAAGAAATGGCTTTCTTCTTGCCACTCTTCCATAAAGGCCAGATGTGTGCAATACACGACTGATTGTTGTCCTATGGACAGAGTCTCCCACCTCAGCTGTAGATCTCTGCAGTTCATCCAGAGTGATCATGGGCCTCTTGGCTGCATCTCTGATCAGTCTTCTCCTTGTATGAGCTGAAAGTTTAGAGGGACGGCCAGGTCTTGGTAGATTTGCAGTGGTCTGATACTCCTTCCATTTCAATATTATCGCTTGCACAGTGCTCCTTGGGATGTTTAAAGCTTGGGAAATCTTTTTGTATCCAAATCTGGCTTTAAACTTCTTCACAAGAGTATCTCGGACCTGCCTGGTGTGTTCCTTGTTCTTCATGATGCTCTCTGCACTTTTAACGGACCTCTGAGACTATCACAGTGCAGGTGCATTTATACAGAGACTTGATTACACACAGGTGGATTGTATTTATCATCATTAGTCATTTAGGTCAACATTGGATCATTCAGAGATCCTCACAGAACTTCTGGAGAGAGTTTGCTGCACTGAAAGTAAAGGGGCTGAATAATTTTGCACGCCCAATTTTTCAGTTTTTGATTTGTTAAAAAAGTTTGAAATATCCAATAAATGTCATTCCACTTCATGATTGTGTCCCACTTGTTGATTCTTCACAAAAAAATACAGTTTTATATCTTTATGTTTGAAGCCTGAAATGTGGCAAAAGGTCGCAAAGTTCAAGGGGGATGAATACTTTCGCAAGGCACTGTATATATACACACACATACAGTGGGGCAAAAAAGTATTTAGTCAGCCACCATTTGTGCAAGTTCTCCCACTTAAAAAAAGATGAGAGGCCTGTAAATTTCATCATAGGTACACTTCAACTATGACAGACAAAATGATATTTTTCTCCAGAAAATCACATTGTAGGATTTTTTATGAATTTATTTGCAAATTATGGTGGAAAATAAGTACTTGGTCACCTACAAACAAGCATGATTTCTGGCTCTCACAGACCTGTAACTTTAAGAGGCTCCTCTGTCCTCCACTCGTTACCTGTATTAATGGCACCTGTTTGAACTTGTTATCAGTATAAAAGTCACCTGTCCACAACATCAAACAGTCACACTCCATACTCCACTATGGCCAAGACCAAAGAGCTGTCAAAGGACACCAGAAACAAAATTGTAGACCCGCACCAGGCTGGGAAGACTGAATCTGCAATAGGTAAGCAGCTTGGTTTGAAGAAATCAACTGTGGGAGCAATTATTAGGAAATGGAAGACATACAAGACCACTGATAATCTCCCTCGATCTGGGGCTCCACGCAAGATCTCACCCCGTGGGGTCAAAATGATCACAAGAAATGTGAGCAAAAATCCCAGAACCACACGGGGGGACCTAGTGAATGACCTGCAGAGAGCTGGGACCAAAGTAACAAAGCCTACCATCAGTAACACACTACGCCGCCCGGGACTCAAATCCTGCAGTGCTAGACGTGTCCCCCTGCTTAAGCCAGTACATGTCTAGGCCCGTCTGAAGTTTGCTAGAGAGCATTTGGATGATCCAGAAGAAGATTGGGAGAATGTCATATGGTCAGATGAAACCAAAATATAACTTTTTGGTAAAAACTCAACTCGTCGTGTTTGGAGGACAAAGAATGCTGAGTTGCATCCAAAGAACACCATACCTACTGTGAAGCATGGGGGTGGAAACATCATGCTTTGGGGCTGTTTTTCTGCAAAGGGACCAGGACGACTGATCCGTGTAAAGGAAAGAATGAATGGGGCCATGTATCGTGAGATTTTGAGTGAAAACCTCCTTCCATCAGCAAGGGCATTGAAGATGAAACGTGGTTGGGTCTTTCAGCATGACAATGATCCCAAACACACCGCCCGGGCAAAGAAGGAGTGGCTTCGTAAGAAGCATTTCAAGGTCCTGGAGTGGCCTAGCCAGTCTCCAGATCGCAACCCCATAGAAAATCTTTGGAGGGAGTTGAAAGTCCGTGTTGCCCAGCAACAGCCCCAAAACATCACTGCTCTAGAGGAGATCTGCATGGAGGAATGGGCCAAAATACCAGCAACAGTGTGTGAAAACCTTGTGAAGACTTACAGAAACGTTTGACCTCTGTCATTGCCAACAAAGGGTATATAACAAAGTATTGAGATAAACTTTTGTTATTGACCAAATACTTATTTTTCACCATAATTTGCAAATAAATTCATAAAAAAATCCTACAATGTGATTTTCTGGATTTTCTTTCTCATTTTGTCTGTCATAGTTGAAGTGTACCCATGATGAAAATTACAGGCCTCTCTCATCTTTTTAAGTGGGAGAACTTGCACAATATATATATATATATATATATATATTACACACACAGTGGGGCAAAAAATTATACACACACGCCTTCGGAAAGCATTCAGAACCCTTGACTTTCTTCACGTTACGCTACAGCCTTATTCTAAAATGGATTTTTAAAAATACAGGTTTTTAGAAATGCTGAAAATGTATTACAAATAAAAAACATAAATAACTTATTTACATAAGTATTCAGACCTTTGCTATGAGACTTGAAATTGAGCTCAGGTGCATCCTGTTTCCATTGACCATCCTTGAGATGTTTCTACAAATTGATTGCTTGTCCACCTGTGGTAAATTAAATTGATTGGACATGATTTGGAAAGGCACACACCTGTCTATATAAAGGTCTCACAGTTGACAGTGCATGTCAGAGCAAAAACCAAGCCACGAAGTGGAAGGGACTGTCCGTAGAGCTCCGAGACAGGATTGTGTTGAGGCCCAGATCTGGGTACCAAAAAATGTCTGCAGCATTGAAGGTCCCCAAGAACACATTGGCCTCCATCATTCTTAAATGGAATAAGTTTGGAACCACCAAGAATTCCTAGAGCTGGCCACCCAGCCAAACTGAGCAAAAAAGGGCGATAAGGGCCTTGGTCAGGGAGGTGACCAAGAAGCCGGTGGTCACTCTGACAGAGCTCTAGAGTTCCTCTGTGGAGATTGGAGAACCGTCCAGAAGGACAACCATCTCTGCAGCACTCTACCAATCAGGCCTTTATGGTAGTGACCAGACGGAAGCCACTCCTCAGTAAAAGGCACATGACAGCCCGCTAGGAGTTTGCCAAAAGGCACCTAAAGACTCTCATACCATGTGAAACAAGATTCTCTGGTCTGATAAAACCAAGATTTAACTCTTTGGCCTGAATGCCAAGTGTCACATCTGGAGGAAACCCGGCACCATCCCTACAGTGAAGCATGGTGGTAGCAGCATTATGCTGTGGGGATGTTTTTCAGTGGTAGGGCCTGGAAGACTAGTCAGGATCGAGGCATAAATGAACAGAGCAGAACAGAGAGATCCTTGATGAAAATCTGCTCCAGAGCGCTCAGGACCTCAGACTGGAGTGAAGGTTCACATTCCAACAGGACAACGACCCTAAGCACACAGCCAAGACAACACAGTAGTGGCTTTGGGAGAAGTCTCTGAATGTCATTGAGTGGCCCAGCCAGTGCCCGGACTTGTACCCGATCGAACAACTCCGGAGAGACCTGAAAATAGCTGTGTAGCAACACTCCCCATCCAACCTGACAGAGCTGGAGAAGATCTGCAGAGAACGGGAGAAACTCCCCAAATACAGGCGTGACAGATTTGTAGTGTCATACCCATGAAGACTCGAGGCTAAAATCGCTGCCAAAGGTGCTTTCACAAAGTACTGAGTAAAGGGTCTGAATACTTAGGTAAAATGTGATATCAGTTTTTATTTTTTATAAATTAGCAAACATTTCTAAAAACCTGTTTTTGCCTTGTCATTATGGGGTATTGTGTGTAGATGAGGTGGGAAAAAACAATTTAATACAGTTTAGAATAAGGCTGTAACCTCACAAAAAGTCAAGGGGTCTGAATACTTTCCGAAGGCACTCAATCATATAAATATGTACGAACAAAATATACTAAAACTATCGTTAAAAAAAATATTACAAAATAACTAATGCCAAAGGGAAGCTTACATTTAGAAACTTCAATAACTTAAAGAAAATACAAAAACTGTAAAAGGAAAAAAAGGGGGGGAAAAAAAACATTTTACACTGCTAAGGATTTTTACACTCGTCTTATTTTCACAGAACTTGGAAATACCACACCGTAGTGCTTACATAATTCACCAAAAAGTATAAATACTAGTAAGAAAAGCCATTGTACAGTACCAATTTCTTTCAATCTACACAATAAGTTAGTGTGTCAGACAAATATTGCAGTTATTTACAGTTAACTTTAAAACATAGTAGGTAGTTTTGGGTGGAAATAAATGGCATAAGGTTAGATGAGTGAGGTGAGGAAGAAGCAGCCCATCTTGGCAGTGGCATGGTCATAGGGAATAGAGGAGGATCATGGCAGCAGTCTTGCAGCACAGTCATGGGGTCATGTTCCTTATGGAACACAACAGGAAACATATCAAAACTGTTTTGAAAGAAAACGGAAATGAGCGTTTCTTTTTGGGCAAGTCCATTAAACCCACCCTGTTTCAATTAGTTTTCAATTAGAACACGACCTTGGAGAAAGGTTGATAGGAGGGGAACTCGGGCACATTCATTAAAGCAGCAGCCGTCAGACCAGCGGGCGGGGGCTGACGAGGAAGGAGGCACCATATCAAGCCAAGGGGGTAGCCAGGCACCTGGTAAACACAGTCAGCATAGAACTCTGGAAAGACTGACGAAGAGGAGAAGGAGAGTATGCCAGACTCCGGTACAGGACAAGGCCATGAGCAGTAATTCAGGGGGTTGGGTGTCTGTGTGTAATGGAGTGTGTGTGTGTAATGGAGTGTGTGTGTGTGTGTGTGTGTGTGTTAGTCCACGTCACTCATGTCGCTGACAGGTTCATCCTGAACGATGCTAAGATGGTTCATGGCACGTTTGAAGGCAGTCTGAACAGCCTTACGGATGCTGGACGTTCTGCCCTCCATCATCTTGATCTTGTCGATGGTCTTGTCAATCCCCAGTGGGACCATCTTAGACTTAGGAAGCCATTGCCTGAGAAGAGTGAAATCAAATTCACAGTTACATTTCTTCTGATACAAATCTGCAAAAATGTAAAACTTGTAATACAAATTTGAGTTCTCAGTGTTGTCTGTTGGTTGTGTATTCGCAGCATGTAATGAAATAACACTTAATATTGCAAATGTGGATTATAAAATGGTGTATCCATAAATGTTACGATAAAAAAAAAGTCCCTTTCATAGCATTTAATATTGGAGAAGTCTCACCAGCTGCGTTTGTTGTCAAAGAAAAGAACGAGGAAGAGTTTTTCTTCGTTCTTGTACTGCATCCGTTCTCCGACCCGGAGGACGTCAAGGGGGGGCATAGGGATAGACACCCCGTTGTGCTGGCACCCCACCCGGGGCATGTGGGGGTCGACGATCTAACGTGGTAGAAGAGGTGTACCAGGGTTACTAGGGTGTCTGGAGTGTTATGACACAGTATACTTGCATACACACAGACATGCATTGCACACACATGCGCAAACACACATGCTCAAATACATAGCTGGTGCTTGTGATGAATAGGTGCATCCACTAAGGTAAAATCAGACCTGTTTGACAATGGCGCCATCTAGAGGACTTGAAAGATATGGACCTAGGTTTTACTCTACCGTGAAAGGCAAAACATTGTAGGGTGTGAGTGTGTGAACATCCCTCACTCACAATTTGAACAGGGCCTAAAATTAACACCCACCAAATGCGGGTAGATTTTGGCATTGGCGGGTCTGAATTTCTAATTCACCAGCCACATTGGTTAAAAAGATATGCATTGGCACATGCGCGAGTAGTGATTTATAGCATTGGACATTTACATTGCTTTGTTCACAAATGAGGTTGTTTTTTCAATGTTTGAGTTTGCTTCCACTGCAAGCGAAGAAGAGACAGTCAGCCTCAACTAGCCAGATTCTCACAGGCACACTAGAATCGATTCCTCGACTCCTTGCCCCATCGACTCCCGTTGCAGACTCCCATTTAGCGGCATCGACTCCACGACTCCTAAGATTCAGTATTTAAGGGAGGAAACTAGTTTGCCGTAGACTACTTCCGAGAACAAACTCTTGCATCTATCACAGCAAAGAAAGAGCGAGCTAACGAGGGAGGGTGAGAGAGGGGATGGGCATAGTCAGGTATAGGTAGACATGTCGGCCACCAGGCATAGTCAGAACCATGCATCGGTAATCAAAAGATGTACAGGCTATCAGTGGCGACCCGTCATTCAGGGCACATTTAGCATGTTATTCTGGCATTTATATCAGTTTGCAAACAATGTAAAAAGGTGTATATATTATACACACACAAACGTCAACTATTTTTTGCTTTCTTGAGTAATGCAGCTCCAAAATGCATTGGCCATAAACATTACACAGCAAGTTGGAAATCTCAAATTCAACAATGAGTGGTTTGGAAGGAATCAGTGACTAACTGCAAGCATTGCAAAGCAATAATTAGCCTGCTATTAAGTGGAACGGATTTGTGGTCCAAGTCTGGGTTTAAGGGTCTCTTTCCAAGCTTAAAAAGGATAAGCATTCAACATTCACCATGTTGTCAATCCAGCATGACTTCTACCATAAATCCAGAGAATGCCAGACTTTGACAAAATTTGCCAACAAGAAAGACCGCCGCACCACCTTCCTGTTCAAGTGAGCACAGCACAAGGTGAGTCCAAAAATGTATTGTATGCTGCTGCATAAATAATGTAATATGCCAGTGAGATATGTATACTGTAGCTAAGAAAGTAATACTAAGTGTATGTTGTGTAGTAAGCTGTTAGTAGCTCATGTTCCTCACCCTGATAATTTGGCCCCTTTCCCCCCCTCATAATTTAGGCTACTGTTCTTACTTGGTGGTGCACGTGTAGCCTATAGCCGGTTTTAGCAAAATGTCATCAAACATTGTAAAAGCTTTCATTGTCTGCTTGTATGCCCACTTTATTTATCCTATGGTTCTGACTTGGTGTACAGGGAGAATTCTGTCGCTGTACATTTCAAAAGTGCTGAACAAATAGTTATATTGACTACGTCCTACCTCACTCATTAAATTGCCTCTTATCCGCTCGTCATCCCCTTATGCCATAGTTTGAACATCTCAATTGTCAGCAGAAACCACATTTGTTCAAGCAAGTAAACCATATCAGCTCAGTTTTCTTTCTTTCAGGCAGTAAATGAGGCTGAATGGACAGTTCCACTGCAGACAAGGATCCTCTGATACACCTGGCATACAAGTGGTAAGGTGTTTGGACTCAGCTATTGAGACAGTTTAATGTAGGCCCTAACAGTATGTGGGCACCGTTTGTCACCATTATAGTCCAATTAATATATAGTTTAGTGTTGTAGCTTTGCTGGCATGCATCTAAAACATTTCGGGGAGTTTGCCCCACCAACATTTACAAGCTAAAAATCGCCACTGATCGCAATGCTGTGTCTTGCAATTTCTCACGCAAATTCACTAGTAGGAGCTATAAAGGAGTAGACTGAGCTAAACAGACCGAAGACACACACTTTCATTTTTCATAGCAAAGAGAAAGACCAGGCGAGCCAGCGAGGGGAGAGAGGATCGAGGCAGGCAGACAACCGTGCGCATAGGCTAAATTTTGGTCATCTGTATCTCGCAATGTCTTGTCTAGCAATGCCTCATAAATTCACCAAAAAGTACATTAAAGCATATATTAGGCTATCAATGGCTAAGCTATTCTTCATAGTACCAGTGAATTGAAGTTAAACATCGCCAAATGCATCAGTTTAATTAGGCCTAAATGTGCAATAAAAGTTATTGTGCCTATAGCGTATTTAATTCATTCCTGGCTGGCTCTTGATGTCCAAAGTCAGGGCTCTTCAACACTGTTCTTGGAGAGTTTCGCACCAACACCAGTTGTAATTAACCTGACTCAGCTTATCAACCAGCTAATTATTGAATCAGATGCGATAGATTAGGGTTGGAGTGAACACCTATAGGATAGTACCTCGCCAGGAATAGGGTTGGAGAACCCTGTCCTTGACAATTGATCGCAAAGCAGGGCATCCCCACTAAACTTGTTGGAAATGGCAAGTTCCCTTTCTCATCCATAAAATGCATCTCAAGTGCAAATACGGTTCAGCAGCTTAAATCGTCAGGATGGGGGGCATTGTTATTAGGAAGGACACTTACCATGGATCGCTAAAATAATGACTATGATCACACTTAATACATTTCAATATTATGAGGACACCTACAGTGCCTTCAGAAAGTATTCATACCCATTGACTTATTCCACAGTGTGTTACAGCCTGAATTCAAAATGGATTAAATATTTTTCCTCACCCATCAACACCCCATAATGATAAAGTGAAAACACATTTTTAGAAATGTTTGCAAATGTATTGCAAATGAAATACATCAAGCTCATTAACATAAGTATTCACACTCCTTAGTCAATACTTTGTACAAGCACCTTTGACAGTGATTACAGTGGAGTCTTTGTGGGTAAGTTAGAAAGAATTTACTACCCTTGGATTGCACAACATTTGGCCATTATTATTTATATACAAAAATGATTTAAGCTCTGTCAAATTTGGTTGTTGATCATTGCTAGTCAACCATTTTTCAGGTCTTTCCATAGATTTTCAAGTAGATTTAAGTCAAAACTGTAACTCGGCCAATTCGGGAACATTCATTGTTTTCTTGATAAGCAGTTCCTGTGTAGATTTGGCCTTGTGTTTTACATTTTAGGACAATAACCTAAAACACAAGGTCATCTCCCAGTGTTTGGTGGAAAGCAGACTGAATCAGGTTTTCCTCTAGGATTTTACCTGTGCTTAGCTACATTCCATTTATTTTATCTTGAAAAACTCCCCAGTCCTTAATGATTACAAGCATAGCATGATGCAGTCACCACTATGCTTGAAAATATGAAGTGGCACTTAGTAATGTGTTTTATTGAATTTGGCCCAAACATAACACTTTGTATTCAAGTGTTCTGTTTGTGTTTAATATTGTGTTTGATAAAAAGTTAATTTCTTTGCCACATTTTTTGCAGTATTACTTTAGTGCCTTGTTGCAAACAGGACACATGTTTAGGAATATTTTTATTCTGTACAGGCTTCCTTCTTTTCACTGTGAATTAAATCAATATTGTGGAGTAACTACAACGTTGAACCATCCTCCGTTTTGTCCTATCACAGCCACTGTTTTAAAAAGTCACCATTGGCCTCATGTTGAAATCGCTGAGCGGTTTCCTTTCTCTTCGGCAACTGAGTTAGGAAGGATGCCTGTATCTTTGTGCTTGGTGAAATGATTCAGTACACTTTGGATAGTGTATCAATACACCCAGTCACTACAAAGGGATATTCAATGTCAGCTTTTTTTATTTGTACCCACCTACCAGTAAGTACCCTTCTTTGCAAGGCATTGGAAAAACCTCCCTGGTCTTTGTGGTTGAATCTGTGTTTAGAATTTGCTGCATGACCTTACAGATAATTGTATATTTGGGGTACAGAGATTAACATTATTTTTTTAATGAATACCTAAAAACACACCATACAACTTATTATGCGACTTGTTCAGCATTGTTTTTTACTCCGGAACCTATTTAGGCTCGCCATAACAAAAGGGGTTGAATATTTATTGACTCAAGACATGTCAGCTTTTCATCCGTAAAAAAAATAAAATAATTATATATAAAAAAAATTTAAACAACATTATTCCACTTGGATATTATGGGGTATTGTGTGTAGGCCAGTGACCAACAAATCTCAATTTAACCCATTTTAAATTCAGGCTGAAACACAACAAAATGTGGAAAAGGTCAACGGGTGTGAATAGTTTCTGAAGGCACTGTATACATTTGGCAGCCAAAAATGAGTTCAGTGTAGCCTATTATAGTCTAGACATGACGATGAAATATCTTCATGCCTAGAATAAAAACCTCCAGGCTTCCGTCAGGAGTCAATTAAATCTGAAAAAATAAAGAACTACAGGGGGCAGTTTGGAATAATCCTGTGTAAATCGCCTTCTGGAATAACACACATGCTTGGATAATAATTACATAACCAACACTCTGGTAATACCCGTCTGAATAGCGCTATAAACATGGCAAAGAATGGCCTTATCAGCATAGGATGAGCAGCATCATCACATGGGATGCCTTAAGGCTGCGCACAGCAGAACGATCACTGAAATATTCTAGTTCGTACACATCACCTTCCATATTCAAACAAAATAGGACTTTTACAGGCTAAGTTAATGAACAAATGGGCAGCATCATGTTCATGTCAGTCCTCTAGACATGTAGCCTTCCTAGTAGGACACTGCAATATTATGAGGACATTATGACATTTTTTTTGTTCATTTTGGACTTCGGCAAGGTTTTTTTTTTACGGCTGTTCGAGCACACAAAAATGTTTCATGAGGCAAGCCGAATTCGGTAGCTGAAGTCTAGTTTTTCAAGCAACGGTCTTTTAAGGAAGTCTGTGAGCACACTCGTTCGGTTCGCCTAGCATGCTGATGACTTACGCCACATGTGACGATTTGAGTGGCTCCATTACCATGGTAAGCTTAAAGGGGCAGCTGAACACTTGTCTCATCTGTGATATTTTGGTTAAAAGACTTCAGGTCACAAAATATTAAATTGAGCAATATACCACATTACTTCTTATTAGTAATAGATTCCTTGATTTAGAAACATTACTAAGCATGCGTATCCATTTAGATGTGTTTTTTGCTGTAATTAAAGCACCCAAAAATATTTTGACTCCTAAAAAAATCTGAGTGGCTGGTGGACAAAAAAGTTAGTTGTAGGCCCTGGTAGCAAGCACAGAAGTAAGAATGAGATAGTCAGGTGTCATACATATGCTCACTGTCACTCACCAAGGCAGGATAGGAAGGGTATCCGCTACATTTTGCCCAAACTAGCTTTAGAGGTTCCAGAACAACTGTTGCAGCACTAGCAGGCATCCAAATATTGCTATTGCCAACTTCTATGGATGCAGGAATAACAACAATCAAGTTAGGAAGGGTTCACTGTAAATAGAGCAAAACACTTCCAGAGCCATGCTAATAGTGACAGCATCAACACACAGGTTAAATACATCACAACTCACTGAAAAATGTGATATTACAAAGAGAATACAATTTGTGGACTGTAAATCATTAATATAATTGCTTTAAGTTATGTTTATATAGCCTGCATCGTAGCATACTGCTGAGGAAAACTCTGGGTTCTGGTTATATCCTAATGCTAGAGCCAAAGAGTTTTGGGGCACGTTTTGAGGTACTGTGCTTTTACCGGTATTTCCAGCATTGTCCACTAGTGTTGCTGGAGGTAGGAAATCCCAGGAAATGTTCTGTAATTGACATAAGCTGTCTCCAATCAATCAATCGTCTGTTTGTGCGTGTGTGTTTGGCAGGAGGGATTGCTTAAGCCAGGGGAGGAGTAGCTCTGCGAATCGTAAAAATCGCACAAAATGTATTATTTTGCAGAGAATACTATTTGTAGAGCAGTGATTCTACACCTCTTTTTTGCTCAAGCTGATCCTCTCCAACAGACTTGGAAGTTGTAGCTAAAACATGGTCAATTATGGGGCAGTAAAAGGGGAGAGTCAATTAAACCAACCATGGAAGTATATTGCTGAAAATTTGGGGTGTTGCCCAGACCGGGACTCGAACCTGGATCCAGTGACTGTCAATGGCTTCCCATGGCTTAGGCGATTCCCCCCACCAAACAAGACATTGATTGATTGATTGGAGACAGTTTGTATCAATTAAATAACATTTCCTAGGATGATCTACCTGCAGCAACCCATGCGGATCATGCTGGAAATAGCAGTAAAGGAACAGTACCTCAAAAGCTGCCCCTATAGCAATACATCTACTCCACTGACTCCCAGCCAGACCTCATCTGATACAATACACACTACCCTCCGCAGTCTCCACTTTACTGTACGATGAACATCAAGACAGAAAACTTACCGGCGGCAATCCTAGCAGCTCTGGCAAAGTTCCCGGTTTCTATACAGGCAATGAGGTCGTTCTTATCATCCACAGTGTTTCTTCGGACCAGGGCCGGTTTGCCTTTACCACATGCTGGAAGACTGAGGGTGCTGCTGAAATCAAGAAAAGACATCCACACTGTATGTGAGTCAGACTGCCATATACATGAAACACTATAGAGAAATTACCAGACTACATAGTTGAACTACCAAGTACCACCACCCATGTTCAGCAGTGAAAGGTGCACCACCTAGCCTGTTGTTATGAGATGTCTTTAACTACACAAGTCAGCAAATTCTTATTTACAATGACGGCTTACGTTTGATTGAGCCTGCCTGTGTTTCCACAGTTGGGACTATTCTAGTGGTTCCATTGAGCCAAGCGGGCTCAATCAAGCCCAGTTTAAATTCTATTTGAACGCAGGTCTGTTGAGGCATATGCATGTACCTACCTGGTGCTGCCCAGCAGACTACCACTAGATGAGATGCTGGACTCAGAGGCACACCGTCTCCTGGTTTCTAGAGGCCTGCTGTCACTTAGCTCCTTCTCTTCATCAATTACCTCCTCCATCGCAAAACCATTAGACAGGCCTGAGGCGAGTAACACAGAGCAGTACAGTAATCAGTATACTATACATAAACCAACTATAGCATAGACCTACAACATTAGGACCTTTTAATCATAAAGAGTCTCAGAGTAGGGATGCTGATCTTAGATCAGTTTAGCATTTTAGATGATAATTAATAAGATTACATGGACAAGGGGAACCTAATCTCTTATTTCACAAGTCTGAAGATCATTTTCTACTTCATGCTCGATTTAAGAGTCCCATTAAGAGAAGTACTTTATTTTCTGACAAGTGAGAAGAACCCTATTTACCTGTGTTAATGTGTTTGACAGGGGACTCGTCCTCCCTGTCTCCACCCCCCTCGCTGTACACCCCACGTGGACTGTGGCTCCTCTTCCTAGTCCTTGGGTGGAGGAGGGTCTCCAGCCTGGGGATCATTACCGACAGGAAGGTCTTGGTGCCCAGCTGAGGGCACCCTGTCTGGGCTTCGTCGCCTCCTCTCCCCCCCTGGTTCTTCCCAGGGCTAGAGGTCTTGGACTTCCTGAAGAGCACGGCAGTGCGGCGGTTGACAGTCGTCCCCGAGGGTTGGGCCAGGGTGGAGGTGGCCACCACACTCACGTCCCCCTTTGAAAGAAGCAGGGGGTTCTGGGAGTCGGAGTGGCCATTGAGAAGGGTAGTGGTGGAGGAAGCGTTGTTGGGTTTCTCCCGGTCAAATTTGACCTGTCCGTGGGTCTTGCTGTCCGGGGTGTGGATGGGTTTGAGGGTAGGGGGTTCTAAGTTACTCTCGAAGTTCAGGAGAGGAGTTAGGGAGTCAGAGGGTTCCAATTTGGGAGGTAATGATTTGTCCCCTGTTGAAGAATACAGTTATAAAATACATAGAAAGCATAACATTATATAGATCACAATGTAATATGAAAAGAGGGAACTGTACATTAATAAAAACACCAGAACCATTCCTAAAGCACATCATCCTCAGGGTGAAGACTTATTACAAGAATTCAATACAAATCATCTTGCCTTCTACAACTTCTTATGGCTGCAGGGGCATCTTTGAGTAGCTTGGATGAAAGGTGCCCAGAGTAAACGGCCTGCTCCTCAGTCTCAGTTGCTAATATATGCATATTTTTATTAGTATTGGATAGAAAACACTCTGAAGTTTCTAAAACTTTTTGAATGATGTCTGTGAGTATAACAGAACTCATATGGCAGGCAAAAACCTGAGAAGAAATCCAAACATGAAGTGAGAAATCTGAGGTTGGTGGATTTTCAAACCAGGCCCAATTGAATTCACATTGGGATATGAATGAAGTTGCACTTCCTATGGCTTCCACTAGATATCAACCGTCTTTAGAAACTTGAATGAGGATTCTACGGTGTTGTGGGACTGAATGAGAGCTGAATGAGTCAGCTTACTGGCAGAGAGCCATTTCCTGGTCACGCGCATTCCACATGATATCGACTCCTCCTCGAGACACAAAGGAATTCTCCTGTTGGAACTTTATTAAAGATTTATGATAAAAACATCCCAATGATTGATTCTGTACTTATTTCAAAATATTTCTTTGACCTGTAATATAAATATATATATAATATATATATAAAGAAATGCACGAGCGTTTGGATATGTATACCAAACGCGAACAAAAGTAGCTAATTGGACATAAATAACAGACATTATCGAAGAAATCAAGCATTTATTGTGGACCTGGGATTCCTGGGAGTGCATTCTGATGAAGATCATCAAAGGTAAGGGAATATTTATCATGTAATTTCTGGTTTCTGTTGACTCCAACATGGCGGCTAATTGTATATTTCTGAGCGCCGTCTCAGATTATTGCATGGTATGCTGTTTCCGTAAAGTTTTGAAATCTGACACAGCGGTTGCATTAAGGAGAGATATATCTATAATTCCATGTGTATAACTTGTATTATCATCTACATTTATGGTGAGTATTTCTGTTGAATCGATGTGGCTATGCAAAATCACTGGATGTTTTTGGAACTAGTGAACGTAACGCACCAATGTAAACTCAGATTTTTTTATATAAATATGAACTTTATCAAACAAAACATATATGTATTGTGTAACATGAAGTCCTATGAGTGTCATCTGATGAAGATCATCAAAGGTTAGTGATTAATTTTATCTCTATTTGTGCTTTTTGTTACTCCTCTTTGGCTGGTGGTGACCTAACAATCGTTTGTGGTGCTTTCGCTGTAAAGAATATTTGAAAATCGGACACTGGTGGGATTAACAACAAGATTACCTTTAAAACGGTATAAGATACATGCATGTTTGAGGAATTTTAATTATGAGATTTGTTGTTTTGAATTTGGCACCCTGCACTTTCACTGGCTGTTGTCATATCATCCCGTTAACGGGATTGCAGCCATAAGAAGATAATGCATAGCTAAATAACCAATGAGACAGCAAAATATATTTAAAATCAAATCACGCAAAGTATTCTGCTTTCTAGAAGGAAATCTAGTTACTGAGTTAGTGTAGGTTTACTGTGAATCAATTCAGGCTCCTAGCATATCAACTCCACTGTACCATGACCATGTTAAAGAGAAAGCCATGCTAACATGCAGATACAGTGGCAAGAAAAAGTATGTGAACCCTTTAGAAATAACTGGATTTCTGCATAAATTGGTCATAAAATTGGATCTGATCTTCATCCAAGTCACAACAGACAAACCACGTGCTTAAACTAATAACACACAAATGATTGTAGTTTTACTATATTGAATACATAATTTAAACATTCACAGTGTAGGTTGTAAAAAGTATGTGAACCCCTAGGCTAATGACTTCTCCATTAGCTAATTGGCATCAGCAGTCCGCTAACCTGGAGTCCAATCAATGAGACGAGATTGGAGATGTTGGTTAGAGCTGCCTTGCCCTATAAATTTTTTTTTTTAAATCACAAAATTTCAGTTTGCTATTCACAAGAAGCATTACCTGATGTGAACCATGCCTTGAACAAAAGAGATCTCAGAAGACCTAAGATTAAGAATTGTTGACTTGCATAAAGCTGGAAAGGGTTACAAAAGTATCTCTAAAAGCCTTGATGTTCATCAGTCCACGGTAAGACAAATTGTCTATAAATGGAGAATGTTTACCACTGTTGCTACTCTCCCTAGGAGTGGCCGTCCTGCAAAGATGACTGCAAGAGGACAGCGCAGAATGCTCAATGAGGTTAAGAAGAATCCTATAGTGTCAGCTAAAGACTTACAAAAATCTCTGGAACATGCTAACATCTCTGTTGAGTCTACGATACGTAAAACACTAAACAAGGTGTTCATGGGAGGACACCACGGAAGAAGCCACTGCTGTCCAAGAAAAACATTGCTGCACATCTGAAGTTGTTTTCATCAAAAGTGCACCTGGATGTTCCACAGCACTACTGGCAAAGTATTCTGGGTTGTTTGGAAAGCACACACAACACTGTGTGGAGAGAAAAAAGGCACAGCACACCAAGATCAAAACTTCATCCCAACTTAAGTATGTTGGAGGGAGCATCATAGTTTGTGGCTGCTTTCCTGCCTCATCAAGCTGTCCAGGCCCATCTTCGCCAGAAAAATAAATTCCCAAGTTTATCAAGACATTTTGCAGGAGAATGTTCGACTATCTGCCAATTTAAGTGCAACAGAAGTTGGGTGATGCAACAGGACAACAACTCAAAACAGAAGTAAATCAACAACAGAATGGCTTCAACAGAAGAAAATACAAGTCCTGAAATCAACCCGATTGAGATGCTGTGGCATGACACCAGACATCCCAAGAATATTGCTGAAGTGAAACAGTTTTGTAAAGAGGAATGGTCCAAAATTCCTCCTGACCATTGTGCAGGTCTGATCCGCAACTACAGAAAACATTTGGTTGGCGTTATTGCTGACAAAGGACGGTCAAACAGTTATTAAATCCAAAGGTTCACATTTTTTCCATCCTGCACTGTGAATGTTTACGCAGTGTGTTCAATAAAAGACAAATGTATAATTGTTTGTGTGTTATTAGTTTAAGCAGACTGTGTTTGTCTATTGTTGTGACCCAGATGAAGATCAAGGCACACCCCCCTCCTTTATGGGCAAATATTATATAATAAACCATTATGTCAAAGTAAACTTGGAGTCACGCGATGTTATGCTACGTCGTACTACCACCACGACATGGAAAAGCATAGGTAGATGTTGGATGTTGATGAGCTTGATGCAAAATTCCAACAAATAGAGGGTTTTATTTGAATGCTGGTGACATGATCGATGCACGCCAAAACCAGATTGCGCAAGTTTTCTATATAAATCGCAACCGTTTTAGTGACAAAACCGTCAGTCGATTTTAAAATGCGATGGAAACACATTGAACTGTAGATTTCTATTTGGTAGATAAAGTGCAGATTTTCTTTATACAGATTTTACAATATTTGCATGACAATCTGTCACAAATTGGATGGAAACCTAGCTACTGACATCCTGAAGAGAGCGCTATCCTGCCGGAAGCCAGAGTTATCAAAACAGAGGCTCCAAGTAATCCAGAACAGTGCTGCCAGGGTCCTGACCAGGACCAAGAAGTCAGACCAAATCACACCGATCCTGGCCCAAGTTCACTGGCTACCGGGCAACTACAGGATCAACTTCAAAATCCTCATTATTATATTTAAAGCCTTGAATGGATTAAGCCCCATTCAAGGCATGGGAGCAGAAGGCTCCCATGCCCCTCTATGGAATGCTCTCCCTGACCATCTGAGAGCCGCTTCATCAATTAGAACTTTTAAAAATGGGCCTTAAAATATGTTGTACATTTTAAATGTGTCTATAATGTAAAATTAAAAAATCCTCCGTAGCGCTTTGACATAACCATGTAATGAAAAGCGCTATACAAATTAAATGTACTATTATAAAAATAACATATTGGGTTCCCCAATGCAGATAAAGTAACAACTTGAAAAAACCCACCCTCATTATCAGGACTCTGTCCATTGGTCTTCACACCCTCTGCCTCCCCAGCTTTACTCCTTTCTGGCTGGGAGTAAGAACAATGCGAATGGGAGTGGTGGGACGCCCTCCTCAGGCCGAAGCTCATCTCGCTGCGCACGTCGTTGATGGTCTTCTTGAGCAGCTTGAGGCGTTTGGAGCGTGACGGGCTGGACTTCATGGAGAATGTCAGGTCCAGTTTCTCCAGCAGCTCTTTCAGCTGCTCCTCCAGAGGCATGCGCTGCCGGTTGGCTGGGACCAATAACTGGTCCACTGGGAAAGGACACCAAGATAACACTGTCATTGGGAGACATTTGCTTGATGTTAACTTAAACACAGAGTAGCCTAGGTAAGTAGAATTATATTGAGGATCCAGATTAAGCAAACTGCTAGACAAAAATTCTCAAGAGCATCTCAATTGAAAGTGCTTCTTAGACCAGGAATATGCTTTACTAATGTGGATCTTTGCAAACACTGCAGTCTGTTCCAGTATTCTATATCGACTGATTTATCCATTTTATATATATATATATATATATATATATATATATATATATATATATATATATATATATATATAAATAAAACTCTTTGACTCGCTAGGCCTTTACCGTCCTCCCAGGAAAACGGTGGAGGCGCTTCGATCTTGGGCGGTTCGGACAGGTGCATCCCGCTGTCCTTCTCGAAGCCGATTCGTTCCACATCCCTCCGCGTCTTCCTGATCAAAGCCCCACCTTGGTCTCGGAGACGGGCGGCCGCCCGGTGGAAGAAGGTATCCTTACAGTTGTACTTCATGCAGTTGAAGATGATGAGATTGAAGTCAGACTCAAAGTCATCCAGGTTGCTGTAGGCCTGGTCGTCAATGCGTTTCCTCATAGTGGAGAAATCCATGGGGTTCTTGATGTGGTCAAGGTAGTCAGGCACCTACAGGTTTAATGATAGACAGAGATACAAAAACATCTGACAGTCGGCACCTACAGGGCATTGAGAGGTAAATGTATAATCCAGTCTGATTTTTTTTTGGAAATACTTTAACGTTTTTTAATTTTTTTTAAATCAGCCCAAATGAGGGGCTCTGACCCATGCTAGGAGGAGTAAAGAATTGAGATATAAATCTACTATAGTAAACAAAATAAGGTCATTCAAGTTAAAATATATATATTTTTTAATTAATTAAAAACGTGAAAGGGCATAAGCAGCATCTCAACTCTAGTCTGGCTGACACCAGACTCCTGACTTCAAAGACTATTTGATGTTAGGGTTAATGAAGTTGATAATGATGGGGGCTGTGCTTTTACTGCTTGGTTCTGTGTCTTTATGCCTCAAACACCCACATGTGCAGCCCCAGAGCAGCGCCCCCTGACATTATAACCACTGGATTTATAAATCCAAACAACAAGAGGTTTAAACTCACTGGGGGGGTGAGAGAATCAATAAAAGCTTGATCAATTTCTGGCCGAATCTTACATTATCAAACGGACTCCTGTCCAGACCAGTGGCTCTCCCTCGCTGTGTAACAGAATACCTCAACTCTCCAACATCTCAGGTTGTATGTAGATGTTATAGTAAGTGCTGCTCTCCTATGGTAAGTAAGCCTTACCTCTTTGATGTCGACAGGCTGGGCAAAGATCAAGGACTGGTCTCTCTCTTGTAGCTGTTCCAGCACAGACCTGAGCAGGATACTGAAGGGAGTCAGCTGGACCTCTAACAGGCTCTGCTGCAGTTTCATCTGAGGACACACAGGGGACCGTTAGCCACATTATATACTGTATATGACTGCTGAACCATGGAGGGGGAGAGAGAGGGGGGAGGAGCTGCAGCTCCAATTTATACTATACTACTAATTGTCTTATAGTTGGCTTGTGAGCTATATTTATGTATTGTTGGCTTGCAGGGACAGCTACAGTTATCTAACCTACCTCTTCTCTCTTGAGTTTCTCCCGCTTGCGTATGAGCTCCAGCAATAGCCTGGCTCTCTCCAGGTCATGTCTTAGACAATGCCACTCCTTGAGCTGCTCCTTCAGAGCCCGGCTCTCCTCCTCACTCTCCTTCTGTGGTTGGAATCACACAAATCAGGACTTATAAAACATTGCAGACATGTACAGTTAAAAAATAATATCACCAACATTAGGGTTAGAAAACAGTGGAATTGTAATCATGCAAGGAGAAGAGTGGAGCTCTCATTTATACAATCATATGCCTCTGGGCAGTTTTGGCCTGTTCTCTTTGACACTGCTATGGTAATAAGGAGAGGGGTATCTTATAATGATAGGAGTGTGAGAGGGAATTGAGTGTACCAGCCAGGGGATGAGAATTGTGTCAGAAACAGGGGGACAAGAGTCTGACTGACCGGCTGTGCAGCATGGGTCTTCTGATGGGACTGTTGGCTGGACTGTAGTCGTCTGATGAGGGGTACTCCGTTCCTCGCCTGTCTCTTTAGAGTCCAGTAGTTTAGAGCCAGCTCCACAAACACCTTCTTTTTCTGCATAGACACCCGATTGAGGATGGTGTTTAACCTGGGAACAGATGGAGAAGATATTAACGATAAAAAAATAAAAAAATGCTTATTGAAGTAATGTCCATGACTGAAATTGAATGACATGTTTTTTCACTTTAAGTCCTGACCTCTTTTACTATAGATTTAAAAATCTACCTGCCCCTCAGATTTTTTCTTATCAGACAAATATAGATTGCTTTTTGTGTAATTATGAAAAAAAACAATGAGCATGCTTTGTAATGTTTCTAAAATAATACATTTCTTACTAGTAAGAGTTGATGTGGTATATTGCTCAGTGAGTCTTTTAACCAAAATATCGCAGATGAGACAAAAATGTTAATCTATCCCTTTAAGGGTGGTAGGTTACCATGGCAACAAGAACGCCATTTGAGTCCAGTGTGCCTGTGAGAGAATCTGACTAGTAGCTGATGCGTCTTTGCTAGCAGTTGAAACAAACTCAAACATTGAAAAACAACTCAACTTGTGAACAAGGTGGGGAGGAAGATTATATAAGATACTGTTTGAAGAGGTAGGGCTTCAGATGTTTTCAGGAAGATGGGCAGGGACTCTGCCCAGATAAGTTGCAAGGGTTTGATGGCACAAGCGGGGAGCCCTGCCAACCGCGAGTTTGCCCCCTGTCTGATTCTCTATTTTTGCAAAATTTTTACACTGAATTATCAGATCTTCAACCAAAACCTAATATTAATATCAACAGAACGCATTTGGTTGCAGTCATTGCAGCTAAAGGTGGCACAACCCGTTGAGTGGAAGAGGGCAATACATTTTTCAAACAGGGACATTGGGTATTGCATAATTTTGTTAATTAAATAAATGAAATAATTATGAACATTGTCATTTCATATTAGGTTTTGGTTAAATCTAATAGCATTCACTGTAAAAAAAAAAACGACAGAAAATAAGAATGGGGGCAAATACTTTTCACGACACTGTATGTTGTGTATTGTCACATTTACTGATACGTCTGATCTGCAAATTATGAAAATGAAGCTTAGATGAATGGTGAGTGAATCTACCTTTGGGGAGGAAAGCTAGGCACGGCCACGAGTGGGACCTCTTCCTCTGGCTCCACCTTCTTGCTCTTCCTCCTCCTGCCTTTCGTCAGTGATTTGGCGCCCCTCATCTTCTCCCCTTTCAGAGGGGAACACAATCCATTTTGGGGTTTGGCGTCCTCGTAGATGGTGAGAGGTCGTCTGACCGAGCTGTTGGGGGTGTGAGCCCCACAGTAAGCAGTCTTCTTCACCGAAAACGTTGGTTCGCCGGTCTCTGTAAACTCCTTGATTGGTTCCATCTTCATAAAGAGTCCTGCTTTCTGAGCACAGCTGACGTGGAAGGCTGTGTAGCAGTTAGCCTTGTGACACTGGATACAGGCCCCCACCCCCTTCTCCTTACAGAGGTAGCAGGTGAGCTTCCAGCGAGCGGACGGTATGTTGCTGACTCCGTCGATGGGCTCGATGAAGACAGTGTTGGAAAACCCTACCTCCGGCACCCACAGGGCGCACACCACATGACCCCAGCGGTCATCGTCAGTCTTTTTCACTGCGCCGCCTTTGTTAGGGCACAGTATGCAGCCTGCAGGCTGGGTGGGCGACTGGAGGCAGTGCCGGCACAGCCACTGTCCCTCTGGGATGTAAGGAACACCGTAACACTCTTGGTGCACGGCCAAGTTGCACATGTCACAGAAGAGGATGACGTTGCTGTCCTGGCCGTCTCCATCCATGCAGATGCAGCAGACAGCGTCCTCGTCTATGGTCAGCTTGTCCTGGCCCTGGCTCACCTTCTCCATCTGTGTCTCTTTCTCAAAGCGGTCCACCAGGAACTCAAACACGTTGTGGGACACCTGGTGGTTGGAGGGAGAACAGTAAACATTTGCACATGTATTGTAGTATTAATGACTACTGTTGTGTTGTATTCTTGTCTTAGCCTGTGATCCATTTGTTTATGTTTCTTTGGGGGGAGGTGGGAGCTAGCCTGAGTGTCAGTGTTTCTACTCTCGTCTAGTTGGCAAAAGAGTAAAAAACTGACTGAAATCAAATCCAAGTTTATTAGTGGCGTACACAGTTTAGCAGATGTTACAGTGGCTGCAGTGAAACACTTATGTTGCTAGCTCCTAACAATGCAGTACAATGTCAAAGTCCACAAATAATGAAAAATGAATGAATAAATAAAAAATAAAAACAAGAAATACCAGAATTAGTCCAATTAACACTAATACCACTAACAGTAATCCAAATGCAATCGATGCTTATATACACCAGATGAAATTTACACAAGCATTCTTAGTATATGTACAGCGGTAGCTATACACTGAGTGTACTAAACATCAGGAAAATATTTTCTAATATTGAGTTGCACCCCCTTTTGCCCTCAGAACAGCCTCAATTCGTTGAGGAATGGGCTCCACAAGGTGTAGAAAGCGTTCCACAGGGATGCTGGCCTATGTTGACTCCAATGCTTCCCACCGTTGTGTTAAGTTGGCTGGATGTCCTTTGGGTAGTGGACTATTGGTGATACACACAGGAAACTGTTGATCGTGAAACATCCAGCAGCGTTGCAGTTCTTGTCACACAAACCAGTGCGCCTGGAACCTACTACCATAACCAGTTCAAAAGCACTTGAATATTTTGTCTTGCCCATTCACCCTCAATGGCACACATACACAATCCATACACAATCAAGGCTTAAAAAATCCTAATTTAACCTGTCTCCTCCCCTTAATCTATACGGATTGAAGTGGATTTAACAAGTGACATCAATAAGGTATCATAGCTTTCACCTGGTCAGTCTCATGGAAAGAGCAGGTGTTCCTAATGTTTTGTGCACTGAGTATCAGTGAGCTATGTCAAGAATCCAGTATAAAAATAAATATGCAGTGTATAAAGAGTAACTAAAATGCAATGTACAGCAGTAGAATATAATAATAATATGCTGTCGAGAATACAGTATTTAAATACACAGTACAAAATCCCATGGAAAAAAATTATTGACTGGCACCCAGGCTACAGGGGAGAAGCCTCACCCTGAAGTTTTGTAATTATGAAAAGGCGTCATTTAAAAAGAGAAGGCCTACCTGACTGACGCCCTCACTCCTCCTCTTGTCGTTAACTACTTCCAGCCAGGCGTAGTCCTCCTCATCCATATCATACTCCACCTCCTCATCCAACTCCTCTGACGTCTTCTCCACATACTTATAGTACACTGGGGGTCTCCTGGGGACCGCTGGTAGGTTATACTCCACCGTCCGGACCTTGGCCTCTGGAAGTGTCTGTACTGGTGCTGCTGCAGCTCCACGTGTTGTGTGGTTCTGTGCGACCGCAGCTGCACTTCTCTTCTCCTGGTTGTTTTTTAACCGGACGGAGCGCATTGGCGTCTGCTGAGGCTTCTCCATGTTCTCCTTGTTGCTGGTGCACTCCATAATCTCCTGAGCCGTAGGGTCATCGTCCGAGATCACGTCCAGCTTGTCGTAGATGCTGATCCGGTGCATCCGGCCATCAATCTCCATGTCCACCATGCGCTGGGCCTGGGCATAGGTCAGAGTCGGTTTGTTGGGGGACGGCTGGATGGGGGAGGGCGGCCGCTGGGGCTCGGGGACCCTGTGGTGCCGAGCCTTCTTCCTCATCCTCGACACCTGAACAGCTGCAAGGAGAAGAGAAGCACACAATAAATTAAACAAGCATGGGGATGACAACAGAAGCAGACATAGATTACCATCACACTACATTAAGTTTAAAAAAATTAAATAAAACGTTTATTTTTGACTGGTTTTACCTAAGAATGTGGTAACGGAGACAAACACCAGGACAATGTAAACAAGCATCAATTGGTGAAGGTATTTGAATAGATAGCTGGAAGCTAATCTGTTGATCGACAATGTGCGATATCAGTTTGAGGATTTCAATTTCCATAGCATTGTTGAATTTGAATTTGTTTACATTAGAAACTATAATGTATACTCCTGAGTGGAAATGGGGACTGGGTGAGTAGAGCATCTGCTAAGACATATGAATAAGAAAGTGTGTCACTAACAAGTGTGAGGGACAAGGGGATAGTAGTGATATGGGGGGGGGGGGGGGGGCAAAAGGGGGTTTAATGTGGTCCGTTTTGGAGTGGATGGATAGATGTATAAAAACTGTCTGGTTATTCTTAAGAATCATTCAAGATTTGAGACTGCAAGATTCCACAGTAAATCACACTGAGCCTAAACATTACAACACAACAGACACAGGAAATGTTTTGGGTTGCTAGAGACAATCTAGAACGTCTAATAAAAAACGTTTGCTATGCCAGAGAGGACAACTTGTTCACACAGCCTGCGTAAAGTAAGGGGGGGTGTTAACTTTAGCCTTTTAAAATTGTGCTAACTTTGTTGCGCCTAGGAGTGGCAGGCAACCGAGCCCCCCCCCCACCCCCCCACCAAACTATAAACTGCACCATGATAAATTGCACCATTTAATTTACCGCGTTCCGAGGATGTCATGGTTCTTTCTAGCAAACTAGCAGCTGGCTGAAGAGAGAGAACAGCGACACCGACGAATAGCGAAAAAAAGATGAAGCCAGTGTGGGCTAGTATGCTAACAATAACATTACTGTAGCTACTAATGCTAGTTACAGTTAGCTAACAACCTAACGTTAGCAAATGGCGTCAAACAAAACAGGGCAACGGAGCCCTTTAAACGTGTATTGCGCTTCCTACAACACATGCAGCATTAATCAGTTACTGGCCGACTATGCTCTATATAATCCATGATAAAATGCATCGGAAAAATAACAACAAAAAACCACATACCTTAGAATTAGAAACAGCTTTGCTGGTTGTAGATAGTAGCTTGTCAACAGCCTTTGAAAGCAATGGCGATGTGGCCTGCTCAGTGGCTGTAATTCCGTACACAATGTTCTCATCCAGCGGGAGATGTTTAGGCGTTTTCAGTAATAAAGGAGAAGAATGCAGTTGGGAGCCCTCTGGGTCTTGTTAAATATTAAACTGGGTTCTATCATCAGCATAAAAGCATTTTCTCAAGGATCTGAATTGGCTTCTTCCCTATAGCCTGGAACCATTTCGAGGCTGCAACTGCAAGCTCGAGCTCTCCCCCCACAACAATGCAGTGCACGAGCGTTGTCCCACCCGCTACGCACGACGCAACGACGTACACTATAGGTCATGTTGTAGCGTAGATACACAGATTATACACACAGATAGAACAATGAGCCCGATATTTCATCGGATGTAAACTGTGACGCATCCGGTTGGAGTTTAACACTACCAAATATGGTGATGAGAGGTAGCCCAGTGGCCGGCAGTGGGAGAAGATGGAACGACATTCTGCAAATTTGCTCATCGATGAAACATTTGATCTCCATACAGTTGTCTGTTTCCAAGAATCTGTAACAAACAGAGTAGACTGCGCTTTGTAGACTTCAGCCTTTGCAAAATGTACAAAGAATTGCATTGTTTATACACGCGCACTTCAGAGTAGGCGTTCCCTAATGGAAATATGCAAATAAATGCTAGAACGAGCCAATAGGATTTTCACTAGCTTGTACTTGGCTCTGCCCAACTCCTTGCTTGTTCTGCCCACTATGAGTAATTTGCTCCCTTTGGCCACGACAGGCTCTGGTCTATCTTTGGTTAGTTATAAAAATCTTTGTTATCCATGTCAGAAAAGATGGTCGTCACCAGTTACAGCATTCTTAAAGTCAGAAGGCCCGAATAGTCGACCAATCAAATGGAGTGTGATCGGTCATCTGATTGGTCGATTAGGCGGGCCTTCTGACTTTGTGGCTCTGGTAACTAGTGGATCAGAAAATTCCGCGAGACACTTGGCCCCTCATTTTTTTCTGATCTTGGCCACTCTGGTCTATTTATTGCCCCCGCCCCGCGGAGGGGGTGTCCCAGAGCAAGATTGTATTTTAAAATATTGCGATATGCCTGACTGGGTCTCTCTGCTTTACACTGGAAGTCGCAACTCAAACATCTATTTGGTATTTGCAGTGCGTGCTGCCCAAATTGCTAGCCCTTCCGACTTAAAAAAAAGCGAATGATCCTCTGTGGCTAAATCGTGCTTTATGGTGTAATAGCTCTGAGACCTTGAAGTAGTGGTTCCCCTTGCTCTGCAAGGACCGCGGCTTTTGTGGAGCGATGGGTAACAATGCTTTGAGGGTGACTGGTGCAGAGTGTCCCTGGTTCACGCCCAGGTCGGGGCAAGGTGACGGACGTAAAGCCTATACTGTTACTTTGGTGCCGTGACCCGGATCACTGGTTGCTGCGGAAAGAGGAGGAGGTCAAAAGGGGCGTGAGTATAGCCGATGTGAAATTGCTAGCTGGTGGTGGTGTGCGCTAGTGGCGTTTCAATTGGTGACGTCACTTGCTCTGAGGCCTTGAAGTAGTGGTTCCCCTTGCTCTGCAAGGGCCACGGCTTTTGTGGAGCGATGGGTAACGATGCTTCGAGGGTGACTGTTGACGTGTGCAGAGCGTCCCTGGTTCGCGCCCAGGTTGGGGCGAGGAGACGGACATAAAGTCCATACTGTTACATCTCTATAGACAGGAGTAAGATAATAAGACTAGACCTGTATAATTTTGGCAATTTAATATAATTTACTTCAGGGAAGCCTTATGCCTTTTAATGTGGCAGAAACACAACCAGTAATAATGTTTTCATCTAAGTAATCCGTGATTGAGTGTAGACCCTGACACATACCTCTCATGTCTGAGCCGTTGAATTGTGACTCTACTTTGTATTTATACTGACGCTTAGCTTGTTTGTTTGCCCTGCGGAGGGAATAACTACACTGTTTGCATTCGGTCATGTTTCCAGTCGCCTCGCCATGATTAAAGCAGGGGTTCGTGCATTCAGTTTTGTGCGATTGCTGTCATCAATCCACTGTGGGTACAATATCACCGATGCACTTGCTAATAAACTCGCTCACTGAATCAGTGTATACATCAATGATGTTGTCTGAGGCTATCCGGAACATATCCCAGTCCACGTTATCAAAGCAATCTTGAAGCGTGGAATCAGATTAGAGAAGCAATGATCCAGAATTTTGCCAGCCCAGGTCGCGCATTCGATATGCTGATAAAATTTAGGGAGCCTTGTTTTCAGATTAGCTTTGTTAAAATACCCATCTACAATAAATGCAGCCAAAGGATATGTGGTTTCCAGTTTACATATAGTCTGAGCAGAGGTTCTATCTTGGCACAAAATTGGTTCTACCTGAAACCCAAAAAGGTTATGCTATGAGAACAGCGGAATAATCCTTTTAGGTTGTAGATAGCACCTTTTTTTCTGAGTCTAGGCCTATATTGCAGTGATGTTTCCGTGGTTTTCAATTTTTTTTTAAATGGTTAATTGGTAGTGGGGAGTTAAGATAATCAGAAATATTATGAAACATCCCCACTTTCAGCACACATTTTCAAGCAGGGAAAGTAACTTCTATGTGTGCTGAGGCATGTGTGATCACTCAACAGAAAAAGACATGCTCACATGCAAACATGTGTCTGACTTGCACCGGTATGCAATTATTAAGAGACGTGACATAAATAGCTAATCCTGGCTTCCAATGTTCTTGCATTTATTTATTGAGGCAAGCAGATTAGAGATGTCAAGGTGATACCCAAGCATATGTCATGTGTATATGTGACACACACAAAAATGTATGTGTAACGGTTCTCTTCTTCCTCTTCCTCTGAAGAAGAGGTGTAACGGATCGGACCAAGGCGCAGCGTAGTTATAATTCATGGTTCTTTTAATAACAAAACTATACATGAAATCGACTACAAAACAAGAAACATGCAACCCCACACCAGTCCCGTGTGGTACAAACACTGACACAGGAGACAAGCACCCACAAAACCCAACACAAAACAGGCTACCTAAATATGGTTCCCAATCAGAGACAATGACTAACACCTGCCTCTGATTGAGAACCATATCAGGCCAAACATAGAAATAGACAAACCAGACACACAACATAGAATGCCCACCCAGCTCACGACCTAACCAACACTAAAACAAGGAAAACACACAAGAACGATGGTCAGAACGTGACAGTATGGCTATTTTTTATGTTTAATTTTGTTTGTTATTTTATCAAGCCATCCTTTGTACCATTTTGTAGGCCTCCCAACTATTTGCATTTAAAGTAATGTATATGATTACTGCCCCTGGGTGGTGCTGTGACGTCAATGGGGAGCTTTAGTGAGATTGTGAGGTTTTAGAGGTTTCTTTTTTAATCTTGGATATTACCTACTACTAAAAATGACCAACTAACATTTCTCCTTCTCATCATTTTACATTCAGGTATGTAATGTGCAAAAGTTCGAGGTGACATGGTTAACTACATAGTCCATGAGTTTGGTGATGTTTGAAGGCAACTGAAGGGAGTTTTAACTGAATGGAAAAACTGGTTGGAATTTTCCCCATTTTAACGGAGGTTTCTGTACGTCCAAACTTTCTGTACGTTTCAACGTTTTAGATCCTATTTGTTTTATTTTCTATGAACGAAGGCTCAGTTTAGTTCAGGTAATATATGTAAATATGTGATGTCCCGATAAAATGTGTTAAGATGTTAATATTTGTATGAAAATAGTGTTTAGCAGTTTCCTACCTTGATGTTAACCAAATGCATCTTGGCTAAGCGCTAGCTAGCTCCAGGCAATGTTTCTGTCAATCTTAGCTTACATGTTAGTGGTTAATAATGTAATGGTTGTAGCATTGTTTTGCATAGGCCTCCAGTAATTTATATATTTTTCAAAATTGACGCTGCTAGTACAGTGAGTTATATGTAATGTGAATGTGGAGATCTATGGTGACTCCAGATTTGGATGAATGGACCAACCAGACCCTCAAGACTGCCATGGGCAAGTCCCTTGAAGGGCAGGAATGGTGGGAGGACAACCTGAAGGTAATTCTCTTTGCACACAACAGCAGTGTCCAGGCCTCCAGAGTATTCACTCTATCGCCTGGTGTACGGACGGGAGCTGCAGCTGCTTACTGAGGTAAACAACGAAATTGTCTATACAATTTCTGCATATACTGTAGTATTAGAATTTGTAATTAACTTAGGATTGTTTGTCTATTGCTATTTATTATTACTGAAATCACTGAGATCACTGAAACCCCACCTTATGTGGTGGAAGTTGTCAAACCAGATCAGAACGCCTTCGAGTATCATCTTCAGGCATGAGCTGAGAAGCATGTTGAGGTTATTGACCCGGCAAAAAATGATTGTCCCCTGTTAATTTATTTTATGGTCCTCCAAGAGATATGTAAGAGATGTATTAGTAAGAATATGAAATATAATTGCATTTATTATCAATCAAGGTGAGACTGAACATGGACAAGTCGCAGGAGAAACAGAAGGAGAGCCACCGGAGGAGAATCAGGAATGGGACCAAGTGCTTTGACATCCGGGTGAATGACTTGGCTTGGAAGAAGGACAAAAGGAGGGTGAGATCTGGGAAACCTTGCTGCTCTTTTGTTCCTAACTGGGGTCACCATCCGTTAAAGGTGAATATAAAAATCTCAGATGATAACTACTTGCATTTGTCTCCTCGTGGTGGGCGGCATCGCCATGCTATCAGCAGTAGCAACACTGGCCCAGGGGTTTCTCCAAATTTCAAGGCCAACTACTGGGTCACGTTAAGTAACCTCCACTTCCAGGTAGGTACTGTTAAGGTGTATGACACCAACCTGGAGTTTCTCACACAAATTACAGACAGGTATCTACAGCTATTGTTATTGTCATGTTGTCATTATTTGAAAGAGCAAGAAAACTATCATACTGGGCACATAATGTGAGATATACAGATACAAAGACTAGCACTGCAAACACTTGGAACAAAGAGAGCATCAGTGCCTGGACTTCGCAGTCTCCCTCTTCGAGTCCCCCTTCAGAGACTGACTGCCTGTTGAGAACAAGTGACAGGCTAAACCTCCCACTCACACAGCACCCACCTCCTCTCTATTCCACACACCAGAATTCAGTATTTCAGTTTTTGATTGCCATGTGAGTGTACAACAAATCTGTGAAAGTAAATTGACACACGTACAAAAAAATACCAACATTTATATTTAAATCTTAAATATTGCCAGATTGGTTTCAACAACTGTTTCACAAGGTGTTCATTATTGTCACGACTTCCGCCGAAGTTGGCTCCCCTGCCTGTTCGGGCGGTGCTCGGCGGTCGTCGTCACCGTCCTACTAGCCACTACCGATCCCTTTTTCGTTTGTCTGTTGGTTTTGTCTTATTAGTTTCACCTGTGTGTATTTTAGTTTAATTAGCGTCCTTATATATAGTAGGTTGTCCCGCCCTTGTTTTGTGCGGGATTGTTTTTTGTTACTCTGTTGGATGGTGGTGTTTCGTGTGTGTATTCTCCGGACTATTTTGGTCCTTGTTTGGGCTGGTCAATTGTATGCGCCCTGTGTGTTGGCGTGACCGTTTTTGTGCCCCGGAGAATAAATTGACAATCTACTGAACCCTGCTCTCTGCGCCTGATTCCACCCACCACTCCTAGTAAATTGTGACAATTATTGTACATTTTAACTTATCCCTTGATGGTATTTGCTAGTTCTACATTGTTCATTGTTGTACCCTAGATATATTTTCAACCACAAGGGTGTACTGATAAGTTATGATTTAAAAAGAAACTACTGATATATTATTTCCGTGTAGATAAGGGCAGGCCTGTTTTAAAATGAAAACATGCCAGCCAGACAAGCCAGTGTATGAATCAAATGTATTTGCATATGAAAGGAGTGGAAATTAGCTGACTTTGTGATCTGTAAGGTAGGTAACATTACTGTGTGTTATTAAAAAAAAAAAATTTTAATTCCCCGATTGTCAGGATTTGGCCAGGATTGTTCCGGTTTTGGCCACTAGATGCCCCTAATTGTGCTTTTTGACCCTTTTGTTTTCCCTCGTTTCCAGTTATTATTTGCACCTGTGCCTCGTTTCCCTTGAATGTATTTAAACCCTTAGTTTTCCTCAGCTCTTTGCTCTGTGTTTGAATGTTAGCACCCAGCCCCAGCGATGCTGTGAACATTTGTTGCTCCAGTTGGACTCTCTTGTGGTACTCTGTTTTTGTTCTCGTTTATTTGTTTTTGATTAGTGGCTAGTTTGCTAAGTGACTGTTATTCACACCGGAGACCCGAGTTCGTAACCGGGTCTTGACACCGATGCCTATTTATTCATAAAAAAACAGAAGATAAATGTCATTAATTGCAATGGTTAGCTTATGCAAATTAATAGGAAAACATTAAAAGCTTATTAATAGGACTACATTTAGCCTAATTGGGAACAAATATAACATGGGGAAAAGTCAAAGGATCCTAGTCAGGCTATTTGTCAAATCCAGATTTAAAACAGATCTTCATTTGTACCAAATCTGTAGGCGATTGTGGGCTAAATCAATGACAAACTGCTGAAATGCTCAGGCTTCATCATGATCTGTAATCAAAATAGGCTGGGATGTTTTCGGTTGCGTTAAGGCCAAGCTTATGTGTAAGAACACAACTGTACTGAAATCAATAGACTGATTCAATGTGATTCTCCTAAATAAAAAATTGTATCTGTATAGCTGTTTGGTCTATGGCTAGACCCATACCGATTCCATCTTTTTGGTCTTTTGCTGTATGCATAGCCTACCACTAATATTCTAAATTAGGGGGCATTTAATAAAACAACCACATTTTTTCTGTGATGTTGAGGCTGAGCAAGACCTTTGATGGGCTAGTAGACTATGCGGAAATAATCTATGTGGAGTTAATCATTGTTATAGCCTAGATCGCTTTATATAATCTGGACCTTTGTTTTTTTCTAAGGCTAAGCAAACAAGGGGTAGCATATGCTTTTTGCCTGTCTAAATAACAAGGGTTAGGCCTATACCCTCACATACCTCCTCAATTCAAGGCCTGCTTTTAACCATAAAACATATCCACAGAAATGTATAGCCTAAGGATTGCTTGGTGACAGTGATTGTGTCACACCTCGATCTGTTTCACCTGCCTTTGTGCTTGTCTTAATCCCCCTCCAGATGTCACCCATCTTCCCCATTATCCCCTGTGTATTTATACCTGTGTTATCTGTTTGTCGGTTGCCAGTTAGTTTTGTTTGTGAAACCTACCAGTGGTTGTTCCCCTGCGCCTGTCTGTTCCTTGCTCCTGTTTCCTAGTCCTTCCCGGTTTTGACCCTTCTGCCTGCCCTGACCCTGCATGCTGTTTTATACCTTGCCCCACCTTCTCTGGATTACTGACCACTGCCTGCCTTTGACCTGTCGTTTGCCTGCCCCTGTATTAGAAAAAAACGTTTGTTTCTTTGACACTGTCTGCATCTGGGTCATACCTGAAACATGAAAGATTGTTTCTGTTACACCGGTACTGGGAACTCTGGGGGAAAAAACGAGGTCAAATCATAATATCAGTGATTTTCAGGTCAGAGAAAGATGCCAGAGTTTCTGATTTGGAATTCTGAGTCGGATGGCCATTCAAAACTATTTTTCCCAGTTTTAGCTATTTTTTTCCCTGACTTCCCAGTTGTCTTGAATGCACTGATGTCCGAAGTCAGAGATTGCAGAGTTCCGAGTGGTTTTGATTGCGCCACTAGAGACCTAGGCTATGTCTTATTTCTGAATAGGGCATCCTCCAACAAAGAAGCCCTTGTGAACGTGTTGATTTGAGAAATAGGCATATCTACACAGTAATGTTGGCTGGCTGCAAATCAATAAATGTTGTATTGAGGTGATAGGCCTATTTTAGCTAAATAGACAAATGAAATTGGATTACTCTGGCAATGATTTTATTTTAAACAAAATCATAAATATGTAGATGTCGATGTTTATCAGGGGTTATGGTGAGATCTTTAATAATAAACTAAACAGACACTTTAACTAACACGTGACCCGTAAATGTCGCGTGTAAACGACGTGAAAGCATGATGTAAACGTAGATGTCATGTAGACTTTTTTTAAGGAGTTCATTGTGATATCTTTCGTAATTTTAATGCTCCGGGTGTCGTGGGTGTGGAGTCAGACGCAGGAGACAGAGAGTGCAATGCTGTGCTCTTTAATGCACCAACGCACCACAGGGTGCTCACAATAATAACGACCCCAAACACGGGGAATCAAAAATGTACAACTGAAAATACACGACCAGGAACAAACACGTTCCTCTACTACAGAGCCGAAGGTTACAATAATTAATCCCGCACAACAAACTAGCGGGCCGGCTGTCTAAAGAAGCCCAACTAATCATCACAAACAGGTGCTACCAATAAACATACAAGGAGGGGGAGGAAAGACAACCAGTGGCAGCTAATAGGCCGGTGACGACGACTGCCGAGCGCCACCCGACCAGGAAGGGAAGCCACCCTCGGTCGGACTCGTGACAGGATATAACACCTGCTGTTTTTGGTGACACCCAGTATGCATAATGAACCGTTAGTACCGGTGTTGATTAGAAATAGCATTGTTTTTAAACCTTAGGGGTTGTCTAGACCGATTATATTCTGGCTGTGGGGGTTTGACTTTTGAGCCCCCACATCTTCTAGATGGGAAATAAATTCAGATTTGAGAGGCATGTGCTAATGACACGAAAGTGCCTACCTGGTTTCAAACACCCCATGCAGACACACACTGCAAAACCCATTGTTTTTTAAACACACACACATACACGCCTGAATGCACACGCACATGCACACACACACACACACACGTCTTTCCTGAAATATTTTTTCTGAGACACACAGGGAGAGAGGGAGCGTGATATTCCAGGCGTTAAAGGTGAGACAAAATTTTAAATACATTTCAGATAGATTAATATATTAACAATATATATATATATATATATAGTTACCGAAGTCGTTCATAGTTAGAGTCCATAATGCTTCAGGTATCCTTGTTGTGGGGGGCTGTCCGCTGTAACCCTTTATTTAATTCTTAATATTTAGTACAGATCTTTTAAAACATGCTATAATTAGTACAAACAATTTCACTATTCCTTTCTTACAGATAAAGGGGCCGGCTATAGGGTTAGTCCTGACATCCATCCGTTTCCAATTCACCGTCGTCAACACAGGCTTTCTGGCTCGCTAGATGTCCCGCACATTCCACGTTCTGTAAGTAGACCCTGGGTATGTCTTAAGGATAGACGCGCCCGGCGTCGTAATTGTTCACGATTTTGGAAAAGATTGTCCAGCTTTTTCATCATGGCCAGGAATATATGATAATCTCCCCACTTAAAGCTAAAGACGGGCAAAAAATAGTTCACATCCTTGCAGGCTTTGGAAAATACATATGAACTAACTGATTTTGTAGCATTTGAACTATCATATTGTTCACAGGCTAAAATGGTCAATTTGGAGTCGGGGCTATGCACCATTGAAGAGATTCTTATGGCTTTCAAATCATCGCACACCTCCTCTTCCAACGCGTAGCCGGGCAGGGATGTACCACTCAGGGCGTTTTCGATCTGACATAGCGCTAGCCGTATCTTAACTTCTTATGGCTGGGGGCAGTATTGAGTAGCTTGGATGAATAAGTTGCCCAGAGTAAACTGCCTGCTACTCAGTCCCAGAAGCTAAGATATGGATGTTATTAGTACATTTGGATAGAAAACATTCTGAAGTTTCTAAAACTGTTTGAATGATGTCTGTGAGTATAACAGAACTCATATGGCAGGCAAAAACCTGAGAAGAAAATCCAACCAGGAAGTGGGAAATCTGAGGTTTGTAGTTTTTCAACTCATTGCCTATTGAATACACAGTGTCTATTGGGTCATATTGCACTTCCTAAGGCTTCCACTAGATGTCAACAGTCTTTAGAACCTTGTTTGATGCTTCTCCTGTGAAGTGGGGGCGAATGAGAGGGGAATGAGTCAGAGGTCTGCCAGAGAGGCATGAGCTGACCACACGCGTTCACGTGACAGAATAGATCAAACGTTCACGTGCTTTCCATTGCATTTCTACAGACAAAGGAATTCTCCGGTTGGAACATCATTGAAGATTTATGTTAAAAACATCCTAAAGATTGATTCTATATATCGTTTGCCATGTTTCTACGAACTGTAACGGAACTTTTTGACTTTTTGTCTGCTTGTGCATCATGAATTTGGATTACTGGGCTAAACTCACGAAAAAAAGGAGGTATTTGGACATAAATGATGGACAGTATCGAACAAAACAAACATTTATTGTGGAACTGGGATTCCTGGGAGTGCATTCTGATGAAGATCATCAAAGGTAAGTGAATATTCATGATGCTATTTCTGACTTTTGTTGACTACACAACATGGCAGATATCTGTTTGGGTTGTTTTGGTCTCTGAGCGCTGTACTCAGATTATTGCATGGTGTGCTTTTTCGGTAAAGCTTTTTTGAAATCTGACACAGCGGTTGCATTAAGGAGAAGTGTATCTGAAGTTCCATGCATAACAGTTGTATCTTTTAGCAATGTTTATTATGAATATTTATGTAAATTGATGTGGCTTTCTGCAAAATCACCAGATGTTTTGGAACTACTGAACATAACGCGCCAATGTATACTGAGACTTTTTTATATAAATATGAACTTAATTGAACAAAACATACATGTAACAGAGGGCTCATTCATCACAAAACCATTTGATGTTCACTATTTTTATGAATCCTTCACTGGCAAAGTGGGCAAATTTAGGAAGGAAATGCCAACAATGAACAGTGAGCCATCATGTTCATGCATAAAAATAACTAATAATGAAATAAAAGCATTGTAAGTTTAAATCAAATCGAATCAAATTTGATTTGTCACATACACATGGTTAGCAGATGTTAATGCGAGCGTAGCGAAATGCTTGTGCTTCTAGTTCCGACAATGCAGTAATAACCAACAAGTAATCTAACTAACAATTCCAAAACTACTGTCTTATACACACAAGTGTAGGGGGATAAAGAACATGTACATAAAGATATATGAATGAGTGATGGTACAGAGCGGCATAGGCAAGATACAGTAGATGGTATCGAGTACAGAATATACATATGAGATGAGTATGTAAACAAAGTGGCATAGTTAAAGTGGCTAGTGATACATGTATTACATAAAGATGCAGTAGATGATATAGAGTACAGTATATACGTATACATATGAGATGAATAATGTAGGGTATGTAAACATTATATTAGGTAGCATTGTTTAAAGTGGCTAGTGATATATTTTACATCCTTTCCCATCAATTCCCATTTATTAAAGTGGCTGGAGTTGAGTCAGTGTGTTGGCAGCAGCCACTCAATGTTAGTGGTGGCTGTTTAACAGTCTGATGGCCTTGAGATAGAAGCTGTTTTTCAGTCTCTCGGTCCCAGCTTTGATGCACCTGTACTGACCTCGCCTTCTGGATGATAGCGGGGTGAACAGGCAGTGGCTCGGGTGGTTGTTGTCCTTGATGATCTTTATGGCCTTCCTGTAACATTGGGTGGTGTAGGTGTCCTGGAGGGCAGGTAGTTTGTCCCCGGTGATGCTTTGTGCAGACCTCACTACCCTCTGGCGAGCCTTACGGTTGTGGGCGGAGCAGTTGCCGTAACAGCCCGCCAGGATGCTCTCGATTGTGCATCTGTAGAAGTTTGTGAGTGCTTTTGGTGACAAGCCGAATTTCTTCAGCCTCCTGAGGTTGAAGAGGCGCTGCTGCGCCTTCTTCACGATGCTGTCTGTGTGGGTGGACCAATTCAGTTTGTCTGTGATGTGTATGCCGAGGAACTTAAAACTTACTACCCTCTCCACTACTGTTCCATCGATGTGGATAGGGGGGTGTTCCCTCTGCTGTTTCCTGAAGTCCACAATCATCTCCTTAGTTTTGTTGACGTTGAGTGTGAGGTTATTTTCCTGACACCACACTCCGAGGGCCCTCACCTCCTCCCTGTAGGCCGTCTCGTCGTTGTTGGTAATCAAGCCTACCACTGTTGTGTCGTCCGCAAACTTGATGATTGAGTTGGAGGCGTGCGTGGCCATGCAGTCGTGGGTGAACAGGGAGTACAGGAGAGGGCTCAGAACGCACCCTTGTGGGGCCCCAGTGTTGAGGATCAGCGGGGTGGAGATGTTGTTGCCTACCCTCACCACCTGGGGGCGGCCCGTCAGGAAGTCCAGTACCCAGTTGCACAGGGCGGGGTCGAGACCCAGGGTCTCGAGCTTGATGACGAGCTTGGAGGGTACTATGGTGTTAAATGCTGAGCTGTAGTCGATGAACAGCATTCTCACATAGGTATTCCTCTTGTCCAGATGGGTTAGGGCAGTGTGCAGTGTGGTTGAGATTGCGGTAAGCAAATTGGAGTGGGTATAGGGTGTCAGGTAGGGTGGAGGTGATATGGTCCTTGACTAGTCTCTCAAAGCACTTCATGATGACGGAAGTCGTTTAGCTCAGTTACCTTAGGAACAGGAACAATGGTGGCCCTCTTGAAGCATGTGGGAACAGCAGACTGGGATAGGGATTGATTGAATATGTCCGTAAACACACCAGCCAGCTGGTCTGCGCATGCTCTGAGGGCGCGGCTGGGGATACCGTCTGGGCCTGCAGCCTTGCGAGGGTTAACACGTTTAAATGTTTTACTCACCTCGGCTGCAGTGAAGGAGAGGCCGCATGTTTTGGTTGCAAGCCGTGTCAGTGGCACTGTATTGTCCTCAAAGCGAGCAAAAAAGTTAGTTAGTCTGCCTGGGAGCAAGACATCCTGGTCCGTGACGGGGCTGGTTTTCTTTTTGTAATCCGTGATTGACTGTAGACCCTGCCACATGCCTCTTGTATCTGAGCCGTTGAATTGAGATTCTACTTTGTCTCTATACTGACGCTTAGCTTGTTTGATTGCCTTGCGGAGGGAATAGCTACACTGTTTGTATTCGGTCATGTTTCCGGTCACCTTGCCCTGATTAAAAGCAGTGGTTCGCGGTTTCAGTTTCACGCGAATGCTGCCATCAATCCACGGTTTCTGGTTTGGGAATGTTTTAATCGTTGCTATGGGAACGACATCTTCAACGCACGTTCTAATGAACTCGCTCGGTTCTAATGAACCGAATCAGCGTATTCGTCAATGTTGTTGTCTGACGCAATATGAAACATATCCCAGTCCACGTGATGGAAGCAGTCTTGGAGTGTGGAATCAGATTGGTCGGACCAGCGTTGGACAGACCTCAGCGTGGGAGCTTCTTGTTTTAGTTTCTGTCTGTAGGCAGGGATCAACAAAATGGAGTCGTGGTCAGCTTTTCCGAAAGGAGGGCGGGGCAGGGCCTTATATGCGTCGCGGAAGTTAGAATAGCAATGATCCAAGGTTTTGCCAGCCCTGGTTGCGCAATCGATATGCTGATACAATTTAGGGAGTCTTGTTTTCAGATTAGCCTTGTTAAAATCCCCAGCTACAATGAATGCAGCCTCAGGATGTATGGATTCCAGTTTGCAAAGAGTCAAATAAAGTTCGTTCAGAGCCATCGATGTGTCTGCTTGGGGGGGAATATATACGGCTGTGATTATAATCGAAGAGAATTCCCTTGGTAGATAATGTGGTCGACATTTGATTGTGAGGAATTCTAAATCTGGTGAACAGAAGGACTTGAGTTCCTGTATGTTGTTGTGTCCACACCACGTCCCGTTAACCATGAAGCATACGCCCCCGCCCCTCTTCTTGCCAGAAAGATGTTTGTTTCTGTCGGCGCGATGCGTGGAGAAACCAGCTGGCTGCACCGACTCCGATAGCGTCTCTCCAGTGAGCCATGTTTCCGTGAAGCAAAGAACGTTACAGTCTCTGATGTCCCTCTGGAATGCTACCCTTGCTCGGATTTCATCAACCTTGTTGTCAAGAGACTGGACATTGGCGAGAAGTATACTAGGGAGTGGTGCACGATGTGCCCGTCTCCGGAGTCTGACCAGAAGACCGCTTCGTTTCCCTCTTTTACGAAGTCGTTTTTTTGGGTCGCCGGCTGGGATGCATTCCGTTGTCCTGGGTGAAAGGCAGAACACAGGATCCGCTTCGCGAAAGTCACATTCTTGGTCATACTGATGGTGAGTTGACGTTGCTCTTATATTCAGTATTTCTTCTCGACTGTATGTAATTAAACCTCAGATGACCTGGGGTACTAATGTAAGAAATAACACGTAAAAAAAACTAAAAACTGCATAGTTTCCTAGGAACGCGAAGCGAGGCGGCCATCTCTGTCGGCGCCGGAAGTACCTTGAATTGTGTTAGTGTGGAAGAGGTGGAAAAAATATTGTAATCCATCAATAGTGACAAACGTCCTGGCATAGACAATTTACTGTAGATTGAAAGCTCCTGAGGATGGTAGCTGACTCTATTGCCACTCCTATCTGTCATGTATTTAATCTGAGTCTAGAGGAAGGTGTTTGTCTTCAGACCTGGAGGGAAGCCAAAGTAATTCCACTACCCAAGAGTGGTAAAGCAGCCTTAACTGGTTCTAACAGCAGACCTTTCAGCTTGCTGGCAGCTCTAAGCAAACTGTTGGATACCATTGTGTTTGACAAAATACAATTATTTCTCAATCTATTTCTCTGTAAACAAATTGACAACAGACTCTCAGCATGCTAATAGAGAAGGGCACTCAACATGTACTGCACTGACACACATGGCTGATGATTGGTTGAAAGAAATTAATAATGAGAAGATTATGGGAGCTGTACTGTAAGATGTTAGTGCAGCCTTCGATATTATTGATCATATCCTGTCGTTGAGAAAACGTATGTGTTATGGTTTTTCAACCCTTGCCATGTTGTGGATTCAGAGCTATCTATCTAATAGAACTCAGAGGGTTTTGTTTAATGCAAGCTTCTCTAATGTCAAACATATAGGGTGTGGTGTACCGCAGGGCAGCTCTATAGACCCACTACTCTTTTCTATTTTTACCAATGACCTGCCACTGTCATTGTTAAACAAAGCCTGTGTGCCCATGTTTGCTGATGATTCAACCATATATGTGTCAGAACCACAGCTAATGAAGTCACTGAAACCCTTAACAATGAGTTGCAGTCAGTTTTGGAATGGGTGGCCAGTAATAAACGGGTCCTGGTCATCTCTAAAACTAAGAGCATTGTATTTGGAACAATAATTCCCTAAGCCCTATACATCAGCTGAATCTGGTAATGAATGGTGTGGCTGTTAAACATGTTGAGTAGACTAAATGACTTGGTGTTGCCTTAGATTGTAAACTGTCATGGTCAAAACATATACAGCGCCCTTTATTTTTTATTTTGTCTCTATACTCCAAAAGTTTGGATTTGAAATCAAACAATGACTATGAGGTAAAAGTGCAGACTGTCAGCTTTAATTTGTGGGTATTTTTCATCCATATCGGGTAAACTGTTAAGAATTTATTGCACTTTTTGTACATAGTTCCCCCATTTTAAGGTACCAAAAGTATTGGGACAAATTCACTTATATGTGTAGTAAAAATGTATGTATTTGGACCCATATTCATAGCACGCAATGACTACATCAAGCTTGTGACTCTGCACATGTGTTGGGTGCATTTGCTGTTTGTTTTGGTTATGTTTCCGATTATTTTGTTCCCAATAGAAATTAATGGTAAATAATGTATTGTGTCATTTTCAAGCCACTTTTATTTGAAATAAGAATCAAATATGTTTCTTAACACTTCTACATTAATGTGGATGCTACCATGATTATGGATAATCCTGAATGAGTTGTGAATAATGATGAGTGAGACAGATGCACAAATATCATACCCCCAAGACATGCTAACCTCTCAGCATTACAACAACAGGGGAGGTTAGCATTTTGGGGGTATGATATTTGTATACAACAAATTTGTAGAGTCAAGCTTGATGTAGTCATTGCATGCTATGAAAATACCCTCAAATTAAATCTGACAGTCTGCACTTTAACCTCATAGTCATTGTTTGATTTCAAATCCAAACTTTTGGAGTATAGAGACAAAATAAGAAAAAATGCATCACTGTTCCAATAATTACGGAGGGCAATGTAGATTAAATTATTGTAAAGTTGGGGAGAGGTCTGTCCATACTAAAAAGATGCTCTGCTTTTTTGACATCACACACTGTCCATACGCTGGTCCTGTTTTGTTTACATGTCCATGTTTCATTACATATTCACTCCCTGTACCTGCTTCTCGTCTCCAGCGGTGATCCTTACAGAATGTTGACACCACTAAAGGAAGCATCAGGGAATTTTGGTTTTGGTTGGTGACGTCGGGTCCAGGTGCCATCGCTGATGGATCCGGGGATGCCTCAGCTAGCTCGTCGGGCTTCCATGTCTTAGCTGGCTTGAGAGGTCTTCTTGCATCAGTTGGCTCGTCGACTTCTACGCCTCAGCCAGCTTATCCAGCGCACACATCAGGCTCGCCTAGGTACTGTCACTCCTGCTCCCACTCAAGAGCACCAGGCTTGCCCTTCATTATGCAGAGGGATAATATAAATACTATTCATGCCAGTCTCTCTTAAAACTTCTTATGGCTGCAGGGGCAGTATTGAGTAGCTTGGATGAAAGGTGCCTAGAGTAAACGGCCTGCTCCTCAGATAGGGGGCAGCATTTTCACTTTTGGATGAAAAGCGTGCCAAGAGTAAACTGCCTCCTACTCAGTCCCAGATGCTAATATATGCATATAATTATTAGTATTGGATAGAAAACAGTTTCTGTAAAACTGTTTGAATGATGTCTGTGAGTATAACAGAACTCATATGGCAGGCAAAAACCTGAGAAGTGGGAAATCTGAGGTTGGTCAATTTTCAACCCAACCCCTATTGAATAAACAGTGGGATATGGATCAAGTTGCACTTCCTAGGGCTTCCACTAGATGTCAACCGTCTTTAGAAACTTGAATAAGGCTTCTACTGTGTTGTGGGGCTGAATGGGAGCTGAATGAGTCAGGTGTCTGGCAGAGAGCCAGGTCCGGGTCACGCGCATTTCACATGATAGCGACCTGCGTTCCATGGCTTCTCTACATACAAAGGAATTCTCCGGTTGGAACGTTATTGAAGATTTATGATAAAAACATCCTAATGATTGATTCTATACGTAGTTTGAAATGTTTCTAAGACCTGTAATATAACTTTTTGAAGTTTTTGTCCGATGTTATGCTGGACCTGCACGAGCGTTTGGATTTGTGTACCTAACGCCCTAACAAAAGTAGCTACTTGGACATAAATAATGGACATTATCGAACAAATCAAACATTTATTGTGGAATTAGGATTCCTGGGAGTGCATTCTGATGAAGATCATCAAAGGTAAGGGAATATTTATAATGTTATTTCTGATTTCTGTTGACTCCAACATGGGGATAATTGTATTTGTTTTCTGAGCGCCGTTCTCAGATTATTAAATGGTTTGCTTTTTCCGGAAGTAAAAAAAAAATCAGACACAGCGGTTGCATTAAGGAGAGGTATATCTATAATTCCATGTGTATAACTTGTATTTTCATCTACATTTATGATGAGTATTTCTGTTGAATCGATGTGGCTATGCAAAATCACTGGATGTTTTTGGAACTAGTGAACGTAATACGCCAATATAAACTCAGATTTTATTATATAAATATGAACTTTATCAAACAAAACATACATGCATTGTGTAACATTAAGTCCTATGAGTGTCATCTGTTAGTGATTAATTTTTATCTCTATTTGTGCTTTTTGTGACTCCTCTCTTTGGCTGGAAAAATGGCTGTGTTTTTCTGTGAGTTGGTGGTGACCTAACATAATCGTTTGTGGTGCATTCGCTGTAAAGCCTATTTGAAATCGGACACTGTGGAGGGATTAACAACAAGATTACCTTTCAAACAGTATAAGATACATGTATGTTTGAGGAATTTTAATTATGAGATTTCTGTTGTTTTGAATTTGGCGCCCTGCACTTTCACTGGCTGTTGTCATATCGATCCCGTTAACGGGATTGCAGCCATAAGACGTTTTTAAGAGTTGTTGAGAGACTGACTGCATCACTTCTTATTTTTATAAGAAACATTAATGTATTGAAAATTCCAAATTGTTTGCATAGTCAACTTACACACAGCTCTGATGCACACACTTACCCCACCAGACGTCTTTTCACAGTCCCCAAATCCAGAACAAATTCAAAATAGTGTAAAGTATTATATAGAGCCATTATTGCATGGAACTCCCTTCCATCTCATATTGCTCAAATGAACAGCAAACCTGGTTTAAAAAAAGTGAGGCAACACCTCACAACGCCTCTTCCCTATTTTACCTAGATATTTTGTGTACGTATTAATATGTAGGCTGTGTTTCGTTTTTAAATATATGTAGTTCTGTCCTTGAGCTGTTTTTGTCTATAAATGTTCTGTAATATGTCATGTTTATTGTTTTGTGTGAACCCCAGGAAAAGTAGCTGCTGCCTTCGCAACAGCTAATGGGGATCATAGTAAAAACTAAAATACTTCTGAGCCAGCTGTTGCTTCTCTTGTGTGAGATATTATGGAGGAACCATGAGCTCACGTGGGAAAGCATGCTCACGCGAGAGAGGGAATGCCCACTTACACAGACAGGAACCTTTCAAAAATGTTCAATGGTTAACAAACGGCCACACTCTAAAAATGAGGGGTTCAACAAGGGTTCTTCAGAACCTTAGGGTTCTTGGCACTTACATTTGTCCCCAAAAGTTCTTCCAAGAACCCATAGGAAAAGGTTATTCCAAGAACCCATTGTTGTTGGGGTTCATTGAGGAACCTCATTAGTTCTCGCAGGAACCTAACTGCCCAACTGAAACATTTGGATTTGAAAGGACAGCAGGTGCAGGCACTTAACTGAAAAATGTAAAGATCTCCTCAATTTAAAGTTTGTCCCTGGTATCTAAATTCCTATTGTTGTATGATGATACCCTCTATCTTTTCATATTTGTGCAAATCTTTCTAAAACAGAAAATGGACACAATTCAATGGATATCAATCAACAGAGGTAAGAATATGTAGGCTATAAGAATATGTTGAAGGCTAGCTGTATTGAGTGCAGATGACTGAACTGCTCACCTTTGTGTCTGTAGGTATACAGATGAGGAGGCATACAATGGTATGTCTATTGGTATTGGAATGTTATGCAGATCAAGTTTAGTAAACTAGCCACCATCCTTTACCCCATCTTCCCCTTCATGTGAAGCCTCAAAGCATGCAAGAGGATTTACATACATGTAGCCTAGTAATTTGTTCAAAGTTTGGTATGTGTTAAAATTCACATTTGATTTGAGTTTCATGCTGGCTGAGACAGTGTCTAAATTTAGACTCACTCCACACATAGTAACATTTAGATTTCATATTGTTCTCAGACAGCAAGCCTTTCATAACAATTTGTTTTGCCTGTGCTTATAGAAGTTAAATATGTTCATATGCATAAGTGTCGAGTTTTGTTGTGTAAATCATTTGCCCAACGTGATGGTTTCAGTGCCCCTGTGAGAGACCCTTCAGGTCAAGAAACCCCGTTGTTAAGGTTAAAATGTAAGAGCAGTGATAACAGGAGGAAAACAAACAACACCGTTGGTAAAAATTGATTAGTGTGTGTATTGGCGACGGCATATGCACACAATGTCAATAATGCACCATGACGTCTGTCAAGAAGTAATATTCACGTTTTGATCTATTAAGAAGTGTTGCTTTACCGACGAATGTTTCGTATTTTATTGTCCCTGCCGCCATATTGGAAAACCCTTCCACCCAGTGACATCATAAAGCGTGTTCCTTCCGTCCGATGCTGTGTGGACCTGATTCAACTGAATGTGAACTGCTAGGAGACAAAGCAATGAAGTAATCCCCCCCGGATCAATCAAATGTGTCGTATTTAACTGTTTAGTAACTGAAACATAAACCACGATTTCAAGGTATGTATGCTATCTTGGTCTAATATGATTTCTAGGAGTCTAGTTTTTTCTCTCTCCAAATAACGTCGTGAGTAATGTTCTGGGCTGATTCGGTTTGGTCCGTCTGTTCCATTACCAGGGCACGATCTGGTTCTGTCTCACCAGGCAGGTTATGCCCTGTGTGGTTTAGCTAGCTGGCACGACCAGGGTCTGTACTGTATCGGACACTGTCCCCAATTAATAAATAGGCTGCTTCATGTATGTAGTTGAAAGGCTAGTCGGTTTGTGAAATTATGGTTTCAGATTTCTGTTTTAGAAACCCGTGTGTGTGGTATATATGTTTGTTTTTGTGTAGCTAGGTTTAATGTGATACCTAGTTAGCCTCTTGACACTGACATTGTTATTATGTTGGCTGGCTAGCTAGGTTAGGGTTAGCATTTGGCATTACCTAAATGGGCTCCAAATTATGAGTAGAGTTTGAAATAGCTACTATTTTAAGGCAAATCAATGTGGCACCTTAATCCTGGATGTTGTTCGTTAGCTAACTACCCGGAAAAGTAGTAGCCAGCTTGCTAACGTTGGATCAGGAAATAAGGCTACTGTAGCTAGCTAGCTTTCACGCTAACCAGCTAGTTAGCTATCCAACTGGATAACGTTCAAGCTAGAAAACGAGTATGATACTGCGGTAGCTATTTTGTCTAGATTCCAGACATAAATATGGTCCGATCACCTGTAAAATCGAATTATGTCTGTAGTTGCTACAATCTTGGTGGAATATTTGTTGTGGTTTCCTGGTGGCTGAATGAATAACGATTAATTCCCCATTTGTTTCTTGTTCTTAGTTCATTTTAATGAACACTCAATGTGCAATAAGCAGTTTTATTTGTAGGCTAATTATAAAGGCATTATAAAGGCATTGTTGCTAATAAAATAAGGTTTACTGAAACTGATTATTAATTTGATAACCAATAACAATGTATTGTGATCTAGGCTATATTTCAATCATACATTGGGAAATTATACTCATTAATTACATAAAATTATCATCATACCTACTTTGAATATTAATAAAATGTCACAAATTAATGTCAGACTATACATTTTGTCATAGAGTGGGCTTAAAGGACCCCCAAAGTTAAAATCATTGCTGGAAGCAATGCACACCAACATTGAAAACAATTTAAATTAAAATGTTTTGGGTGGGGTACCACCTAAATAATGGTAGGCTAGTATCACTCTACATTCCTCAAACTCAACTCTGGACCTCAAAGCCCATTCCACTGCATTTTTGTTTTTCCTCTCTAATCAGGGACTGCTTTAGACTTGGGACACCAGGTGGGTGCAATTAATTATCAGGTAGAACAGAACCAGTAGGCTTCGGAGCTCGTAGGGTAAGAGTTGAATACCCCTGCTCTACACTGTCGTACTGCTAAGCATGTCTAATATATAATATAACCTAACACATCTGTTAAGGGTAATGTGAGGTCCGTTGGGTTGCCGCCTGACATGTTAAACAGTTTCTAGTCTGTCAACTTGTTTTTATCTGCTATTTGCTGAAATATTGATGTTTATTGAATTTCTCTCTCATTCCAGATCCTACTAGAAAAGGTGGAAACTTTGACACATTCGTAAATGGAGAAAATGGACTACAAGCTTGCTCCTTCTGAACTGGACAAACAGATTGAAACGTTGGTGTGAGAAATGCTCTTACACCCATGACTCATTAACTTTTGTCAAGCTGCATCAGAATTGGATTTTTTCGCAGAACTTTGGTCAGCTAACATGGATGGAGAGGAAGACCTCTCTCTTAAGAGTGAAGAAGATGTAGTAGATTCAGAAACTAGTGGCATAGAAAACAAGAAAAGAGAGGCGAAAGGAACATGTCTAAAAATTGAGGGGCAAGATGGCTACGTGTTTAAATCATACAGCATTGCCCCCCATGACACTGCAGATGCAAAGACCTCCTGTCCATCTAAAACACTGGCTAAAGACTCTTCCCCATGGCTTCAATTCACGAGGAGGAACCAGACAATTTATCTATTTCTCAGGTTGATGGACAATTTAAAATGAATGGGTCTGTCAATGAAACAGGTGAGGCATGTGACAAACATAATTCTCTTAGGCCTACTTCTCCAGCCATTTCAAACAAAAGCCTAAATCTAAACACTGAGGTCAAGATAGAAAATGACACATCTGAACATATTGAGGAAGAGGATCCAAATAGTATGGAGGAGGGGACCCAAGAGGATGAAAGGTTATCATATGATAGTTCTGTAGGCCCCTTTGTTAATAGAGACGATACAGATGATTACAGTAGTATGCTTAGTGGGTACACAAGCACTCTTTATGATGTTGCGATGGATGCTGTCACTCAAAGCCTATTGTCATCCATGAGAAGTCCCGCTAATGCTAATCCCAGGAAGAAATCCCCTGCCTGGAACCATTTCTGCATATCTCCACGTGATAGTACCAAAGCAATCTGTATGTACTGTATGAAAGAGTTCAGTCGAGGTAAGAACGAGAAGGACCTCAGTACAAGTTGTTTAATGCGGCACGTACGAAGGGCTCACCCCACTGTGCTTTTACAAGATGGCGACCTCTCCTCAAATACTCTGACTGCTTCTGCTGCCTCATCGGTAATATCCCCCTCAAATAACGGAAGCCTGGCAGCTAGCATTACTACTCCCGCCGCACGAAAGAACTCCTCACCGTCCACCTCTTCAGCAGAGGGCTCTGACATATCATCGTCCAAAGAAGTGTTACCAAAACTCGAACCAAAACTAGAACAGGGTGCTAAAAATGACACTGGCACAGTCTCATCCTCACATTCCAACAACAACCATGAAGAAGCGATGGATGGAGGTGGGTCTGAGCGCCTCGCTGCAACTCCTAAAAACTCAAGTTCTCGTAGAAGATCAGCTGTGTGGAAGCATTTCTACCTGTCACCTGCTGACAGTTCCAAAGCAGTGTGCATACACTGCATGAATGAATTTAGCAGGGGTAAAAATGGAAAGGACTTGGGCACTAGCTGTCTGATTCGCCATATGTGGAGAGCCCACAGAGAAATTGTCATTGAAGAAAATGGACAGGGCTCCAACATCCCACCACCATATACAAACCCACCAACGCTATTGTCTCGCTCTCAGCTGCATCAGGACTCAGTAGTGGACATTAAAAAAGAATCCCTCTTCGCTCCATCCTCCCCAGAAACAATATCTGACAAAGTGCCCCATAACGAAGATGAAAGCATGGATGTGAAGGAGTCTAACACAATAAACCAATTGGAACAGGATTCCTCCCTCAATCTCTGCTTTGGACTTCGAGATAAGGATGTTCCTTTACCTTCCTCACCGTGCGATCTGTCCCTTGAGGGCTCAGGCCTGAAAGAGGATTCGGCAAGTTCAATCTTCCAACAAAACAAAAAAATAATGAAACGGGTGAAATCCGAAGTGTGGCACCATTTCATCGTCTCTCCAGGGGATCAGCTTAAAGCCCTCTGTCGATACTGCCCCTGTGTCATCAGCCGGGGGAAACGGGGCGACTTCGGAACCAGCTGTTTGATGAGGCATCTAATGAGAAGGCACCCTGATGTCCTCAAAAACCAAAAAAGTACAAATGATAAGGACTCCTCACCTCATCCCTACGCTATTCTTTCTGCCACTGAGGCTGTTCCAGCCAAACTGACTAACAGCCCTGCTAAAGAGAAAAAGCCACACAACTCTGTGTTCAGTAAAAAGACATCAAAGTTGTGGAATCATTTTTCTATTTCCCCTTCCGATCCCACTAAGGTGGTTTGTTTGCACTGTAGCCGCACAATAAGTCGTGGCAAAAAGACGACAAACCTCGGAACTAGTTGTTTATTTAGGCACATGCAGAGATTTCATGGAAATGTTCTTGAAAGTAACAGTACTATCTCAGGTGATGTGCCGTCTGCTGAAATTCACGTTAAACACGAACTCATGGACAATTCTGTGTATGATGAAAACTGTGAAAGATTTGATGACTACCATCCGGTTGCCAAAAAAATCACCAAACTCGTTGCTGAAATGCTTGCACTGGATCTTCAGCCATCATCCCTAGTAGAGAACACTGGTTTGAACCGACTACTGGAGTACCTTCAACCTCAATATTCTCTACCCTCCTCTTCATATTTCACCAGCATTGCCATACCAGACATGTATGAGAGGGTGAAGGAGGTTGTTCTCACACACCTGAAAGAGGCTGAGAGTGGTATCGTCCATTTCACAACAAGCATCTGGGTCACTAGCCAGACTCGGGAATTTCTGACTCTTACTGCCCACTGGGTTTCATACGAATCATGTGTTAGACCTCAGGGCGAGGACTTTCACTGCTCTGCTCTCCTCAGTGTGTCACAGATAGACTGTGACCATGACATGCTCAATATACAGAAGCAGCTCGAATACTTCTGGGACACCTGGATCAGCTCTTTAGGGCTGAAAAAAGGATTTACTGTTACCGACAACAATGCCATTGCAAACGTCCTGGAGGACAACGACCATGTCATCGTGCAGTGCTTTGGACACACCATAGACCTAATTGTGAGCGAAGCCATAAAGAGTCAGAGGATGGTTCAGAACCTTCTCAGCATCGCTCGGAAGATCTGTGAGCGAGTATATCGCTCAGACAAAGCAAAGGAAAAGTTGGCTGAACTGCAGAAGGTTTACCAGTTACCTGAAAATTGCCTCATCCAGGACGTTCCCTCAAAATGGAGGACATCCTTCTTCATGCTTGAACGTCTGGTGGAACAAAAGAAAGCGGTCGACGAGATGTCGATAGAGTGCAACTTCAGGGAAATGATCAGTTGCGACCAATGGGAAGTGATGCAGTCGGTGTGCAATGCATTGAAGCCCTTCGAAGTGGCCTGCAGGGAGATGAGCAATCGCACTGCCACTCTGGGTCAAGTCATACCACTGATACACATCCTCAACCGAAAGATAGACATGCTCTTCGACGAGACGATGGGCATCGACAACATGCTCAAGTCTCTGAAGGAAGCGATGGTGAGTAGGATGTCATCAACCCTACGCAACCCCAGGTACACTTGGGCGACAATGTTGGACCCGCGGTACAAGGCTTCCTTGTTCACGGAGGAAGAGGCGGAGCAATGCAAACAAGACCTCATCAGTGAACTTCAGGTGTCCCTTTCTACCTCAATTGAGACAAAGCCTTCACTATCCAATGGATGTGGTGGAGAGGTCCCAGCATCATCAAATGGCTCTCCCTCAAACAACAAGGACAACCTCTGGGCACTCATGGATGACATCAGACACAAGATAAAACAGGAGGACAAGCCAAAATCATCAGAGCTGGCAGTGCTGGAATACTTGGAGGAGGACATACTTGATCAAAGCTGTGATCCACTGGACTATTGGAACCTGAAGAAGTTACTGTGGCCTGACCTTGCCAAAGTCGCTGTCCGCTACGTGGGCTGCCCTCCCAGCATTGTCCCAGCAGAGATTCTGTTCAGCACAGCCAGTGTGAACTGCACTCTGAATCAGCCCATGCCATTACTAGAAAACATGGAGGGGCTGCTCTTTCTAAAGGTCAACCTACCGTTAATTTATTATCAGCACTGATTAAAACCATTGCTTATGAGGAGCTCCTTATCAAGGTCCAATTCATAGAACTGTGAAATGACCCTTTTAGATTCAGGGGTAACTAAAGGAGAATAGATATACAGAGGTTCATTTTCAAAACATGAGTGCATTTGGAATTGTTAATTGCATTAATGTGTACTACTGTTGAAACACTTTAGAACTTGCATCAGTCAGCAACTCAGTGACGTGTCAGGGAGGGAGGGGTGTATTTAGCAGTAGGGGTTGTGAATATTTGTTCCTGTGTCTTTTTTTCAATGTCAGTTGTCTTCTCTCTCCTTGTGCCTTATCCAAAACTAATTCAGGTCAAAATGCTGTAAATACTTGCAAATCAAGTCTCAATTTAAATGACTTAATTTGAGAAACAATGCTGGGGTTTTTTCTAAATGAACACATGGCCCAAAAATAAATGCTGTGACTTAAAGATGTTAAGTTTTGTTATTTAATTATTTCATTGTGAATTTGTGGCTCATGGTACTGTTGATTTAGAAATTGCTTTAACTTGCTGAAATATTTAATATTATGCAAGATATTGCCATTTCAGAAGCAATTTGTTTGAAAATGTCTATAGCACAATTTTAAGCTTATTTAAGGGATTAAATTATGGGTTGTCAAGTAATGTACATATGTATAAATAATAATTTCTGAACTTAATTTGATAAACGTGGAACCATGCAAATTGTTGTCATTTGTAAATAAAGGTTTCTTATGTGATCCTTTGTTCCTGGTTTTGTATACAAAATTGGACCTGTTCGGTAGTGGACATTGTAGCTAGAAAAGTTCAGGCACCACCTGCCAGTTTCACTTAGTATTCTCCCTACAAAACATGACCCAGACATCCCACTGTCATGGGGAACAGTCACCAGGGAATGTTTAAATGTAACCTTTCTGTAAACAGTGGTCTCTAGAAACATGTAATACTGCCTTGTAAGTCAACACACAGGACAAATTTCCTCTTCAGTTTTATTCTAAAGATCACGACAAGCAGTTTTGTTCATATAGGAAAGCATAAACACATTCAAATGGATCAATAGCATAATGAGGTCTTTGAACTTATTTCAGAAAAAGAAATGCAGTTTTGAAGGATGGCAGTTATTGAACTGGGGTTATCTGACCACTTTGTTTGAAGGAAGTGTTAGACAGTAAACCAGTTACCTGGTTTGGTGGAGTAAAATTGGATAAGTATATTGTATTGGATCATTTTCAGTTGAAGTAATGAAAGGCCTATATACACACACTTTCTTTGCATGTGAATGGTAAAGTTGGCCTTGCCAGACACATTCTAGTCATTTCCATATTAAAAATAAAGCAGGTGATCCTTTCGGCGTACCCTACCAATACCTGGCTCCAAACAACTTATAGCCCAAAAGAGTGATTGAGTGTTCTGTTTTAAATACACAGCAATTTAGTTTTGGTTATTTACAATTTCGTCATAAGAAAAAACGAAATCCTGAAAAAGGACATTCCTGTCAGTTCAACTGGGACGCTCAGGATCGGGTACTCTTTCTAGCAACACCAGTTTGTCTCCCAGGTTTATACTGAAGAAAGGAAACCGAAAGGCATTCAACAACATGTTGCTGTAACCTTGGATGAAGGCCAAAGGCATGTGGGAGTCTTTGAGTAGTGCTATCTGAGTGGCATTGGCCTCCATCAGAACATGGGAGTAGGTCTTCATATCAGGGTGTCCAGGGCCAACGTCTTCTCTCTTGTCATACCTGACAATAGAACACAAAGCTGAATCCTTAGAATGCCTTTAGAAGGTTGGAAACGGTTATATTCCAGAATAGAATACCTAGTCAAACTAACCTCCAGTTTCTGTTCAGTTCTAAGAAACGTGACACTCCAGTTTGGGCAGCAAATACATCAATATGAACAGAGACATCTGAGGAGAAGCAATTGATTACATACAGCCTTTAATCAGTGTTTCTGCAACCATGATACTTCCCTTACTGTCTGATATTTTTAAAAAAGTATAACCTCTTACCAAGGGATATAGTTGTAAAAAAAAGTGGGTAAACACTGATAGCAGCGAGTAAATTAACGCTCCCTACTATACATAATACATTTTTCCGCAAAAGGTGGTGAAAAGTTCACTAAAAGTAAGAAAGGTGTGTAAACACTGTTTACCCTCCACTACATCACTGCTCTTACCTGATGTAGATGGTACTAGTTTATGTAGTACCTGCACCCCCCTGCCTCCAGGGTAGTTGTGATGGGACACGTACAGAGATATGCTGGAGTATGCAGCATTTGTCACCAACTGGCCAACCACGATTAAGGAGCCAAGTTTATACATCCAAGATTTGTGGTAGTTGTTCAGACTGTAGGACCGAGAATTAAAAAGTTCAACATTATTAAATAATGTGGTTTCTCTGTCCACACTTAAAGTATGTCCCCCGAAAGACAATTGAACTGTGACTCCATCCTGAAGGCCAAAAATGTCAATAAGCTTCTACCATGTTTTTTCAACATTATACTAAACCTCCCTGAACAGACAACACTCATGCCAATAACAGCCTCTCTCTCCTTACATGAAGGAGCATCCCCGTGCAGCCACTATATTCAGCACAGGGAAGGTGTAGAGGATAAAGCGTAGCTCCTTATGGGGCAGGAAAGAGTACAGCAGGATAAATCCTACAGTCGGCAGCAGCAGGGTGCGCGTCCGTCTGTCCAGCAGGCCTAGGGGGATGAACAGAACTGCGCAGCCCAGGGCACGGGGTAGAGCAGAGTAGAAGTACCACAGAAAGGGGGAGGTTTACTGGGGGAGAAAGTCAAGGAAAGATAGCAACTTGTTTTCAGATCAAAAGTGGGCTCTCCGTGATGAGTTGAAAATTACCCCATTACTTTCGTAATATTATCACAAACGTTGATACTAACTCAGAATCGATGAAGGAGAAGCAGGTGTCAAGCTGCGCTGCATGATTTAATTAGTTGACTGGGCATTATTGTTAGGGGTTTATAACAAGCATTTAGTGAAGTGAAGGATATTCCCCAGTTGGAGCTCTTGTTCAGGATGGTGTTGTACCAGAGTACCTGGCCCTCGGGCCAAAGCAGCTTATTCCAGAAGAATGAGTCAATGCAGACAGTCAAAGCTGAAAGAGAGAAGATAAAATTAGACGTTCATCTAAAGAGCACATATATTTATGACACTTCTAATCCTGAAAAACTACAGGGTATGTATGCATTTGTTCCAGGCAAGCTACAGCACACCCGACTCATCTAACTACTATAGCCTAGCCAGCTGTGTTAGTGCTGGGCTGGAGCAAAAGCCTGTACACTCTGTAGTTATCCAGGACCATAATTAGTGGTGCTGATAACAGATTTACCTAGTGACAGAGCACCTGCAGGAACAGCATAGTAGAACAGTTGAAGGATCCCCAGCCTCCTGCTCAGTAGTGACATGAGCAGCATAAGACCCAGGTAGAGACACAGTTCTGATCTAAACACGATGATGACGAGCGCAGAGAGACAGATGAAGGACCCATACCTCTGCCCCATCCATGCAGTGAACGCCAACAGAACTAGGAAGAAAACAGAACAGACCATTTAACGGCATAAGATAATCATCAGTGAAACTGCTGGAAGAAAGGACTTAAAATAGACTATATACACAAAATTATGTGGACTCCCCTTTAAAATGAGCGGATTCAGCCATTTCAGCCACACCCGTTGCTGAAAGGTGTATAAAAATCGAGCACACAGCCATGCAATTTCCATAGACAAACATTGGCAGTAGAATTGCCTTACTGAAGAGCTCACTGACTTTCAACGTGGTACCGTCACAAGACGCCAGCTTCCAACAAATTAGTTAATCAACTTATGCTCTGCTAAAGTTGCTCTGGTCAACTGTTAGTGCTGTTATTGTGAAGTGGAAACGTCTAGGAGCAACAAACAGGTCAGCAGCGAAGTGGTAGGCCACACTAGCTCACAGAACGGGACCGCCGAGTGCTGAAGCACGCAAAACATTTTTTTGCCTGTCCTCACTAAAGAGTTACAAACTGCTTCTGGAGGCAACGTCTGCACAATAACTTTGTCGGGAGCTTCATGAAATGGGTTTCCCTGGCCGAGCAGCCGCACACAAGCCTAAGATCACCATGTGCAATGCCAAGCGTCGGCTGGAGTGGTGTAAAGCTTGCCGCCATTGGACCCTGGAGCAGTGGAAATGTGATCTTCGGAGTGATGAATCATACTTCACCATCTGGCAGTCCAACGGACGAATCTGGGTTTGGCGGATGCCAGCAGAACGCTACCTGCCCCAATGCATAGTGCCAACTGTAAAGTTTGATGGAGGAGGAATAATGGACTGGGGCTCTTATTCATGTTACTGGCTGGGCCCTTTGTTCCCATGTAGGGAGTTCTTAACACTACAGCATACAAGGACATTCTAGATGATTCTGTGCTTCCAACAGTTTGGGGAAGGTCCATTTCTGTTTCAGCATGACAATGCCCCTGTGCACAAAGCAAGATCAATACAGAAATGGTTTGTCAAGATCGGTGTGGAAGAACTGGACTGGCCTGCAGAGCCCTGACCTCAACCCTATTGAACACTTTGGGATGAATTGGAACACCAACTGCGAGCCAGGCCTAGTCGCACAACATCAGTCCCCTACTTCACTAATGCTCTTATGGCTGAATAGAAGTCCCCACAGCAATGTCCCAACATTTAGTGAAAAGCCTTCCCAGAAGAGTGGAGGCTGTTAAAGCAGCAAAGGGGGGAACCAACTCCTTATTAACACCCATGATTTTGGAAAAAGGTGTTCAATGAGCAGTTGTCCACATACTTTTGGTCATGTAGTGTATTTTAAAGGTGCTGCACCTAGAATTGTTCACCAATAGCATGTGTAAGCTAGGTTAATTGCAACAGCACTAGGCTCCAGTCAAAACAAATCTGCCCCCTCACCCCAATCCATTTTCATGTAACATGGGAGACTCGCAATTGAGCATAACTTTCAGTTTTGGTCCTCCAGCTTTAAACAGCTGTACAAATTGTATTTTTTGTTATCAAAAATATATTTCACATTGATTTAAATGGTACAATGATTCCCTACAATATGCCGTGCTTGTTTCCTCACTGAAATTGAGAAAACAGTGTAGAATTGTAGCAACCAGGAAATGGCAGAGTAATTTTTACATTTGGCACTTGATCCAATATCCACTACATAACATAGCCAAAGTCAAAACAGCTCTCCCATTTTGACAACAGGTGCCACTCGGCAGGAGAAAGCAATAGGTGAATATCACAGCCAATCACAACGCTGCGGGTAAGTAATACTGTGAAACACCATCATTCCACTATTACTGCAGATATATTATGTACATGATCTGAAATTACAATGGAAAAAATCCTTTCTGTAGCATTGGCGGACATTTTTATTAGAGGTCGACCGATTATGATTTTTCAACGCCGACACCGATTATTGGAGGACCAAAATAAGCCGATACCGATTAATCGGGCGATTTTTTAAATGTATTTGTAATAATGACAATTACAACAATACTGAATGAACACTTATTTTAACTTAATTTAATAAATCAATAAAATCAATTTAGCCTCAAATAAATCATGAAACATGTTCAATTTGGTTTAAATAATGCAAAAACAAAGTGTTGGAGAAGAAAGTAAAAGTGCAATATGTGCCATGTAAAAAAGCTAACGTTTAAGTTCCTTGCTCAGAACATGAGAACATATGAAAGCTGGTGGTTCCTTTTAACATGAGTCTTCAATATTCCCAGGTAAAACGTTTTAGGTTGTAGTTATTATAGGAATTATAGGACTATTTTTCTCTATACCATTTGTATTTAAGTAACCTTCAACTATTGGATGTTCTTATAGGCACTTTAGTATTGTCAGTGTAACAGTATAGCTTCCGTCCCTCTCCTCGCTCCTGGGCTTGAACCAGGAACAGAACGACAACAGCCACCCTCAAAGCAGCAGAGCAAGGGGAATAACTACTCCAAGTCTCAGAGAGAGTGATGTTTGAAACGCTATTAGCACGCTCCCCGCTAACTAGCTAGTCATTTCACATTGGTTACACCAGCCTCATCTCAGGAGTTGATAGGCTTGAAGTCATAAACAGCAGAGCTGCTGGCAAAACACACGAAAGTGCTGTTTGAATGAATGCTTACGAGCCTGCTGGTGCCTACCACAGCTCAGTCAGACTGCTCTATCAAATCATAGACTAAATTATAACATAATAACACACAGAAATACGAGACTTAGGTCATTAATATGGTCAAATCCGGAAACTATCATCTCGAAAACAAGACATTTATTCTTTCAGTGAAATACGGAACCGTTCCCTATTTTATCTAACGGGTGGCATCCATAAGTCTAAATATTCCTGTTACATTGCACAACCTTCAATGCCATGTCATAATTAGGCGGCCCAAACTGTTGCATATACACTGACTCTGCGTGCAATGAACGCAAGAGAAGTGACACAATTTCACCTGGTTAATATTGCCTGCTAACCCGAATATCTTTTAGCTAAATATGCAGGTTTTAAAATATATACTTCTGTGTATTGATTTAAAAAAAGGCATTGATGTTTATGGTTAGGTACACATTGGAGCAACGATACGCACCGCATCGATGATATGCAACGCAGGACACGCTAGATAAACTAGTAATATCATCAGCCATGTGTAGTGATTATGATTGATTGATTGTTTTTTTTTATAAGATAAGTTTAATGCTAGCTTTCAACTTACCTTGGCTTACTGCATTCGCGTAACAGGCAGTCTCCTTGTGGAGTGCAATGTAATCAGGTGGTTATAGCATTGGACTAGTTAACTGTAAGGTTGCAAGATTGAATCCCCTGAGCTGACAAGGTAAAAATCTGTCATTCTGCCCCTGAACAAGGCAGTTAACCCACCGTTCCTAGGCTGTCATTGAAAATAAGAATGTGTCCTTAACTGACTTGCCTAGGTAAATAAAGGTGTTAAATAAAAATCGGTTTCCGATTGTTATGAAAACTTAAAATCGACCCTAATTAAAATCGGCCATTCCGATTAATCGGTCGACATCTATTATACAAATTAAGTTTATCCTACATGAGGCTTCTCCAACAGTATTTTCAACAAGATTTTCATCCAATAAATGTGTATATATCAGTGTATCTTACCTATTGGCAGTGCAAATATGTTGGGGAGGGGTCTCGTGCTGTAGAACATGAGATGGAACTGTGAGGCGCAGGTGAGACAGAACAGTCCCGCAACTGTCGACCCGAACTGCCTCCGAACCTCCCTCTGCATGCTCCATAGAGCTAATGTCACACACACTCCCAGGCAACCTCGCACTGGATAGCAAAAAAGGTACACATCAATACATTTGAATAAGTGGACTGATTTGTGCCATACCTGTCAAGCTGTACTTGATTTAGTTTGTCTGGAACTATGGAAACAATTGAGTAGTCCCAAAAGTGAAAAATCTATTGAACCCAGGTCTTCTCTATTGCACTGCTGTTGTTTATGGATATCATATAATAGTAGCAGGACTTACCCATCAGTTGTGTGTAGAATTTAGAAGCCTCCAGTAGTGACAGCAGGTAGAACAATGGGGAGCATACCGTTGATATGAACACAGCACCAAGGAATGTCCGTGGCACCACACCAGGGAATTCATGGTGGTCATACTGGTGAGACAGTGGGAAGATACTATCAACATAAGCAATAGAGTTCTGGCATTTGCATTTTTTATTTAACTAGGCAAGTCAGTTAATTACAAGTTCTTATTTACAATGATGGCCTACCCCGACCAAACCCGGATGACGCTGTGCCAATTGCGCGCTTCCCTATAAGACTACCAACCACAGCCGGATGTGTTGCAGCCTGGATTCGAACCAGGTACTGCAGTCTTAGACCACTCGGGAGCCTAAACTATTTGTCATTGTTTAGGTGGGCACAAAATGACTTACGGGCAGGTAAAGTTGTAGAACGCTTTATCAAGAGATAGTGTAACACTGTCAACAAGCATTTGCACCATGCATGTGTAAAGAAGATTAATGTTTGCTAACTTTTAGCTAGCTACCGTTAACGTTAGTTGGCTGTTGTATGCGTAGGTCTGTCTTACCTTTTCAAAATCAAGTCTGTGATAAAGAATATCATGCACTGCTTGTAAGTTGAAACTCTCTTCAACTTTTGTAAAAGGACAAATAAACAAATGTAATAGAGCCACCGAAATTAGTACAAACAACAGTGATTTCCCAGACGCAGCCCTCTTCTCTGCCATGACGTGAACGCGAATAGGAAGTTGACGCATGCGCAAGAATATGGAAATATTAATTTATTTTTACACGTGGGAAGACTGAAGACGGGTGTCCCGCGCGTGGCAGAATATCATTGGTACTTCCAGTGATTGACGGGCAAAATAGCAAATCACGACAAGCCACACTCGTACCAAGAGCCTGTCCGGAAAAAAAGTAGCTATTTTTTTCTAACTGCATGTACATAATACTTTCGAATGCTTTGCATAGATAACGCTAGCTAACTTCCAATGAATTGTTTTATATGTGGCTGGACTCTGTGCTGCATGTTGTTAGGGATAGGAAGTTTGCTGGCAAGTGGCTAAGGTTTAACGTTAGCTATGATGTGAAACTTCGAGTCATTCAACTGCTATCCATCTAAGGTTACTGTAGTTAGCCAGAATGCTATCGTTCCGTCAATTATTGTGGCTATTTTTTAACCTAGCTTTTATTTTACTATCACAATGCACCCATGCAAAAGACTTAAAAAGCTCATGTCATACCTGCAAACAGATAGCTGATAACTTCATTAAGGTAAGTTTGAAATGTTGCTCTGTGCATAATTTGCCTTGGCTAGCTTGGTAGTACTATCAATTGGCCTGATTCAAACCACAATCAATTGATGTGCTTTTATTTACCAGTGGGCAACCAATGATGGTGTATTGTGCTTGAAATGCGTTAATGTAACTAAGCCCTCCTGTTCTGACCTTGATGTAGGCTATGTAATATGATTGAACATCATAACACCAGTATACTAGTGAGTCAATTAACGTTAGACCAGTTTATAATGTGGGAGTCAGACCAAATAACTAGCTAACATATGTGTGCGCTCTTTACACCCAGATTACCAGACACAGTGCTGTAGTACATTTTCACCATTGATCAAATGACTGCCATAATATGTGTCTGGTTAGCTAGTCTTCATCCTCACACTACTTGTACCAACAGGGATTGGACCAAACAAAAAAGCAGAACTTTGGTGGAGGAAACACTGCTTGGGAGGAGAGGGCACTTTCCAAATATGAGACGAGGTAAGATTCCTATACACCACTCATCACACAAACGATTCCTCCTAATGCTGGACTGTTGCTGTGCTTATCACACATCTGTTTGCTCTGATCAGTGATTGCTAAACCTATTTGTCATGCTGACCAAGACCACGTATTCTCTGTTGACCCAGTGGCACAATAGAAGCTGATTTCTCTGTCTCCTCTTCCCTTTCCCTCCTCCCCCTCTCCTCAGTGAGATCCGCCTAGTGGAGATTCTGGAGAATCTGTGTGAGAGCAGCAGCTTTGACTGTAACCACATGGTAGAGGAGCATGAGGACCACTTTGAGACCTGGTGGTTCAAGAGGTGAGTACTTGACCTGAGTGATCAGCTAGAACACGAGGGCAGCACATGTCCCATGAGCGCAAAAACCCTTACTTACTTACTTAGGCCTTTTACTTCTCCTGGAGCATAGGCCATTGACATCAGATTTCATGACCCCTTATCACTATATTTGTCCTTGTAGAATATTTGAACTTCCAGGCTACAAGTCAATGGTCTATTGTGATTTGACATCTCGCTCTTCCAATCCAGGCAAAAGAAGCATCCTGATCTGTATAAGTGGTTCTGCATTGATACCATCAATGTGTGCTGTTTGAAGGGAACATTTGGCCCTGATTGCAATGGTAAATACGTACTCCTCCAACACCACATTTATTTGACTAATACCAACCAGCCATGGGTGAATGAGAATCATCTGTTTCCTTCTGACAGCCTGTGTGGGGGGTTCCGAGAGGCCTTGCCATGGCAACGGTGTGTGTGACGGTGATGGAACACGAGGGGGTAATGGCAGGTGCAACTGTGACCATGGTTACAAGGGGGAGTTCTGTCTGGATTGCATTGACGGATACTTCAATGAAATTAGGAACGACACGTTTTCACTATGCACAGGTAATTGGTTTATTATGTTTGCATGTTATTTTTTAACAATGGTTTACACAAATCCATTCCTTTCAGATCTAAGCAATGTGCCTAGGGGACAGGCTAGGGGTGTATTTGGAGCAGGGCATGCATCTCAGACCACCTTTCCCACTCAATCCCATACACTACAGAGTGCCACTCCTCCTGCAAGACCTGCACTGGTCTAACCAATGAGGACTGTGAGAAGTGCAAGACTGGCTGGGGGGAGGATGACGAGGGGGCCTGTCTTGGTGAGAGAGACATTTTTATACTTTTCTGTCGCATAAGTACTTTCCCTGTCATGAATTTGACATCAAGATCAAATTCACTTTTCCTGTTGCTTCTCATTGTGTGACACTAGATGTGAACGAGTGCTTGAACGACCCTCCTCTCTGCAAAGAGGATCAGTACTGTCTGAACACAGATGGCTCGTTCTCCTGTAAAGGTACTGTAAAGCTGGTTCACTACTTAGTGAGAGGACCATATTTACTATATTGTTGGATGCATACAGCTATTGTATTAGGGACTGAAAATATAAATATGTATACTGAATAAGCTATTTGTAATAAACTTTAAACATGTATTAACATTTGAACTCTGTGTTCTCCTCTTTGGTAGGCTGTGACAAGGTGTGTTCAGGCTGTACTGAGGCAGGGCCTGATAAGTGCCAGAGCTGTGCTCCTGGGTACCAGGACACAGAGGGTACCTGCACAGGTAGGGAGTCATGGTTAACTGCGTTCGTGGAGTGTGTCTGAAAGTGGGTTTTGCAAAACAAGTGGGAGGATCAACACAAAGTGTATCGAAAAAGTAACCGCTTGCTTGCTGCTTCCTTGTAGCATTTTAGCTAAGCCTAACCCCTTACCTAACCTAAACCTCATTCTCCTAACGTGCCACGTTACTTTTCCTGACATACTTAACCGGCTTTGCTAAAATGCTACAAGGAAGCAGTCACGCAAAAGTCTTGAGTGGAGACCAATCTGCCCGCTTTTTTTCACACAATGCCCACTTTGTCACATTCCACATATGTAGTTACCCACACTTGGAGCTAGGACATCTCACCTTACAGTATGGCCCTGAAGTATCTTCCTTTCCTCTCTCCCTCCCTTCATCACTTCTTTGTCATTTTGTTCATGATTTTATCCTTCCTTCCTTATTTCCCTCCTTGATGTTGCCACCTTCAGTTGTCCAGCCTGTGTACCCTGTTGGCCAGTAACAGAGAGGCAATAGTCTTGGACATAGAGTAACTCGTCCACAATGGAGGTTTGTCCATAGTCTGGACACTACCTTAAAGGCAGGACGATACAGTACATTACCACTCGCAATGCTATCCCTACATTTCTCTACATGCTAAATCTAGATCCATGTTTTAACTGTCAGATACTTTGCTTAAATATACTTTTTATGCTTTAAAGATGCACTATGCTGAAATCGCTCCGCCATTTCCTGGTTGCTGAAATTCTATTTGTTTGCCTAATTTCAGTTTGTGACATGTCAGGCAAGTATAGTGTAGAGAATCATTGTACCATCTAAACTGCTGTGAAATATCTTTTCCATAACTAAAAATATTGTATTTTCAGCTGTTTGAAGCTGGTGTACAAAACCAAAAGTAAAATACTTAAAAACAGGAAGCATAGAAATAACACCCATGGAACATATCTACCGCTTCATAGACTTGCTTCCAATGAGAATGACAGATCTGTAACTCACATTTCTATGTAAATTTGGTCGGGTCACCCAAAAAGTAACATATTGCATCTTTTAATGAAATGGGAATGACATGGATGTTGTTGAATGCTTATTACAATGCTCGTAACTCCTTGGCGGTCTGTGACATTTAAGATGAGGGAGGACGATTATTTGTTTTATGAGCATGGCCTTATTTCTATTACAGCATATTGGATGACTGTCATTCGTATTTTATTCACCCAGCCCAATGTAACATCGATAGGTTTAGGCTACTACATAATACTCAAATTTAGCAAACAAGACTTTCTTTTGGACAACTTCAGGTATATTTATCCCCATTCCGTTCGCTTCCGTTTTAAATGTTTTTCAACAGAATTGCCGGAATGAATATTTTCATAGCACTTAGCACATAGCACTTTCATAGCAGCCACATACGAACAGCATGATAGTTTTGTGCTTTGTATCGCATCTACGTACTCTCCTCCTCACTTTTTCACTTGTGGACTTCAGTGCAAAACACATCAGCTGTTAGTGACCAGGCGGAAGAAAAACTTTCCAAGCAGCACCTTCATATCATAACTGCTACACACAGCCTACATTGTCACCATATTAGCGAACATCATTCCCAACACATTAGTAAATCTGGTACAATCATGCAGTTCAGCAGTTGCACCGGCGGGTCCTGGTGGCATTAAATTACTAAAACTTAAAGCTTACCTTGACTTGGAAGAGTTCCAGTGTTGGATAGCCATAGCTAGCTAATTAACATAGCATCCCTCTGTTTCAGTGTAAGCTATACTAGTTAGCTGCATTCGCCAGCAAAGTGAAAATGAAAGAAATACAACTATATATAGCTAGCTCTCTCGTTTCTCAATTTTTCAAGAAATTAATTTGTTCAAAACTACTTCTATTGTCTTTCTATCTTTGAGTCAACTACTCACCACTTTTTATGCACTGCAGTGCTAGCTAGCTGTAGAGTATGCTTTCAGTACTAGATTCATTCTCTGATCCTTTGATTGGATGGACATGTCAGTTCATGCTGCAAGAGCTCCGATTGGTTGGAGGATGTCCTCTGGAAGTTGCCTTAATTACTGTGCAAGTCTTTGGAATGGGTTGAGAACCATGAGCCTCCTAAGTTTTGTATTGAAGTTTGTGTACTCGGAGGAGGACGGAAACTAGCTGACCTCCGGCTACACCATCGTGCTACCCTACAGAGTGCTGTTGGGGCTACTGTAGACCTTCATTTCAAAACAGTCTGTTTTAATCAATTATTTGGTGACGTGATTATATTTTGTATAGTTTTATGTAAAAAGGATAACTTGTTTTAATGTTTCACTTTTTTATGAAATTCACTGAGGATGTTGCTGTTTGTTACTATGCAAATACTTTTCCAACTGCTGATGTAAAAGGGCTTTATAAAACCTCTGTCTGAACCTCATCTCTAAAACAAATTTTTCTGGAAATGGAAAAAATGACCATATTTTCCCATTGCCTAACAAACAATTATAAAACTTCAGGAGCTATTTTGAATACATTCTTGGTTATAGAGTCATGAAATGAGTACACTGAGGGAATTTAATGCTTTTAATAAATGTAACAACATTTAAAAAATAATTTTCAAAGTCATTAGACAGTGCTGAAAACCAATTTGATGGTTGATCTGTTTAGATGTGAACGAGTGTGAGCAGCCTGACGCTGTGTGTACTGCGGGAAACCAGGAGTGTGTGAACAACAAAGGGAGCTACATCTGTATCTGTGCCAGCGGGTACGAGGAACAGGAGGGAGTCTGCGTCACAATACCTGAGCCAGGTAATCAATAATAACAGTCTTGACTAGTTGATTTATGATTTTAAAATGCATTTTATACATGACAACACACTTTAATTGAGTGTTGTTAGTTATCTTGTGTTATTGTTTCATGTAACTGCATTCTGCATAATAAGTCATGTTGACCACAACCATGAATTAAATCCAAATCAGGTTTAAGTACACTGTAGTTACTACTACAGTAACAGTATACTCTCTGAAATACTGCAGGTGCAGTTGTATCAGATGACTCTTGGTTCTCTTGGTTGACACTGTATTTGACATCAGTGCGTGATCAAGCAAGTATGTGTTTGATGTTTTTCTCAAATTCTATGTCCACAATGAGGTCATTCCTTTTGCAGCGTACGCTATACATAAAGACAACATATACACCACAAGGAAAGGATATTGTGTTGCCTTGTACAGTACATGAGTTGAGGGGTGTGGGACTTCCAGCGCTGGTCAGTTATTTTCAAGTGCTTGTGGTTTTGTCTTTGTTACCTTCAGAGGAGAATGACGAGGTGGCTGACACAGTGAAACGTCCAGAAGAGCATGTGGACCTTTGACCTCAGGAAAAGAACCAATTGGAACAAACCAGGAAGAGCATTTGGAGTAAATGTATTAGGTGGTTGTGACCTGTGAGACTACACCCCTATAGCTCACAGCATCAAAATATCCTGAGGCCACTACTTTTAAATAACTACATGGCAGTTATTGAACACTTGACATGCATACTGCACTCTTTACAGACTTTTATACCTGTGGATTATGGGTGGACAGCCAACAGAATGGCTGACAAAATAAAGGTTAAACCCCCAAGTACTCTGGTTCTTGTTATTCATGCAGGATTTTAACGTAATTCAAATAAAGTTTTTGAGAACAGAAATTATGGTGCGTATGTCAGATTATGGATCTTTCTGGATTAGCAGTGCCTAAAACATCCTCTTGGGGGCAGTCAATGCAATTCAAATACTGTTGTAGTTTTCAAAATTGAACTCAGAGTGGCACCCTAACCACATAGAATAAATCTCAAATCAGCTGTTAGTTGGATGAATCGGCAGAATGAAACGTACTGTTTTGTTTGCGATGAAATGGATCAAATGTGGTATTATTTTAGGTTTAGGCAATTGAAAAGATTGACGACCATGTCTTGTGGCTGAACTAGTGAAATGTGTATGTTTTAGTATGAACCTGATCCTAAATCATCAAATCAACTGTTTACTCCTGATCAAAGGCCGCATATCATATCCAACTAACCTGCTTCTCACCCTTCTAAGGAATGACGAAAATTGTTATGACCGTTTTTGCAGCCTTAGAGCTGGATGAGGAGCCAGTCGAAACCTGTCCTGGCTGGTGCTTTCCACAAAAAAAAGACCCCCCCCCCCCCCCATTCACACACTGTTATTGCCCACATTTCCCCTCTGTGGTACTTTTCCAGTGTTTCATCTGCTCAAAACCACAATGTGTGCCAAAAGTGAGATGAGATTTGAGTTTACAAGAAACCTCAATGATATGCCCCATCTGTATGCATAATGGTTTTGTTTTTGCACCCAGATGCAAGATGTTATGTCAGCATTGTAAAATTTGATGGGCCAAAATCTCCCTACATATGCTATATAAATGTAATTCAGGATTGTATAGATAAGTGGTGTATAGATGATGCCCTAATATTGCTCGGGAAATACAAGGAAACACTTGCAACACTCCACCGACTCAACAGTGTATTGCAGTCAGTGAGGAAAGTATGCATTCGTGTCACAACAGGTTGCTGTGGATACTTAGTGATGCCATGAGTAGTCCTTCAACTTTGCTTTTCCAGCATTTCTGTCTCTCTCGCTCTCAAGATCGGAAACAGAAACAACAATACTGTGAAGATTGACATGGATGTCTTTGCAGCTGTCTTTCCCAGAACAAGGCACTTCAAAAGGAACTAGTACACTCCATTCAGATGTTTTTATTAGCCTGCAATCTAACCCTTTTGTGGAGTAAATCCCTGCCTGAACTGTCAAATAGCCTCCGAAGTCCACAAGTGTGTGTGTGTGTGTGTTGGTTGAAGGGCTCTTAGGCTCTCTTCCACCTCTTTGTTGTGGTTGTGTGCTGCCAGTAAAGGCCAGCTGTGGTTCACATGGTCTGGTTGTACTCAGAGTGACCACAAGGACAGGGAGTACAGACTGACTTCCCAAGGTATGATGAAATGGAGATGCTGAAACTGTTTGTATTTTCATTCAGAAATGCATTCATGAGTTCAAGTAAGACAGGTGTCATCCATTGATACCTTTACATGCATCTGGTGTCATCACCCCTTATTAAATTGTCTGAGACTGTAGGCTTACCAGCTGGTTGGGCATGATGATGACTCTTTGGTTTTGGATGGGGCAGACCTTAATGAATGTCACTCACTCTGAACTCACTTCTCTTGAGGGCAGTGTGTCCATCGATGTAGTGTCAATGATGGGCCACGGAAGTGCAATGCAGGATACTCGTTTCCCCCCTTTTCTCTCTCTTTGGCATCAAACCTGTGCCCTGTCCTTCCCACTCCTCTCACCCCTCCTCCAGCTGTGATTAGGGGTTTGTATCACTGCAGAGAAGTGAAGCAGTTACACCATGTGCTTTCGCTCAGGCTACTGCCTGTGATGTGGCTCGCTTTTTTCCTCTGTACTCTTCTGATGTGGTCAGGTCTGCTTTTTCTACACACAGCTGGAAACCGCTGTCCATCAAGAAAGCCCGGACAAATTTAAAGCCCTGCAGACACAGTTGGATAATGGATACAGTCAGAAGCCTTGGATGTGTCTAAGTCAGTGTCCCAAATTGCGCCCTATATAGTGCACTACTGCCCTATTGGCCCTGGTCAAAAGTAATGCACTACATAGGAAATAGGGTGCCTTTGGGACGGACCCGGAGTCTTAGTAGAGGAGAAACCAGCTGGGGTCTGTTTTGTGGCCTGAGGCAGAGTAGAGGAGCTGCTTGCTGGGAAATTGTATTGTGTGATCTGAATTAATGTCCTTACCTCTGTAACATGGCTGACCCCTAGTGTTGAGATACAAGGAGCTCTGTGTTATGATTTTAATGCTGCTGATATACACCCATGAGCAGCTGAGCACAGCCTGCAGTGGACTACCAACCCTTCTGCCTTTCCATCATGACCCCATTATGAGTCACTCACCCTCCCTTCTAGCTAAATTAAGGTGATAACTATGATTAATATCCATAATCTTTTCACTTATTCACAGCTGCTTACTTTGGTCATTAGTAGTGCACTATATGATGTATTACTCTGATGAAAAGTATGCAGGGAATAGAAAGTGATTTGAGACTTGTGCTCTGCTCCTAGGAGTGAGTCTGAATGTAACCAGTGCTGTCTGCTGCAGTCTGATGCAGATGTGAGCCCAGACCTGAGTCAGACAGCAGCATTTTTCTCAGGAGACTGGAGGGAGTGGCGTTGGCACACACACTTCTGCTGCGCAACGCTACTGAGAGACTCTGTGGACAGACTGGTCAGATGGATTGATGTTGCCCCTCTCTCTGATCTCAGAACGTGTGTGTGTGTGTGTGTGTTTGTGTACACACACCCTTACATATTTGCGTGTGTGTCACCTCTGATCTCTAACACACACACACATCAGGAATTAAAGGACTTTGACTTTGATCTCTCAGGAAGGCTTTGTCTGGTTTCCACCTCTAGACGAGAGCTGCACGCCAGCCTCAGTTCAGTGCAGTCAGTCAACATCGACTGCATTGGTTGGTCGAAGTGTTGGTGTGGTGTCTGGGCCATGTTTCTGATGATGGGAGATGTAAACAAACATGGAGGAGCAGAAACAAGGAAGCTGTGTGAGATGAGATGATGTGTCCAGTCCATGAGGCACTAGGAGAGAATAGGAGGATGTTTGATGAGCTTTTTGGTGGCCTTCAGTATCTTTCAGACATTTATTTGTACAAAATGTTTTAAGTATTTTCTCGAGACTGGCCATCAGTCTGTTTTAGCATTTTGGGCAAAAATTCACCTCTACTTTATGGAATGGTGTGTCGGATGCACAGTCCTTCACTATAAAAGCAATTGTAATGTTTAGTCAGCATAACATCAAGCCATCAAATCATGACATTGAGTCATCAGCGTTATCATGTTATGATCTAAATTATGCCATGACAACATTCTTTAATCATACCGTGTTAGGCCTTTTTAATTTAGACATTTTTTATTACATCACTTCGTAATATTGAGACTGTAAAAGAAGGGAAATTAGTCTTGACTTTTGTGTAAAGCCTGTTTGTAATAACCCCAACCACCACATCACAGAAAGCCACTGCCACAACAGTTTCAAAGCAGGTACCAGTTCTTATGCTGCTTATTACAGGCTTTATAGTGATCCAGATCTTGTATATGTGTCCCAAATGGCATCCTATTCCCTATATAGTGCATTACTTGAGGCTCTGGTCAAAAGTGGGTGCACTACAATAGGGAATATGGTGCCTTTTGGGACTTCTACGTTATCCCTTCTCTTTCATTTCCTGACCAGTATCAATATCATCTGGTTCGGTGACCCCTCCACGGTGACCCCGAGTGAGATTGAGAATGCGAGTGTTTAGCGGAGTAATTCACACACAATCGTCATTCTGACCAACTTGATGTACTACTGGATGTTACGTAACAGGAAGCTGCTTACTTTGGTCATTAGTAGTGCACTACTTGGGGCTCTGGTCACATACCGTTTGACTGTTTACATATTTTTAAAGAAGATGAAATGGAAATCCCAAAATTAGATTTCAAAAGACTGTGTTTATGACAACTCACTGTCATGTAAATCCTGTGAAAATAGTATGTAGGTTTGTATTGTGTTGCTGTTAGTCACATAGTACAGTGGATAGCCACTCCACCATGTCATGTGTGCCTTACCTCTCCCTTCAGAAGAGTACTTCAAGAGTTCAAGGTACTTTTCATACTGCTATGTCACCATGCATGTTTGCGTATTGTCATTGCAAATGAATCGGCAGCTGTAATGAAAGGGATGTACGAAATAATCACATTTCATGAGCATGTACTGTACACGTGTTTATGCACATGTGTGTACTAGAGTGGGGTTGGGTGGGTTATAGGGGGGCAGAGAGAGAGAAAGACAGTGATGACTCTGCAGTCCCATTCCTGCCCGGGTAGAGAGGGAGGCAGGGAGCAGTGCTGGGTCAGCTAGCTGCCTTCTAACAGGTCAGCAATTTGGGGCATATATCAGCAGCTCTTTTGGGCACACTTGTTTAAACATGTCATCCTATTGCTAATCTGAGTATCATCCTTATACTCTCTCTCTCTCTCTCTCTCTCTCTCTCTCTCTCTCCAAGGCTATTTGATCCTAACCTTGTGCCCAGGCTAATTACTCTCGACAGCGAGATACAGTATCCGGCTGGTGGATGGGACTAATTTGACACGGGCATTGATCCTGTTCAAGTGCCTATTCTCCACTAGGTGGAAAAGTTGTTTACACAAACATACTGTAACCCAGTGAGTTAAACGTCAGCGTCACTAATATAATCTGGGCACATTAACAATTTAAAACCAGCCGTAGACCGCAGTGGTTTTAAAGGGGCAATCTGCAGTCATTACATAATTTGTATTTATTTCTAAATGAATGATACATACCAGTGGAGGCTGCTGAGGGGAGGACCACTCATAATAATGGCTGGAATGAAGTTAATGGAGTGGCATCAAACACGTCTTTGTTATTGTTTCAACTGCTGATTGCCGCTTTAAGGACCATTTCCTAGTCAGACTAGTTTTTTTTTATGTTGGGATTTTTGCCTCAGGACCAAACACTTTGGTTTGTGGCCCAGCTTATAGCCATTGATCTAGCTGCTCTTACGTAAGTGACGAGGGAGCTTCCCTTTTGGAACACTCCAGGTAGAATTTGCCTCTAGGCAAAGATCTAGGATCAGCTTACCCTCCCCCGATAATAACCAAAACCATTAGAGAGAAGAAAATGCTAAACTGACCAGTGTCTAGGATCGAATGTGAGATGTGTGTCACCAACACCCCTTCATTTTCTCCCTGCTGAGCTCCCATTCAGACACCTGTATCAGTCCATATCTTTGCCCCCAGGGCCAACATTCTTTCCCCCTCCCCACATCGCTCCTCCTGTCCTTCTCTCCCCTCCACCGCTCTCCTCTTACCCTCTTACCCTCTCCTCTCCTCCCTGTTCCCTCCTAATTTAATTTCTCCTTATCCTCCTCTCCCCTTTGCTCTTCTTTTATGCCTATATTTCCCCCTCTTCCCCTCTCACCTTCTCCTTTCCCCTTCTCCTCCTTTCATCCTCTCATCTCCTCTACCTGAGTAGGACGGTTCTGTGCCTGGCCTGTGTATCGTGTCCAGCCAGTAGTAAAGTGGTAGAAGAGGAGGAGGTGGGCCCTGTGAGTCTACAGTCCTCAGGGGAGAGACAGGACAAGACTTACCTACCGCTGCTATCTGTGTACACAGGCCTAATTCGTCGGAGAAGAACAAGCCATCCAGCCGCTTCCCCCTCTATCCCTTCCTCTCTCCCCTCCCTCCAGTCCGGTCAACAAGTGCTTTTCCTTTCCACATGCCTACTCCATTCCCTCTTCTCCTTTGTGTGGTTACATGTTATTGCCTAAACTCTAAACCCTTCTCAATGGTCCGTTTGACAACTTGGAAAAGGGCTCAGCGATTGGTCGACGGTGAATGAAATAGCTAAGATGTTGAGCATATTGGGGAGACAGCGTGAGTGTTTTCACAACATCCTCTTGCCTTTTCCTGCACTCTGACCTCAGCATGCATCATGGTGGTCATAATACTTTTACTACCTCTAATCGTCTGTAGAGAAATGCCTGAATGGAATGTCTGTGTGGCCAATAAGCAGTCAGCTTGATCATAGATATGTATATCATTGTTTATGGCATTTGTGCTTGTTTGGTTGGCCAAGATTTGGTTTGTTTCTGGCTCTGCATTGATTCAACAATGAGTGTGTCATTGCAGCCGGTGCTGGTGGAACACTATGGCTCTCTGTCTGTGTGTTACTGAATGTGGAACTGAATGGTGCTTTCTTTTACTTCCCACTCTCTCCATCCGGCTCTTGCCCACACGCACACACTTGCATCCAAGCCAAAAGGAACCAACACACACACACACACACACACACTGGAGCCCAGATGGATGCATTCGGAATCAGAATGGACATTATGTAACAAAGCAGCACTAACATTTCAGGCCAATTTTCAAACTTAGAGTAAAACTTGGTGGCAAAGCATGGATGAGAACACTTTCTTATGCAAATTGCATGGCGACAGAAATGTATCTTTCAAAATTAATTTTGTGAGAGAGGAAGTTAGTCAAAGACCCAGCTTTCTGCCCCTTTCCCACATACCCCTGCCTGCCCTTTCTGCCTCCCCTCTCTGCCTCCCCTGTAGCTCACACTGCTCGCAGAATGTGACCATAAATGTAGTTAGTGGGGGGAGATGGTAGAGGGAGGGAGAGAAAAGAGAGTGTTCTTGTGCATGTGTGTGTGCCTATATGCGTCATTCCTCCCTGCACCAGTGTGTGTGCTGCGTTCACGCCTGCCGCTTGTTATCAAATCAGACTTTATTTGCCACATGGTTCGAAAACAACAAAGTGTAGACTTTACCGTGACATGCTTACTTACAAGCCCTTAACCAACAGTGCAGTTCCAGAAGAACAAAACATTTACCAAGTAGACTAAAATAAAAAGTAATAATAAAAAGTAACACAATAAGAATAACAAGGCACCGGTACCGAGTCAGTGTGCAGGGGTACAGGCTGGTTGAGGTAGTCTGTACATGTAAGTGGGGGTGAAGTGACTATTCATAGGTAACAACAATGAAATGCAACCCAGGTCCACTGAAAGAGTTCCTAACTAGAACCAGATATAGTGGTTCCCACTACACACAGTTATGCCCCCAGCTCTCCCTGGTCTGTGTCCCAAATTGAACCCTGTTCCCTGTTGTGCAGTACCTTTGACAAAAGCTCTGTGCAAAAGTAGTGTACTATATAGGGAATACGGGACCATTTGGGATATAACCCTGCTATCCCCAGTGCCTAACAACAGGCTCTCTGTAGTGTCTGGTGTCACCTTGCTCTGTTGCACCAGGCCCCAGTTTCCAAACCCAGAGCCCCAGACCTGTTCCCTGGTCTGTTCCCCTGGCCTGCCTGGCCTGAACACACAGAGCCAAGTGAGAGAGCCTGTGTAAGAGCTGAGGTTAAACCTCCCACACCTAAAATACTACATTTTCTCTTTCACTCGGTCACGGACACTCTCACACACATACAGTACACAAATATAAATAAAAAGATATATGCCTGGTGGAGACATGGAGTAGACCTGATGACCTTGACCAGAGAGAACTGAGCGGCTCTCCCACAAAAACACACACACATCTGCTTGCAGCCAGGGGGCAGTGGCGACCCGCTCTGCCCTACCTGTTTTGAGCCCCACCTGTTTAGCAAAAAAAAAATATATATATATATATATTTATTTATTTATTTTGGGGCGGTTGTTGCCTGTTTTGCATGTTATTTTGGCATTAATACGTGTGTCACATATCAGTTTGCAAACTATGTAAAAAATATAAAATAATGAAGCCGGACTCAAACATGGTTTCTTTTTTGCTTTCTTGAGAAAAGGCAGCTCCAAAATGCAGGTGTTTCAGTCTAGCTCAGTGTTTTCTGTGGTGGTGGAGCAGCCAGCAGAAAATATGTAGCATGAGGGTTGGTAATGTTCTCTAGTTGCACTGTGATTGGCTCAGTGTTCTGTCACTCATGGGGACACCACGTCACCGCAAAATCTACGGCGAGAGCTCGAAAATTCAAGTCCCTTGGATGCTGCCATAGAGTTACATTAGAAGTGCCCATCCAAGAAGGCTCAAGGTCATTGGCCACAGATAAAATTATGTCAAATAATGTTATACCTACTGTAGCTTTGACTGGACTGCTCATGTCAACATCATACTTTCAAAATCTTAGCTAGCAAGCTAGACAAGCAGTCATCATCATGAATCGCATTGACAATCTACTGGCAAATCATTTTCAATCTTTGTCATATAAAGATAAATGATAGATTAAAAGTATTGGTGCTCATTGGCCATTGGACATAAACATTACACAACAAGTCGGAAATCGCAAATTCAACAATGAGTGGTTTGGAAGGAGTCTGTGGCTAACTGCAAGTGTTGCAAAGCAATCACTAGCCTGCTATTTAGTGGAGTGGATCCATGTCTGGGTTTAATGGTCTCTTTTCCAATCTTAAAAGGATAAACGTTCAACACCATGGGCCCAAAAAAGTTTGAATACATTGGCCATGCTGTCAATCCAGCGTTGGACTACCCTGGGGCGGCAGGGTACCCTAGTGTTTAGAGCGTTGGACTAGTAACTGAAAAGTTGCAGGTTCAAATCCCCAAGCTGACAAGGTAAAAACCTGTTGTTCTACCCCTGAACAAGGCAGTTAACTCACTGTTCCTGGGCTGTCATTGAAAATAAGAATTTGTTCTTAACTGACTTGCCAAGTTAAATAAAGGTATAAAAAGAACTGGGAAATTGCAGACTTCAGTGAGTTCAAGACATCTGGGACCTCAAAAAAAAAAAGCTCTGACTGGGAAAATCCATATTGAACAGTCATCCAACTCGGAATTCCAAGTCGGGAACTTCCTAGACCTCTGACCTGATGATTCAACCTTATTTTTTTCCCTTCAAGTTCACAGTTGTCTTGAAAGCACCATAAATCCAGAGAATGACGGACTTTAATGCCAAAGTTTGATGACAAAATCTGCCCACAAGAAGGACTGTCTGTTTTCAATATAGCAGGAAACATACTCAGGGGTTGGCGCATGGTTTTCAGTGAAACAGTAAGACTGTAGTGTACCTATTGAAGGTAGGTTAGTATGGTATGGCACTGTATGGTATGAAAGAGAAGGCTTACCCGCTCAGGTCCCTGTGTTGTGGTATTGTAAAGTATGATAATGCAGCTGCCGTGTTGCAGGAAATATAGCCCTGGCCCAGTATAATGGCAGAGCTGCTGATGATGTTGCTGATGCTCATAGGTTCTTTCACAGTTCACAGAACATGCTCTGACCAATGACAAAGGCCTACTGGTGTTGACCAATGACAAAGACCCTCTGCGGGTCCTGGCCTGAGTCCAATTGATAAAACAAACAAATGAACAAAAAACACCATTCACAACTGTGAATGTAAATGTCCATTCTTAGCATTCCTGCCGAAGTGGAGTCAGGACAGGGCCAGCTCTGTGTGTGACACCCTGGGTGACAGTAGACGACCTGAATGACCTCTTTACACCAGGCCTCTTTATATTGTCCTTGTAAAAAAAGGACTGTATTTCTATTCACAACCAGCTCTCACCAAATATCACCTCTTATTATCAGGGACTGGAGATTTTCCTGACCAGAAAAAGCTCTGGGTTATTAGGTACTATAATCCTATATATCATTCTGTCATGGGCCTTACAGTATATTTTCTCTTTGACTGCAGACAGCAGGTGAGGTAAAACAAGGTTACACAGAGGGAATAATCCTTTGGTGCCCTGATTGACACAGAGTCTATGATAGACCATGAACTTCCTCACCACAGGGCACCAAGTCGGATCTCCGTCCTCCCCTCACCCCACTCTACACCTGGTCAGCTGGCAGGTATAACAACAACAATAAAACAGTCACACAAAAATATAGAGGCGCAACATCTGAGGGGTATACCACAAAGCAGAATGGATGAGTTAGCCAGCTAACTTACCTAAATATTCAGAAGTATTTTTATTTTTTATTTTTTAGAAAGGATAGCTTGAAATGAGCGTTGTAATTGACTCAACGTCCAAAAACACATTGCTTTCTTAATGTTCCTGAATATTTTTGGTTGTTTATCAAAGTTAGCTGGCTAACTCGTTGATTATGCTTAGTAAGGATCTTAACTTGATCACTCTTTTTTGCTGAGAATTTACCTGCCGCATAGGAAATTCAAATGAGCCTGGTGAGTCCCTGAAAATGAGCAGTTCTCTTTCTATCGAGTCATTGGGATCATTGCTTGTTCTCGTCAAAATAATTTTCACTCTCGCTCGCTCAAATGCTAGGCCTAGGTCCTATTACGCAAAAATTCAAATGCACAAAAAATGTATCTGAAATGCAGCCATACACATGACCAACAATCGTTTTTTTAGCCACTAGGTTACAGCAGAAAAGTGTCAAGTGTATCCTAAGGTAGGAATTCAATTAAATCGTGGTCTAGTGGTTAGGGTCAGTGTCCTACCAGGTTGGCATGGGTTGAATACCAGTCTATGTCCTTCTGGCACTAATAATTAAAAACTCCAATTGAGCTGATTTATTTACACATTTAAAATATGGACAGTCCAGGGATATTTTACCCCTGATCTTGATAAGAAATGACTGTACCAGACACTTTTGGATAAAATAAATAGGAAACAAATAAAATAATAACAATAGGCTACACCAGGGATCATCAAATAGATTCAGCCACGGGCCGATTTCTTTCTTGAGTCGATGGTCGGGTGGCTGGAACATAATTACAAATAATTTGTAGACTGCAAGTGACTGAAAGAAGCCGAAACATATATACAGTGCCTTGCGAAAGTATTCGGCCCCCTTGAACTTTGCGACCTTTTGCCACATTTCAGGCTTCAAACATAAAGATATAAAACTGTATTTTTTTGTGAAGAATCAACAACAAGTGGGACACAATCATGAAGTGGAACGACATTTATTAGATATTTCAAACTTTTTTAACAAACCAAAAACTGAAAAATTGGGCGTGCAAAATTATTCAGCCCCCTTAAGTTAATACTTTGTAGCGCCACCTTTTGCTGCGATTACAGCTGTAAGTCGCTTGGGGTATGTCTCTATTAGTTTTGCACATCGAGAGACTGAATTTTTTTCCCATTCCTCCTTGCAAAACAGCTCGAGCTCAGTGAGGTTGGATGGAGAGCATTTGTGAACAGCAGTTTTCAGTTCTTTCCACAGATTCTCGATTGGATTCAGGTCTGGACTTTGACTTGGCCATTCTAACACCTGGATATGTTTATTTTTTAACCATTCCATTGTATATTTTGCTTTATGTTTTGGATCATTGTCTTGTTGGAAGACAAATCTCTGTCCCAGTCTCAGGTCTTTTGCAGACTCCATCAGGTTTTCTTCCAGAATGGTCCTGTATTTGGCTCCATCCATATCTTCCCATCAATTTTAACCATCTTCCCTGTCCCTGCTGAAGAAAAGCAGGCCCAAACCATGATGCTGCCACCACCATGTTTGACAGTGGGGATGGTGTGTTCAGGGTGATGAGCTGTGTTGCTTTTACGCCAAACATAACGTTTTGCATTGTTGCCAAAAAGTTCAATTTTGGTTTCATCTGACCAGAGCACCTTCTTCCACATGTTTGGTGTGTCTCCCAGGTGGCTTGTGGCAAACTTTAAATAACACTTTTTATGGATATCTTTAAGAAATGGCTTTCTTCTTGCCACTCTTCCATAAAGGCCAGATTTGTGCAATATACGACTGATTGTTGTCCTATGGACAGAGTCTCCCACCTCAGCTGTAGATCTCTGCAGTTCATCCAGAGTGATCATGGGCCTCTCTTATTTGACTAAAACATAATCATTTCAAACCTTGCTTACATTTGCATACGATCACGTGTCTCTCTATTATGTGTGGGAATACTTCGGAACAGATTACCAAATTTAAAATAACTTGGAACTGATTTCCTGCTGTTTCTGACCCCCCCAAAAGTTGTTTTCTTAAAACAGGGAGCTCAGAACATTGGGGACAAATAAAACCAACCATGGGCCATGGCTACACCAACATTATTTAACATTTATTCAAAAGTGTTGGGTACATTTCCACAGTAGATTTATCGTGGTAGATGAAGGAATATTGTACAGTGTGCTTGTCAAATAGAAATCACCCTTAGTCTGTTCAAAACGCACTAAATTGTTCCAATTACAATACCAAGCAGAGGGCAAATATATCTTGAAAGACTTTGGTTGTAAGCAGGACTAACATTAAGGTAAACGTTGGTTTTATCCTTGATATGGAAATGTGGACCGCAGGCTCTGGAGGGAGGGTGTGACACCATTGCGGAGCCTCCAGAAGCCAAATAAAGCTCTGTACCGCATCGCTGTGCGCCTCACAAATTTTGTAACAATGTGGAGGGCTCCATATAGCTCCATATATGATTGGTTGACTGTAGGTGGGGGCAGTAAATCCTGTATAAACACAAACTCACTTCTTTGACAACTTCTTTCACAACAGTTCTGCTCCTCGAAGAGCATGATGTATGAATGCCCTGACTTTTGCAGAAGCCGCATCACAGTAAATGCTGTACTGCCAATGCAGATTCCAGAATGACCATGAATCCGCTTTAACACCGACATCATATTTTAGGGAGCGGTAATGAGGTGACCAATAATGGTTGCAATTGAGATCACCTGTGTGGGTGAATTTAGCTCTATTGATGGTTTATTTTTTCTCAATTTTTTTTGAAAAGGCTGTTGCGCAGCAACTCACTGCCTTCCTGAAGACAAACAGTGTATACGAAATGCTTCAGTCTGGTTTTAGACCCCATCATAGCACTGAGACTACACTTGTGAAGGTGGTAAATTACCTTTAAATGGCATCAGACTGAGGCTCTGCATCTGTCCTCGTGCTCCTAGACCTTAGTGCTGCTTTTGATACCATCGATCACCACATTCTTTTGGAGAGATTGGAAACAAAATTGGTCTACACGGACAAGTTCTGGCCTGGTTTAGATCTTATCTGTCGGAAAGATATCAGTTTGTCTCTGTGAATGGTTTGTCCTCTGACAAATCAACTGTAAATTTCGGTGTTCCTCAAGGTTCCGTTTTAGGACCACTATTGTTTTCACTATATATTTTACCTCTTGGGGATGTCATTTGAAAACATAATGTTAACTTTCACTGCTATGCGGATGACACACAGCTGTACATTTCAATGAAACATGGTGAAGCCCCAAAATTGTCCTCGCTAGAAGCATGTGTTTCAGACATAAGGAAGTGGATGGCTGCAAACTTTCTACTTTTAAACTCGGACAAAACAGAGATGCTTGTTCTAGGTCCCAAGAAACAAAGAGATCTTCTGTTGAATCTGACAATTAATCTTAATGGTTGTACACGCGTCTCAAATAAAACTGGACGTTACTCTGGACCCTGATCTCTCTTTTGAAGAACATATCAAGACCATTTCAAGGACCGCTTTTTTCCATCTATGTAACAGTGCAAAAATCAGAAACATTCTGTCCAAAAATGATGCAGAAAAATGTATCCATGCTTTTGTCACTTCTAGGTTAGACTACTGCAATGCTCTACTTTCCGGCTACCCGGATAAAGCACTAAATAAACTTCAGTTAGTGCTAAATACGGCTGCTAGAATCCTGACTAGAACCCAAAAAATGTGATCATATTACTCCAGTGCTAGCCTCCCTACACTGGCTTCCTGTCAAAGCAAGGGCTGATTTCAAGGTTTTACTGCTAAGCTACAAAGCATTATACATGGGCTTGCTCCTACCTATCTCTCTGATTTGGTCCTGCCGTACATACCTACACGTACGCTACGGTCACAAGACGCAGGCCTCCTAATTGTCCCTAGAATTTCTAAACAAACAGCTGGAGGCAGGGCTTTCTCCTATAGAGCTCAATTTTTATGGAACGGTCTGTCTACCCATATCAGAGACGCAAACTCGGTCTCAACCTTTAAGTCCTTACTGAAGACACTTCTCTTCAGTGGGTCATATGATTGAGTGTAGTCTGGCCCAGGAGTGGGAAGGTGAACGGAAAGGCTCTGGAGCAACGAAACGCCCTTGCTGTCTCTGCCTGGCCGGTTCCCCTCTTTCCACTGGGATTCTCTGCCTCTAACCCTATTACATGGGCTGAGTCACTGGCTTACTGGGGCTCTCTCATACCGTCCCTGGAGGGGGTGCATCACCTGAGTGGGTTGATTCACTGAAGTGGTCATCCTGTCTGGGTTGGCGCCCCCCCCCCCCCCACTTATATCCTTCCTGTTTGGCCCTGTCCGGGGGTGTTTGGCCCTGTCGGATGGGGCCACAGTGTCTCCTGACCCCTCCTGTCTCAGCCTCCAGTATTTATGCTGCAGTAGTTTATGTGTCGGGGGGCTAGGGCCAGTTTGTTATATCTAGAGTACTTCCCCTGTCCTATCCGGTGTCCTGTGTGAATTTAAGTATGCTCTCTCTAATTTTCTCTTTCTTTCTCTCTTTCTTTCTCTCTCTCGGAGGACCTGAGCCCTCGGACCATGCCTCAGGACTACCTGACATGATGACTCCTTGCTGTCCCCAGTCCACCTGGCCGTGCTGCTGCTCCAGTTTCAACTGTTCTGCCTTATTATTATTTGACCATGCTGGTCATTTATGAACATTTGAACATCTTGGCCATGTTCTGTTATAATCTCCACCCGGCACAGCCAGAAGAGGACTGGCCACCCCACATAGCCTGGTTCCTCTCTAGGTTTTTTCCTAGGTTTTCGCCTTTCTAGGGAGTTTTTCCTAGCCACCGTGCTTCTACACCTGCATTGCTTGCTGTTTGGGGTTTTAGGCTGGGTTTCTGTACAGCACTTTGAGATATCAGCTGATGTACGAAGGGCTATATAAATACATTTAAATTTGATTTGATTTGATTTGATAGGGGGCAGCATTTTCACTTTTGGATGAAAAGCGTGCCAAGAGTAAACTGCCTCCTACTCAGTCCCAGATGCTAATATATGTATATAATTATTAGTATTGGATAGAAAACACTCTGACGTTTCTAAAACGGTTTGAATGATAACTGTGAGTATAACATAACTCATATGGCAGGCAAAAACCTGAGAAAAAATCCAAACATGAAGTTGGAAATCTGAGGTTTGTAGTTTTTGAACTCACCCCTATCAAATGCACAGTGGGATATTGGTTATGTTGCACTCCCTAAGGCTTCCACTAGATGTCAACCGTCTTCAGAACATTGTTTGAGGCTTCTACTATGAAGGGGGGCTGAATGAGAGGGGAATGAGTCAGAGATCTGCCAGCAGTCACGCGCTGGTCACGCGCATTTCACATGAGAGGTAGCTCTTATTCCATTGCTTTTCTACAGACAATGGAATTCTCCGGTTGGAACATTATTGAACATTTATGATAAAAACATCCTAAAGATTGATTCTATACATAGTTTGATATGTTTCTACGACCAGTAATATAACTTTTGGGAATTTTCGTCCGACCTTTCGCTGGTCTTGCACGCGCGTATCGATTTGTTTACTAAACACCCTAACAAAAGGAGGTGTATGGACATAAATTATGAACTTTATCGAACAAATCAAACATTTATTTTGGAACTGGGATTCCTGGGAGTGCATTCTGGTGAAGATCATCAAAGGTAAGTGAATATTTATAATGCTATTTCTGACTAATGTTGACTGCGCAACATGGTGGATATTTATTTTGGCTGTTTTGGGCTCTGAGCGCCGTACTCAGATTATGCTTTTTCCGTCAAATGTTTTTTAAATCTGACACAGCGGTTGCATTAAGGAGAAGTTTATCTAAAGTTCCATGTATAACAATTGTATTTTCATCAACATTTATGATGAGTATTTCTGTGAATTGATGTGGCTCTGCAAAATCACTGCATGTTTTGGAACTACTGAACCTAACACGCCAATGTAAAATGATATTTTTGGATATAAATATGCACTTTATCGAACAAAACATACATGTATTGTGTAACATGAAGTCCTATGAGTGTCATCTGATGAAGAACATCAAAGGTTAGTGATTAATTTATCTCTATATGTGCTTTTTGTGACTCCTCTCTTTGGCTGGAAAAATGGCCGGGTTTTTCTGTGACTTAGAGGTGACCTAACATAATCGTTTGTGGAGCTTTCGCTGTAAAGCATTTTTGAAATCAGCCCAAGTGGCTGGATTAATGAGAATTTTATCTTTAAAATGGTGCCTAATACTTGTATGTTTGAGAGATTTGATTCATGAGATTTGTATTTGGCACCCTGCAATTTCAGTGGCTCTTAGCAAGGTTCCCAGACAGGATAAGGAAATAAGAAATCAATTGAAATAAATAAATTAGGCCCAAATCTATGGATTTCACATGAATTGGCAGGGGTACGGCCTTGGGTTGGCCTGGGAGGACATAGGCCCAACCACTTGGGAACCAGGCTTACCCAGTGGGGAGCCAGGCCCAGCCAATCAGAATGAGTTTTTCCCCACAAAAGAGCTTTATTACAGACAGAAATAATCCTCAATTTCTTCAGCTGTCTGTGTGGCTGGTCTCAGATGATCCCGCAGGTGAAGAAGCCGGATGTGGAGGTCCTGAGCTGGCGTGGTTACACGTGGTCTGCGGTTGTGAGGTCGGTTGGACATACTGCCAAATTGTTTCTATTTTTAATTTGACCTTTATTTAACTAGGCAAGTCAGTTAAGAACAAATTCTTATTTACAATGACGGCCAACTCCGGCCAAACCCAGACGACGCTGGGCCAATTGTGCGATAAATTAAGATTCTATTCTCTGGCAACAGTGCTGGTGGACATTCCTGCAGTCAGCATGTCAATTGCACGCTCCCTCCAAACTTGAGGCATTTGTGACAAAACTGCACGTTTAAGAGTGGCATTTTATTGTTGTTATGCAGGTGAGTGAGGACCCAAAAGCGATTTAACAGAAACAGAGTCTTTTAATGTCCAAACAGGGAAAACATAAATCCTCAATCTTTACAGGAGATGTCCAAACAGGGAAAACATAAATCCTCTATCTTTACAGGAGAGTCCCCCTTCTAGTAGTAGAGGAGAGTAGCAGGGCTAGCAGCAACAGACTGCTGGTCCCTCCGGGTAGGCGCGGGCCGTAGAGGACAGAGACACCTGCTCACACGCAGCATCTGATGAAGAGGCAGATTACGACAGGACGGGACAAGGGCAAAGCAAACAAGAATCCGACAAGGACAGAAGCAGAAACAGAGAGAGAAATAGAGACTTAATCAGAGGGCAAAAGAGGGGACAGGTGTGAGAGAGTAAACGAGGTCGTTAGGAGAATGAGGAACAGCTGGGAGCAGGAACGGAACGATAGAGAGAGAGAGAGCTAGAGAGAGAGAAAGTAACCTAATACGACCAGCAGGGGGAAACGAAGAGAAGAGAAAGCACAGGGACAAGACATAACATGACAATACATGACAATTGTCCCCATCACAAGGTGCACCTGTGTAATGATCATGCTGTTTAATCAGATGGATTATTTTAGCAAAGGAGAAATGCTCACTAACAGGGATGTAAACAAATTTGTGCACCAAATCTTTGAGAAATACGCTTTTTGTGCATATGTAAAGGTCTAGGATGTTTTATTTCAGCTCATGAAAGCAACACTTTATATCTTGAGCTTATATTTTTGTTCAGTATAGTTATGGTCTTTGGTGTGGATTGAAAGCCTGTATTGTGTGGCTTTAATATTTCATTTCGTAAAGCTGTCAAGATGTTTATGCATTTAAAGACAATTTTGTTTAGCTACACATTTTTCTTTGATGTGTAAATGATCAAACTATTCTTTTTACTTCTTGAAAACAGAGACTTCCAGTTAAGATGCTTTGTGTGAGTTCCACCCGCCTTTCTTTCTATGTGTTTCTGTGTCTTTGACAGTGACTTGTTTGGCAGCGTTGGCTGGCAGCTGGCCTGATGTTGAAGCAGCTTTTGTTGTGATAGGAGAGAGACAGAGATGTGACACAGGCTATGGCCTCTGTGACTCAGCCTCGTCACAGAGACGAGAGTTTGATGGGAGTGTGAGGGCTCTGACACGCTAACGCATCAGTAGAGGAGGACGCGATGCACTACCACCCTCTCAGTCATACACTTGGAGAGCGTATGCACATACACTCTTGGAAAAAGAGACAAATAATCCTTTTAGGTTCTAGATCACCCCTTTTTGTTCTAAGAGTGTACAATCACACTCACCCAGACAGACAGACACCCGGGCACATACACACACACAAAGACACACACAGCCGACTCTCAGACAATGGCATCTCACCTTGAAAACGACTTGAGCACCGTTGACAGAGATTGTCAACCATTTACAGTATATAACGTCAATGTCTCCTGTTCAAAGGTCTATGACATTGTCTCTTTCTCAGGGGCGAACTGGAACCAGAAATCGGCCCTGGCATTTCAAACACATCGGCTCATTTGAGTCTTTCTAAAGTTACACCAATGAATTTGTCTTTGGCAGCATTGGCCTTTCACCCATTTGATAATACATGCCATTGTAATACTTTCTTTCAGCATAGCATCCATCTATAAATGCAGTAGCTACTGTAAACTATCAGTTCCCACCTGAGGATATCAACTTTTCAGACGTCTTTTCCCTCTGTTTGATGGGTGCAAAATCCACTTGTCACTTAAATCTCACTGAATGATTTATTTAACCTTACTCTGGCGACTCTTTCTTGCTTGTACCATTTGTTTCGCCCCGTTGACGTAATGACCGCGGAAACGTTGGGAAAGACCTGACAGACACACTCTTAATGGCTAAAAAGGCTCAATGGAATACATTGGCTTTCGGATGCATCTAAAAGAACGACAATGCTTGGTCCGGATTAAATGCACCGCCTCAACACTTACATCACAAGAAAGAGAAGAAAGATAACTTTATTTTGATGGGTGTTGATTTTACTTACTTGCCCTGGATGGTTCAAGCTGTATGGCTGGTGTTGGTGAGCAAAGAGGGGCAGGGAGCAGAAGATGCAGTGCAAGGTTTTTATTTTAAGGCTCTTGAAGCAGGTGTAGGTATATACAATACATACAAATCCTAAAAACAACATACTGAACCATGCTCAAACTACATAATAAACGGATAAAAAATGAGTCAAATGACAATAAAGACCAGTCTGACTAGCCCCTAGGGCTCAAAACAACTCTAACATACCCCCTGCAGAGACAGGCTGCCATCTTAATCCCCCATAAAGCTCTACGCCTGAGCATTTATAATATGACAGAGACCAGGTGACAGGAAACACTTGAAATTGAAGGCCGTTTGTCAAACTAAGCCATTAAACACTTAGCAAAGTAAACAACTCTACAATAACAGGTTAGATACTATAACCTGTACGATACAGGAATATATAGAATACTTGTAAAGAGCTGGACTAGAGCAGGAACTCTTTCCCCCCAATTAGTAATGGAGTGTCCCTTCTTAATGAGCAGACCATGGTCAACTGTGTGGCCACGTCCCTCCACATGCTACAAGACAGATCTCAAACAAACATGTGTAAGTACTGCTTGAGACCAGCAACATAACTAATAAACTGTATCTGATTTTCTTCTCATGTCTTCTGTCATTTATTTCCAATCTTTATTTAAAATAGATCAAACACAGCTAACACACTCAACCAAAATGAATATTTGTTGAGGTGATCAAGCAATTACAGTATATCACCATTGTATACTGTAAAATAGGACAAGTGAGGAAGCACAGAGTTAGCTTTCTCACAGTGCATTTGAAAAAAGTAATGACTTAATACAGTTAACATTTGTACAAATTACACGCGCTGAAATTATAGCAACATACGAAAAGGACAACTTGGATTATAGTGATATTATGTCTGATCTCGCAAACGATGTAAAGTATGTGTAGATACGTGTAATCTAGAGGCAAGCATTTTGATTTTAAATCACATGGGTATCCTTCTCTTGACACACTTGTTGAATTATGCAAGAGAATGTGACAAAAACAGTAATGAATAATTAATGAGGCAGCAGTCTAGACGGCACAGGTGAGCACAGGTAGGCCTAGACAGAGCAAGATTTTGGTGGTTGCAGCCTTTCCTCCCCTTTTTATATATTTTAGTAATGTCAGTGTATGTATGCAAATGAGGCCATATCATTTTCTTTATTTTATCACAAAGTATTTATATACCTGATATACTTTGAAAATGTATGTAACAACTCTCGTGGGTTGAAGAAGGAGACCAAGGTACAGCGTGGTAGGCGTTCATGATTTTTAATAAACTGAACACCGCAACAAAATAACAAAGTAGAAAAAACGAAAGCGCACAATTCTGTCAGGCAACAAAACAGCTAAACAGAAAATAACTCCCCACAAAACCCAAATGGAAAATCACAATTTATATATGATCCCCAATCAGAGACAACGATAGATAGCTGCCTCTGATTGGGAACCATACTAGGCAAAAACAACAAAGTAATAAAAAACATAGATTCTCCCACCGAGTCACACCCTGACCTAACCAAACATAGAGAATATATAAGGATCTCTAAGGTCCGAGCGTGACAGTGGATCATGGATCATCACTGGAGGCTTAGTGCCATGGATTATCACTGGAGGCTTCGTACGTGGAGCCGGAACAGGTCTCACTGGATTGAGGGTGCGTGGAGCTGCCACAGGGCTTACCAGGCTGGGGAAACATACTGGAGGCCTGGTACGTGGAACCGGAACAGGTCTCACCGGACTGGGGAGATGCACTGGAAGCCTGGTGCGTGGAGCAGGCACTGGATACACTGGGCCATGGAGGAGCACTGGAGGTCTCAGGCTTAGAGCTGGCACAACCCGTCCTGGCTGGATGGCTAATTTCTCCCGGCAAATACGGGGCGCTAGCACAGGACGCACTGGGCTGTGCAGACGCACCGGAGACACAGTGCGCAGAGCCGGCGCAGGATATCCTGGGCCGAAAAGACAGCCCGGCCAATGTGGGGAGCTGGAATATGGCGCACCGGGCTGTGACTGTGCACAGGAGACATGGAGACACGGTTTGGCTTGGCTTGACAATCTCTGAATGTCATTAAACTTTTTGATGTTTTGTAAGAGATGTCTCTTTCCATTTATCAAATTGCTGCTGCACAGGTTGGATTTATTGATAGATAGACTTTATTTGTCAGTAAAAAAACATACATACTGTATATACACAAATCATTTTTAAAGTCACCAGGATTGCACAATAAAGTCAGGTATGTATTTCCATTGTATAACCTATATTTGCTGCAGCCTATGCTACAGTAATATAAGGACTAAATGCATATCTAGTTTACGCATCTCCATCTGGCTTTTGGGGTTACCTTTTTTGTTTATAGTTTTTTTTTCAGCTATGGAGTTTTAAAACGGCATATCACTTAAATATTGTTGTTTAAATCAGTAAGCACGTGAGCACTCTTTCTCTATCAATTCCATTGAAATTGCATCCAAACTAGATAATCCTGTTCAAAATGTATACAGAGCATTGGAAAAGTATTCCGACCCCTTGACTTTTTCCACATGTTGTTACGTTATAGCCTTTTTCTGAAATTGATCAAATTGTTTTATCCCCCTCATCAATTCCCCATCATGACAAAGCAAAAACTGTTTTTTATAAATGTTTGCAAATATCACATTTACAGTATTCAGACCCTTTACTCAGTACATTGTAGAAGCACCTTTGGCAGTGATTACAGCCTCAAGTCTCCTTGAGTGTAACGCTACAATTTTGGCACATCTTCTGTGCAGATCCTCTAAAGTGCTGTCAGGTTGGATGGGGAGCATCGCTGCACAGATATTATCAGGTCTCCCCAGAGATGTTCAATCGGATTCAAGTCCGGGCTCTGGCTGGGCCACTCAATGAGATTCAGAGACTTGTCTCGAAGCCACTCCTGCAATGTCTTGGCTGTGTCCTTAGGATCATTGTCCTGTTGGAAAGGAAACCTTCGCCCCAGTCTGAGGTCCTGATCACTCTGGAGCAGGTTTTCATCAAGGATCTCTCTGTACATTGTTCCGTTAATCTTTCGTTCGAACCTGACTAGTCTCCCAGGTCCCTGTCACTGACTTCCCCACAGCATGATGCTGCCATGCTTCACCGTAGGGATGGTGCAAGGTTTCCTCCAGATGTGACGCTTGGCATTCAGGCCAAAGTGTTCAATGTTGGTTTCAAATGACCAGAGAATCTTGCTTCTCAAGGTCTGAAAGTCCTTTAGGTTCCTTTTGGCAAACTCCAAGCGGACTGTCATGTGCCTTTTACTGAGGCTTGGCTTCTGTCTGGCCACTCTACCATAAAGGCCCGATTGGTGTAGTGCTGCAGAGATGGTTGTACTTCTGGAAGGTTATCTCATCTCCGCAGAGGAACTCTAGAGCTCTGTCAGAGGGACCATTGGGTTCTTGGTCCGCTCCCTGACCAAGGGCCTTCTCCCCCAATTGCTCAGTTTGGCTGCACGGCCAGCTCTAGGAAGACTCTTGGGGGTTCTAAACTTCTTCCATTTAGGAATTATGGAAGCAACTGTGTTCTTGGGGACCTTCAATGCTGCAGACATTTATTGGAACCCCTCCCCAGGATTGTGCCTCGACACAATCCTGTCTCAGAGTTCTAAGGACAATTCCTTCAACCTCACAGCTTGGTTTTTGCTCTGACATGCTCTGTCAACTGTGGGACCTTATATAAATAAGTGTGTCTCTTTCCAAATCACGTACAATCAATTGAATTTACCACAGATGGTCTCCAATGAAGTTGTAGATACATCTCAAGGATGATCAATGGAAGCAGTATGCACCTGAGCTCAATTTCAAGTGTCATAGCAAAGGCACTGAATAGTTACAGTTGAAGTCAGAAGTTTACATACACTTAGGTTGGAGTCATTACAATGAGTTTTTCAACCCATCCACAAATTTCTTGTTAACAAAACTATAGTTTTTAGCAAGTCGGTTAGGAGATGTACTTTGTGCATGACACAAGTAATTTCTCCAACAATTGTTTACAGACAGATTATTTCACTTATACTTCACTGTGTCATAATTCCAGTGGGTCAGAAATTTACAAACACTAACTTGACTGTGCCTTTAAGCAGCATGGAAAATTCCAGATAATGATGTCATGGCTTTAGATGCTTCTGATAGGCTAATTGCCATCATTTGAGTCAATTGGAGGTGTACCTGTGGGTGTATTTAAAGGCCTATCTTCAAACTCAGTGCCTCTTTGCTTGACATCATGGGAAAAAGATGGTACTTTTGGAGAAATGTCCTCTGGTCTGATGAAACAAAAATATAACTGTTAGGCCATACTGACCATCATTATGTTTGGAGGAAAAAGGGTGAGGCTTGCAAGCCGAAGAACACCATCCCAACCGTGAAGCACAGGGGTGGCAGCATCATGTTGTGGGGGTGCTTTGCTGCAGGAGGGACTGGTGCACTTCACAAAATAGATGCCGTCATGAGGATGGAAAATTATGTGGATATATTGACGCAACATCTCAAGACATCAGTCAGGAAGTTAAAGCTTGGTTGCAAATGGGTCTTCCAAATGGACAATGACCACAAACATACTTTGAAAGTTGTGGCAAAATGGCTAAAGGACAACAAAGTCAAGGTATTGGAGTGGCCATCCCAAAGCCCTGACCTCAATTGGAGGCGTGCATGGCCACGCAGTCGTGGGTGAACAGGGAGTACAGGAGAGGGCTCAGAACGCACCCTTGTGGGGCCCCCGTGTTGAGGATCAGCGGGGAGGAGATGTTGTTGCCTACCCTCACCACCTGGGGGCGGCCCGTCAGGAAGTCCAGTACCCAGTTGCACAGGGCGGGGTCGAGACCCAGGGTCTCGAGCTTGATGACGAGCTTGGAGGGTACTATGGTGTTGAATGCCGAGCTGTAGTCGATGAACAGCATTCTCACATAGGTATTCCTCTTGTCCAGGTGGGTTAGGGCAGTGTGCAGTGTGGTTGAGATTGCATCGTCTGTGGACCTATTTGGGTGGTAAGCAAATTGGAGTGGGTCTAGGGTGTCAGGTAGGGTGGAGGTGATATGGTCCTTGACTAGTCTCTCAAAGCACTTCATGATGACGGAAGTGAGTGCTACGGGGCGGTAGTCGTTTAGCTCAGTTACCTTAGCTTTCTTGGGAACAGGAACAATGGTGGCCCTCTTGAAGCATGTGGGAACAGCAGACTGGTATAGGGATTGATTGAATATGTCCGTAAACACACCGGCCAGCTGGTCTGCGCATGCTCTGAGGGCGCAGCTGGGGATGCCGTCTGGGCCTGCAGCCTTGCGAGGGTTAACACGTTTAAATGTCTTACTCACCTCGGCTGCAGTGAAGGAGAGACCGCATGTTTTCGTTGCAGGCCGTGTCAGTGGCACTGTATTGTCCTCAAAGCGGGCAAAAAGTTATTTAGTCTGCCTGGGAGCAAGACATCCTGGTCCGTGACTGGGCTGGGTTTCTTCTTGTAGTCCGTGATTGACTGTAGACCCTGCCACATGCCTCTTGTGTCTGAGCCATTGAATTGAGATTCCACTTTGTCTCTGTACTGACGCTTAGCTTGTTTAATAGCCTTGCGGAGGGAATAGCTGCATTGTTTATATTCGGACATATTACCAGACACCTTGCCCTGATTAAAAGCAGTGGTTCGCGCTTTCAGTTTCACGCGAATGCTGCCATCAATCCACGGTTTCTGGTTTGGGAATGTTTTTATCGTTGCTATGGGAACGACATCTTCGACGCACGTTCTAATGAACTCGCACACCGAATCAGCGTATTCGTCAATATTTCCATCTGACGCAATACGAAACATGTCCCAGTCCACGTGATGGAAGCAGTCTTGGAGTGTGGAGTCAGCTTGGTCTGACCAGCGTTGGACAGACCTCAGCGTGGGAGCCTCTTGTTTTAGTTTCTGCCTGTAGGCAGAATGACGCTGTAGGTGTGAGAGAATGGGGAGCAGGCTCACTTCGGTACTAGGCATGAGAGAATGGTGCTGAAGCGTGAATTCAGGTGTAGGCTTTGATAGTCTCTCCTGGACAATTTGGCGTGCTACAACTTTATTTATTGACGGATTATTATTATTATTTTTTTTTTAACATTTTTGACCAAAAGTTGCTATTAACGGCTAAGGTATTTGATGGAAACAACCCATCAGAATTGATACCATCAAATTGACTTGTTGCAGATAAAAGTCTGTGAATTAATATGTAGTATACATAAAAATAGCCTTTGAGGTTAATTCCCATGTACTGAATAAAACATACAAGTTAAAAGGGTTTCCATCACCTTTTCAACTCTAGGCCTACTGATTGTTTGTCATAGAAAATGTTGTGTAGGGTATAGCAATATGCCCACTCTGCCCACACCTTTGAAGTAGCCTAATCAGATGAAAACATTGTGATTGTTTTTTTTATGCCACATACAGTGGGGCAAAATAGTCAGCCACCAATTGTGCAAGTTCTCCCACTTAAAAAGATGAGAGAGGCCTGTAATTTTCATCGTAGGTACACTTCAACTTTGACAGACAAAATGAGAAAACAAAATCCAGAAAATCACATTGTAGGATTTTTAATGAATTTATTTGCAAATTATGGTGGAAAATAAGTATTTGGTCAATAACAAAAGTTTATCTCAATACTTTGTTATATACCCTTTGTTGGCAATGACAGAGGTCAAACGTTTTCTGTAAGTCTTCACAAGGTTTTCACACATTGTTGTTGGTATTTTGGCCCATTCCTCCATGCAGATCTCCTCTAGAGCAGTGATGTTTTGGGGCTGTTGCTGGGCAACACGGACTTTCAACTCCCTCCAAAGATTTTCTATGGGGTTGAGATCTGGAGACTGGCTAGGCCACTCCAGGACCTTGAAATGCTTCTTACGAAGCCACTCCTTCGTTGCCCGGGTGGTGTGTTTGGGATCATTGTCATGCTGAAAGACCCAGCCACATTTCAGCTTCGATGCCCTTGCTGATGGAAGGAGGTTTTCACTCAAAATCTCACGATACATGGCCCCATTCATTCTTTCCTTTACACGGATCAGTCGTCCTGGTCCCTTTGCAGAAAATCAACCCCAAAGCATGATGTTTCCACCCCCATACTTCACAGTAGGTATGGTGTTCTTTGGATGCAACTCAGCATTCTTTGTCCTCCAAACACGACGAGTTGAGTTTTTACCAAAAAGTTATATTTTGGTTTCATCTGACCATATGACATTCTCCCAATCTCCTTCTGGATCATCCAAATGCTCTCTAGCAAACTTCAGACGGGCCTGGACATGTACTGGCTTAAGCAGGGGGACACGTCTGGCACTGCAGGATTTGAGTCCCTGGCGGCGTAGTGTGTTACTGATGGTAGGCTTTGTTATTTTGGTCTCAGCTCTCTGCAGGTCATTCACTAGGTCCCCCCGTGTGGTTCTGGGATTTTTGCTCACATTTCTTGTGATCATTTTGACCCCCACGGGGTGAGATCTTGCGTGGAGCCCCAGATCGAGGGAGATTATCAGTGGTCTTGTATGTCTTCCATTTCCTAATAATTGCTCCCACTGTTAATTTATTCAAACCAAGCTGCTTACCTATTGCAGATTCAGTCTTCCCAGCCTGGTGTAGGTCTACAATTTTGTTTCTGGTGTCCTTTGACAGCTCTTTGGTCTTGGCCATAGTGGAGTTTGGAGTGTGACTGTTTGAGGTTGTGGACAGGTGTCTTTTATACTGATAACAAGTTCAAACAGGTGCCATTAATACAGGTAATGAGTGGAGGACAGAGGAGCCTCTTAAAGAAGATGTTACTGGTCTGTGAGAGCCAGAAATCTTGCTTGTTTGTAGGTGACCAAATACTTATTTTCCACCATAATTTGCAAATAAATTCATAAAAAATCCTACAATGTGATTTTCTAGATTTTTTTCTTCTCATTTTGTCTGTCATAGTTGAAGTGTACCTTTGATGACAATTACAGGCCTCTCATCTTTTTAAGTGGGAGAACTTGCACAATTGGTGGCTGACTAAATACTTTTTTGCCCCACTGTATAAAAGGTCATACATTTTAAAACTTAAATGATACATATTTTGGCTATATTGAAGTGTTAAGGTCTATGTGCATGAGGAAAAGTCACTGGGACTGGAGAGGAGGCAGAGCGCGTGTTTCCTGATTAACTGGAGATAGCATAATGTGGGCACATTATAATAGAACGACTTGGAAGAATGATGATCTGACACAGACAGGGCTTTCAGTATCACAAGTAAAGATACAGCCAGACTCCTACCTTATAGTGTGCCTTACTAACCCTTGTAAACTTTCGAGAGTAGACCCACAACGGATCCAAATCGAATGAAACCAAGTCACAGGGCTTTCGCGTTGTTATTCACTTAAATTTTGTACTCTCTTGAACACATCAATGCAATTAAAGAGACACATTTTTTAAAAACCTATATTTAAGTAGGCAAGTCAGTTAAGAACAGATTCTTATTTTCAATGACAGCCAAGGAACAGAGGGTTAACTGCGTTGTTAAGGGGCAGAACAACAGATTTTTACCTTGTCAACTCGGGGATTCAATCTTGCCACCTTTCAGTTACTAGTCCAATGCTCTAACCACTAGGCTACTTGTGGTGTTGTAGGCTATTATAGTCTAGGTAGGATACTTGTATTGTCCCTACGTTTCTGGGATGTGCATTTCATCTCTTCACTGTTCTTTCATGTGCAATGATGCACCTGGCCTGTCCACTGCCTATCAGCTATTCCTATTTGTTCTTGTCAATTCATATTGAAAATTGATCTAGCTTTGAATGGTTTTAAATGTGGGATGATTGCTAGTTAGCCTATTCCAGAGCTGGACAAACGATCCACCTGCCACTATTATCACTATGAATGGTCAATAACGGGCAGGATAGACCCGTAGCCTGGTAGACTATACTGACCTGTGGTATAGTAAGAGTTAGCACATGGAAAGCATAGTGCTTAACGTTTTTACCAAAACACCTTGATATATGCAAGCATGATGAGGAAATTTGGCCAGGATGGAAGAAATGATATACTAAAACCTACAAAACAGCGAATGTTAACCAGGAAAAAAAATGCATTACCCTCCTGTGCCCAATAAAACACCACACAACCCTATCCAAAGCAACAACAAAAAAATGGACAGCCCTCCTCCATTTTGGACCATCCCTGCCCCCAGTAAATTGCCATCTGTTCCTTAATCATTTTTTATTATTTTAATTGTTTAATGATTTAATTGTAGGATGATTGTAGGCTTACTTGAAGCCCAATTCCTGCCTGCCATTAGACTACAATGATTTGTTCAGCAATTACGAAAACAATTGCCATCATATCCTGTTTTTAGGTCACCTTGATATTTTCCGTAGCAAACAAGGGATCAAGTGACTTTGATTTTGGATTCATTCCGTTTTGCTCACAGTTTACACACACTGAAAAAAATGCAGAATTTACACAATCACACATTGCATACAAAATATCATGAGAAAACTGAATAGATAACGCATGGCAAACATAGCCTACTAGAAATCACATAGACCTACAAACATACTAGGCTACAGAACATTTCTATTGCTATTGGAAACCAGGTCCAGAGCAATAGAGACTATTCGGTGTATGAACGATTCAGCCCCATGGAGTCACATTGAGGCGGATTTTGCAGTGTGTGTGTGTTTGTGTCACATCCTGACCACCATCCTGATTTCTAGCTCTGAGCCACACTGGTCTTTTTTTCAGATGACACACGCTGTGTGACAACGGCAAGTGCCACGATCCTTTCTATAATTGTCATCGGGCAGAGGCACATATGAACGAATGACACAGTGACACGCACTCAGAGATGACGCAGGCACTCCCCCGTCTAAGAAAACACAACCTTTTCCACATCTTGAATAATTAAGCACTTGGTTAGTAGTACACTTCAGCGAGCATTCACATGCACACATGAACAGAGCAGATACATTTGGGTTTATTTATAGTGTCATATGAAAAACACTCAGGGAGTTCACGACTCATGAAAACGTAAGAAGAAGAATGGGTGGAAAACACACTAACAAATTGCTGTAAATTCACAGCAAAGCTTTTACTGTTAGCTACTCTAATGAAATATTACAGTACAGTACTGTAGAGAGCAATGCATTATGGGGGCTCAATGGCGTTCAGCTACACTGCTGTAAAATGAAAACCATTTTACAATAAAGTACTGTATTGCTGGTTTTGCTGTATATTTACAGCAGCATACTGTCAATTAGGGTTGTGAGGGGAAAGCATCTCTCATTAACATATTTTGAGGCATGCCTTGTAAGAGGCTATATTTCTTACACCGATTAGTGAGAATGCTGTACCCCACAGAATACAGTACCATATTTTTGTCCAGTAAATTGACAGTAACTTACTGGCTACTGTACAACCAGTAATTTACTGTAATTCAGTATCACCCCACAGAATACAGCACCACACTATATTTTGGGAATCTAAAAACCTTTTGTGGATATATGGTATTGTTGTGGCTCATTAACACATTTTGTGGCATTCGTTATAGGAGGCTATACTTGTTGCACCCGGTTAGTGAGAGTGTTGTTCCAATTTAAGTGATACAGTGCCTCCAGAAAGTAGTCACACCCCTTGATTTTATACACATTTTGTTATCAAGTGGGATAAAAAATTAATTATGTAAACGATAAACACATAGTACTCTGTAATGTTAAACTGGAAGAAAATTAATTAATTTTTCTGAAAAATAAAACACTAATATATCTTGATTATAGAGTAAGTATTCCCCCTCAAGTCAGACATTAGAACAAGGTTCTCCAACCCTGTTCCTGGAGCGCTACTGTCCAGTACTGTAGGTGTTCACTCCAACCCTAATCTGGTGCACATGATTAGCTAGTTGATAAACTGAATCAGATTAGTTACAACTGGGGTTGGAGTGAAACCCCACAGGAGGGTAGCGCTGAATCACCTGTGGTAGCTATTACAGATGTTTGGGTACGTCTCTAAAGCCGTGTTCAAATTGGCAGTTTTGACTCAAATGCTATGTATATATCCAATTCAAATGTGTTATTTTTCCAGTAGTCTGAACAGCCAAAAATCACATGGAATTGGATATTTCAAAACCACCTTCGTAGGTGGTTTGAATTCAAAGTCACATGGCCATGAATCAGATTGGTATCTGAACAGTCAATTCTGATTTATTTACCCTGAAGTAGTTTAGACTGTTATTTGGAATCTCTTGTTGCTTGCTACTCTGTTTACAGTTTGACAAGAACATATGGCAGTTAACTAGCTTGTTAATTGTTTACAAATTAGTGACTGTGCTAGAAAGCTAAACTGCTTAGTTAGCTAGTTGACTGCTGTGGCTAGCCAAAAAGGAATGTTTTTGAAAGTTGGATCATACTGTCCTTTGAGGTTTTAAAAGTGTTGTTACCCTAAGATTTTTAACATTCAAAGCAACTTGGAAATGTCAATGGCAGGCTTTGTTGTCACCGTAGCTTGCTACATAACTTCTGAGTGATAGGAAGCACCACCAATCAGCCTACACCACTGCATACATACCCGTCATTACCATGACAATTAGCGTAACCCTGTCAGCAAATGACTGCTGTCTGAACGGACACAAATCCGATTTGGTCACTTGTAACTTGCTGTTAGGAAAGTCAGTAGTCCCAAATCGATTTGAAAAACAAAACTGATTTGAGCAATAAGGCCTGCAGTGTGAACAAGGCTTTTGACAATGGCCAAACTCATTCCACAGAGGGCCGAGTGTCTACATGTTATGCGGAGTGTAACACAAGAGCAGACTCAGACGAGGAGACTGGGATGACGTAACCAAGGTATTTATTGAAGCACAGGGGGAAGATGGAGTGCTCGGATGCGTTGCTGGAAACCAGGTGCGGAGGCTGGAGTGAGAGGGGTTGAGACAAGGGATGCAGGTCCAGAGGGGAATCCAAGACAGTAGCAAGATGATGAGGCCTGGAGACAGGGACCAGAGTCAGAGTGGGCAGAACTGTAGCGGAGGGGAAAACAGCGTCAGGCAAGGAGAACGGGCACAACAGGATAGTAGCAAACAGCTAGAAGAGTACCATTCCACCAGACTGACTGAGCAGAGATTACGATCTGGCATCATGGAAGTGGCCGGGCTGAGTATTTGTAGAGGTCTATATTATGGAACAGGTTGCAGCTCGTGGGGATCTGCTCTGACTCCAGCACACCTGTCTCCGCCCACACAAAGAGAGAGGGGGAGAAGGAGAGAGTACTGGGGGAATGGTGGCATGTCAAGGAGACACAGTATGAGCAGTATAGGGCGTTGCGAGAGCAGATGTGACAGTAACCTCCCCCCCCCCCCCGATGGGCGCCACTTGGCACCAGACCACCAGATCTGGGTGGGAGGTATAGAAATCCCGTAAGAGGGAGGGATCCAGAATGTGATGGCAGGGCACCCAGCAGCGCTCCTCAGGCCCGTATCCCTCCCAGTCCACCAGGTACTGCCAGCCACGATGGCGCACGTCCAGAAGCCACTGGACGGTATAGGCAGGATGGTCATCAATGAGCCGAGGGGGATCGGAGCAGACAGGTTTAATGAGGGATACATGGGAGGTAAGATGAATCCTGAGAGAGGCTGGCAGTTTCAGGCGCACCGCAGAGGGGTTAATGACATGGTCAATTTCAAAGCGACCAATGAATCAGGGGGAAATTTCTTAGACGCCACCTTCAATAGCAGGTCCTTCGATGAGAGCCATACCTTTTGACCTGGGGTGTAGACTGGAGCTGAGGCCCGGCGACGGTTGGCTTGGCACTTGGTCCTGTCGGAGGCACGAAGGAGGGCAGCCCGGGCCTTCCTCCAGGTACGGTGACATTGGCGCAGATGGTCCTGGACAGAGGGAACCGCAACCTCTTGGGGTGGGGAACAAGAGGGGTTGGTAACCCAGAGCACACTCAAAGGGTGACATACCTGACGAGCTGTTGGTGAGGTGGGTGTGGCCATATTCAACCTAGGGTAGCTGAGTGCACCAGTAGGATGGGTTAGCAGAAGTCACGCAGTGTAGGGCAGTCTCCATCTCTTGGTTGGCCGGTTCGGTCTGGCCATTGGTCTAGGGGTGATATCCAGAAGACTGACATTGAGACCAAGAGCTGAACAGAAGTATCTCCATACCTGGGAGGTAAACTGGGGTCCTCTGTCAGAAACGATGTCAGTGGGGATGCCATGCAGGTGAAACACATGGGATACTAACAGGTCCGCAGTCTCCCTGGAGGACGGGAGCTTGTAGAGGGGAATGACGTGAGCCATTTTGGAAAACCTGTCAATAATGGTGAGGATGACAGAGTTACTGTTAGATGGGCGAAGGCCAGTGACGAAGTCCAGAGCTATGTGTGACCAGGGTCGACTGGGTATAGGAAGAGGGCGGAGCAGATCGGAAGTGGGTTTAGTGGAGGTTTTGTTCCAGGCACAAACCGAACAAGCTGAGACAAACTCCCGGACATCTCTCTCCATGGTGGGCCACCAAAGCGCTGATGCAGGAAGGCTAGGGACCGGTTCATACCAGGGTGACAGGTGAGGTGGGTAGAATGGCCCCACTGAAGAACAGAGCGAACACAATCGGGAACAAACAGAACATTATCTAGGACCGTTACCCGGGTCAGGCTGGTTCTGCTGATTCTGGCGCATACGGAACTCGATCTCCCAGGTGACAGCGGCAACAATGGAGGTGGATTGCACAATTGCTTCTGGCTCGGTACCCGTGTTGTCGTTGGTGAACTGGTGAGAAAGGGCACCAGGCTTGGTATTCTTCGAACAAGGCGTAAGTGAGTGAAATTTAATCTACCGAAGAACAAGGCCCACCTGGCTTGCCGGGAGTTTAGACGTTTGGCGGTCTGGATGTAGGACAGCGGCAACAATGGAGGTGGATTGCACAATTGCTTCTGGCTCGGTACCCGTGTTGTCGTTGGTGAACTGGTGAGAGAGGGCATCAGGCTTGGTATTCTTCGAACAAGGCGTAAGTGAGTGAAATTTAATCTACCGAAGAACAAGGCCCACCTGGCTTGCCGGGAGTTTAGACGTTTGGCGGTCTGAATGTAGGACAGGCTTTTATGGTCAGTCCACACGATGAAGGGGGTTACAGAGCCCTCCAGCCAGTGACACCATTCCTCCAAAGCCAGCTTAACTGCCAGGATTTCCCAGTGTCTGATGTCAAAATTCCTCTGCAGGTGAGAGCTTACGTCAAAAGAATGCACATGGGTGGACCTTCTGATCAAAGGGGGAACGTTGAGACAGAACAGCACTTACCCTGGTGTCAGAGGAATCCACCTCCATTTGAGTTCTGGGTCAGGCTGAGCAAGGACTGGAGCGGAGGTGAAGCGACGCTTGAGTTCCAGGAATGCTGCCTCTGCCTCAGGATTTCAGTGGAATGGAGTGGAGGTGGAGGTGAGGTGCTGCCAGACAGCTGTAGTTGCGAATGAAACGTTTAAAAAAATCAAACCCCATGAAACGTTGTAGCTGCTTCAGGATGGAGGGCGCAGGCCACTCTGTGACTGCCATGACCTTGGCGGGGTCCATACTTAATGCAACCGCTGTGTCATATTTCAAAAACACTTTACGGAAAAAGCATAATCTGAGAACGGCGCTCAGAACCCAAAACAGCCAGAGGAATATCTGCCATTTTGAAATCAACAAAGTTAGAAACAACATCATAAATGTTCAGTTACCTTTGATGATCTTCACCAGAAGGCACTCCCAGGAATTCCAGTTCGACATTAAATGGACTGATTTGTTCCATAAAGTTCCATCATTTATGTCCAAATAGCCACTTGTTGTTAACATGTTCAGCCAGGTAATCCATCTTCATGAGGCGCAGGCACTTCATCCAGACAAGAACTCGTTACAGTCCTTTAGAAACATGTCAAACGATGTATGGAATCAATCGTTAGGATATTTTTAACATAAACGATCAATAATGTTCCAACCGGAGAATTCCTTTGTTTTCAGAAAGGCACTGGAACGAGAAGTAACTCTGCCGGGAGCGCGTCATGAGACCAAGGCTCTCTGCCAGACCACAGACTCAAAGAGGTCTTATGAGCCCCTCCTTTATAGTAGAATCCTCAAACCAGTTTCTAAAGATGGTTGACATCTTGTGGAAGCCATAGGAAGTGCAATCTCATCCATATCTCAATGTGTACTCGGTAGGCCAAGCTTTGAAAAACTACAAACCTCAGATGTCCCACTTCCTGGTTGGATTTGTCTCAGGTTTTCACCTGCCATATGAGTTCTGTTATACTCACAGACATCACTCACAGACATTAAACTTCAGAGTGTTTTCTATCCAATACTAATAATAATATGCATATATTAGCATCTGGGACAGAGTAGGAGGCAGTTCACTCTGGGAACGCTATTCATCCAAAAGTGAAAATGCTGCCCCCTATCCCAAAAAGAATAGCTGTCCCTGTGCAATAATATAACCCAGGGAAAAACACTGACAGTATGGAACTCACATTTTTCAGCGTTAAACAAAAAGCTTACTCTCCAGCAGCCATTGAAGAACTTGGAGAACATGTTGCTGGTGAGCCTCAGGGTCCTTGGGTAAAAAAGTCAGGATGTCACCTAAATAGACAAAAACGAAGTGTCCAATCACATCCCTCAGCACATCATTGACTATGTTCTGGACAACAGCCTTTTGGTCATGCCAAAAGGCATGACCAAATACTCAGGGACCAAGTGGTGTGTTGAACGCAGTCTTCCACTCGCCCCCCTCTCTTATGCGGACAAGGGAGGCGAGTAGGCATTCCGGAGGTCGAGTTTGGTAAACCCCGTGGCACCATGGAAGGGGGAAAAAGTAGAGCTGATGAGTGGCAAGGGGTACTTGTCTTAACAGTGATATTATTCAGCCCACGGAAGTCTATCCACGACCTTAGTGACCCATCCTTCACAAAGAAAACCCCAGCCCCCACCAGGGAGGAAGCTGGCCAGAGAATCCTGGATGTACCTCTCCACAGCCTCTTTCTTGGGATGAGAGTGGTTAAACAATCGGCTACTTGGGATAGGAGCTCTAAGCTGGAGGTTAATGGCGCAGTGGTACGGCCGATGAGGTGGCAGCAACAGGGCGTGGTGCGTGCTGAACACAGGAGCTAGATTGTGATACTCGGGAGGAACTGATGACAGGTCCGGAGATTCTGGAATGAACTGGGGCACAGACAAGGCAGGGGGAAGGGCAGAATGTAAACAATTAGAGTGACAAATTGAACTCCAAGTGGTTACCTTTTTGGCGGTCCAGTCGATCTGTGGGTTATGTAGCTTTAACCATGGATAGCCAAGAACCAGGGGAGAGTAAGGACAGTCGATTATGTGGAAACTGATATTTTCCTTGTGATTTCCAGAGAGACGCACAGACACTGGTGAGGAGCTGTCCATTGAGAGCGTTGGCATCGAGGGGTAAATTGAGTGGGTCAGTGTCCAGGCCCAACTGGGTAACGACACCTCGGTCCAGGAAGCTCTCGTCGGCGCCCAAATTGATGAGCAGACAGAGGAAAAGCCTGTCTCTGCCACTCAAGGTTGCCTTCAAGCAGCGGTCTGGGGGAAGATGGGCAGGAGATTTGGCTCAACAGCATATCCCCCACTACTGCCGAGCCCCCTCTTTTGCTGGACGCAGGGAACAAGTGGAGATAAAGTGACAAACCTTTCCACAGTATAGGCAGCTCCTAGCGCCTAATCGTCGTTGCCTCTCCTCTGGAGAGAAAGGGGTCCGGCCGAGCTGCATGGGTTCAGGATCTGGACGAGCCTGGGGATGGGATGCAGATGGAGAAGGAGGACAAGGCACTGAAGCAGATGTTATGGGACATGTAACCCTACCTACCCTCTCCTTCCGACGCTCACGGAGATGGTTGTCGATGCGGATAGTGAGAGACATGAGTTCATCAAGTCCACCAGGCTCATCCCTGGACACCAACTCATCCGTGAGGGTCTCAGTGAGCGCCTTCCGGAATGCTCCCTGAAGGGCCTCCTCATGACAACACTATGGCGGCCACGACGGAGGGAGAGGAGTTGTTTAGCGACATCTTTACCGCTGACCAGGTGGTCGAAGACTTTCTTTATCCCCTCCGTGAATCTGGAGTAGGAGAAGCAGATGAGGGACGGTCTCTCCCACACTGCTATGGTCCAGGAAAGCGCTGCTCTATGGAGGCAGCCAATCAGAGAGGAAATCTTGGCCCGTTTGTTTGCATAAGAGTAGGGCTGTTCCTCAAATACTAGTGAACATTGTACCAAAAAGGCTCTGCAAGCTCCGAGGTTGCCATTGTAATGCTCGGGAGTCTGAAACAACCGGCTCCCGGAGCGGAGGAGAAGAACTTGGAACTGGTGGTGAGCTCTGGGCGAAGGGTTGGCCCTGTAGGTCAGACAGGCTCTCTGAAAACTCCTTGATGTGCTCCAGAAGGGTCTTCGGGGCTTGGTCATCTTGCTCGAGCAGGACACCTTGGCCGACGAGGGTTTGGTGAAGAGTAGCAGAGTCTGCTGGGTTCATCTCTTTGGCCAGTTTGTACTGTTATGTGGAGTGGAATAGGGGAACCCAAGAGCAGACTCAGACAAGGAGACTGGGATGAAGTAACCAAGGTATTTATTGAAAGAGGGGGAAGATGGAGTGCAGGTCAGGCGAAGCTCGGATGCATTGCTGGAAACCAGGTGCAGAGGCTGAGGTTGGAGCAAGAGGGATTGAGACAGGGTAAGAAGGTCCGGAGGGGAATCCAAGACACAGTAGCAGGATGATGAGACGTGGGACTGGAGACAGAGACCAGAGTCAGAGAGGGCAGAACTGTAGCAGCAACGAAAACAGGCACAACAGGATAACAGGATCTGAATAGTAACAAACGGCTATAAGCGTAGACTGACTGAGCAGAGATTACGATCTGGCAGCTTAGAAGTAGCAGGGCTGAGTATTTGTGGAGGTCTTGATTGTGGAACAGGTTGCACCTGGTGGGGATCTGCTTTGACTCCAGCACACCTGTCTCCGCCACACAATCACACACACAGAGAGAGGGAGAGGGAGAGAGTACCCGGGGAGTGGCGGCAGGTCAAGGAGACACAGGATGAGCAGTAGAGGGCGTTGCAGAAGCAGATGTGACAGGTTTTCGCTCCTCCCTTGTACTTGATTGATGAATTAATGACACAAATTTTTCAGGAACTTCCCTCACCTGGTTGTCTAGGGCTTAATTTAAAGGAAAAACCAGCAGAGATTAGGCCCTCCAGGATATGAGTTTGACACCCATGCTCTAAGAGCTTTGCATACCTGGATTGTACAATATTTGCCCATTATTATTACAATAATTCTTCAAGCTCTGTCACGTTGGTTGTTGATCATTGCTAAACAGACATTTTCATGTCTTGCCATAGATTTTCAAGACAATTTTATGTCAAAAATGTAGCTAGGCCACTCAGGAACATTCAACGCTGTCTTGGTAAGCAATGCCAGTGTATATTTGGCCTTGTGCTGGGTATTGTCCTGCTGAAAGGTGAATTTGTCTCCCAGTGTCTGTTGGAAAACAGACTGAACCAGGTTTTACTCTAGGATCTTGACTGTGCTCTATTCTATTTATTTTATCCCAAATAACTCCCTGCTAACAAGCATACCCAGAATACGATGAAGCCACCACCATGCTTGAAAATATTAATTGGTACTCAGTGATGTGTTGGATTTTCCCCAAACATTACACTTTGTTCTCAGGAAAAAAAGTTCATTAATTGGCCATACTTTTTTGCAGCATGCCTTTAGTGCCTTATTGCAAACAGGTTGCATGTTTTGGAATATTTGTTTTCTATACAGATTTCTTCATGTAGGTTAGTCTTGTGGACTAACTACAATGTTGTTGGTCAATCCTCAGTTTTCTCCAATCACTTATATTAACTCTGTAACTCTTTTAAAATCACCATTGGCCTCATGGTGAAATCCCTGAGTGTTTCCTTCCTCTCTGGCAACTGAGTTAGGACGGATGGCTATATCTTTGTTGTAACTGGGTGTATTGATACACCATCCAAATTGTAACCATGCTCAAAAGGGATATTCAGTGTCTGCTTTTTAAAATGTTCACCCAAGCTTCTGTAACCGTTACTGGGAATGTTGCTTTAGTTAAAAATAGGCTGTATTAGAAACAAGATATCTTTTAGATGTATCTCTGACTTGTGCAAACTACATTATTGTAATAATCACAGTAATTTGCCATCGGATTCCTGTAAGTTACTGGAAACTGCAGAACAATGACACAGTACAATAATGTAAACAGTGCCTACTGTAAGAAAGTAAATACTACTGTAATCATGTTGGTGTTTCACATTATTTTACTGTAGTTACATGGGATTAGTGCAAACAGGTTGGCTGTTAGGTATGTGTATATTACAGCATATTTATGAATATTTTGCACTTGCACTTGTCAAGGCCTCAACAAAGGCTTCTTAAACTGGCAGTGACTACAAGGCCATACAAATCAAAGGACATGGCTAGAGGTTTGAGACTTGCTGCCACTCTGATCTGTTCACTATATACATTTGATTATCTTGAACTACTAAATTAATAGAGGCCTATTTTGGAACAGTTGAATTAGAATGCATGCATTTTGGATTTTCTAATACAAAAATTAGACTTGCAAGTAGCCCGCTTAACTACAACATTCTCGCTAACAGTAAAATAATATTTGTACTTGCCTATGACTGGTAAATTCTTGTTTACCTTAGTTTAATACACTGATCGCTATGACTGTGATATATATATTTTTTATTAAGCTTAGATGAATGCACTGACTATATGTTTCTCTGGACACAAGCATCTGCTAAATGACCTAAATGTTAAAAATGAACATTTGCAAAGCAGACTGTTGGGTTTTATTTTAATAAGTTATGCCCTCAAACTATTTGTATTGTGATCAAATTTGGCCTTGTTTGAGGGCGGTGTGCATTAGAATAATATCTAGCAGTGTGCTTTGCAAGTGTTCATTTTTACATTTACATTTTGGTCTTTTAGCAGACGCTTTTATCCAGAGTGACTTACAGTCCGTGTATTAAAGGTTAACAAGAATATACTACAGTCATAGCAAGTAAAAATATGATTTTACTGTTAGCGAAAATGTTGTAGTTAAGCGGGCTGCTTGCAAGTCTAATTTTGTTTTCGAAAATCCAAAAGGCATGCATTCTAATTCAATTGTTCCAAAATAGGCCTCTATTGATTTTGATCATGCCAGTAAAATACAAAATAGGTATGGAAGGTATTGAAATACCTATATCAAATACATGTAACAGAAATACTGCCCCATTATTGGCACTAGCTACCTGCACACTAAATCTGTTACTAACCACTGTGCTTCCAGTAATGCACTGGAAATTAATGAAATACAGCATGTCACTGTAGTCAGGTGTTCCAGTAATATGCTTTAAATTTGTGTTACAGTAAAGGTTCTGTAAATCTGCCAGTCATTTATTGTAAAAAATACAGGAAATGTTTTGTAGTGCAGTCCACACACACACAACGTACCAGCACAGCACTGCTCATTTTAACGATGACAATAATTACAGCAACAATGCTGCTACTACAAGCTATTTACCATCACACTCTCTCTTTATACCCTAAGTTAGCATCATCAACAACAAACTGTTTCTGCAACCAATAACACTAAAACACTACCAGTGCGAAATTCCATAGTGTTTTGTCAACCTTATGCATATGAAACCAATCATTTTAACTCTTAACGATCTACGGGATCGGTGTCCCTATACGGGGACGGTTGCTGCTAATGTGCGCTAATGTGACTAGAATGGCTTTGTAAGTAACAGCAAACTTTCCAGGACACAGACATGTCTTATATGGGCAGAAAGCTTACATTCTTCTTAATCTAACAGCACTGTCCAATTTACAGTAGCTATTACAGTGAAAAAATACCATTGCAGAAATACCATCCATCGTTTGAGGAGAGTGCACAACAACAAAAAACATTTAGCACAGCAACTGGCTTGATACATTCAACTCTGAAGGTAAATAATATACTTAGATTCAGCAATCTTGCTCTGATTTGTCCTCCTGAGGGTCCCAGAGATAAAAGGTAGCATCGTTTTGTTTGATAAAATCAATTATTATATTCAAATGTAGGAACTGCATTCTACAGCTTGAACCCCTGTCTTCGATCCTTAAGAGGTTTTTAAAACTGCTAGTGCTAAATGCTATAGAAGTATGTCACTGCGGGAAAGATAATGATCTAAAAGCATGATACTATGGGGGATGCTACAAAGTGGACTTCAAGTATACAATGAAGAGGGTCTCCCTATATCTTCCCTATATCTCTCCTCTACTCTACAGCGTGACCCAGATTTTTAGCTCTGGCCACTCTGTGAAACACAACGCCTGTTGGGTAATCCTATGAGCTGTTTGCCCGCTTTCAACTTAAGATAAAATTGCTGACCTGCCCATTTATAATCCTTTTTCCAAGTTACTTTGCATTTCTTGCTTCTTGTTCACAACACAATCTATGCTGACATGTCATATCGACAACCAACGGCCATGCATGTATTATTCAAGGAACTCATGTAGGAAAACAACATCCATAAATTGAAGGAATAGCATGTTTTGAGACGTTTCATCCAAGGCCAAGTGAATCGGAAGAGGTTGGAGGGCAAATGTAAACAGTCTTCGACTGGGTCAGATGTGTGTGTGTGTGTCAAGGCCCTTGATAGAACATGTGCTGGACAGAAGTTTGAAAAACAAAGATGTGTCTCTGGATTACATACTCTCTCTCTGGGCAAATCTCAATTAGCACCCAATAATAATACTGCATTATTATTGACTTGAGCCATATTAGGCTACTATGGTAACAGCTAGGCCATGCACTAGTGCCACTCCATCAACAGACCTCCCCAGCGGGTCAGAAAGGAAGGGATCTTTATGACATCATCTAAACGCTCCATGATTATTCTGAAACCACGACAGCTGGAAATTGGGATAAGTGCCATTCCGCTTCCAGGTTCCGCTCCATTCCACAGATGAATGGATTGGATGATGCCGGCGAAGATGTCATTGCATAATTAAACCTCACTAGAACAAACACCTGGACAATAAACCTGGTCACCATGGCGATGAGGGACAATAAAGCCAGGTGTTTACAGGATGTTGGTCCTGTGTGGGACGTCACCTCAACATCACTCTGTGGTCTTCTAGTGCGCACACACACACACCCCCACACACACAAAGATCCCTAAATAACCTGGTTTCCATCCACAACAGCAGGATGACATCACTAAGGCAAACCAAACCGCACTGGACAGGTATACCTGTGAGGTCATCATTGTGAGCCATATGTTGACAGGTCAAGCTGAAATCCAGCCAGATCAATTCTGTTATCAGCCCTTTCTTCATAATTTCTCTTTTTCTCTCGCACTTTTCACTTTTTCTCCGAAGATCTTCCTTCCTCTCCTCTACACAGGCCTTGGAGCAGATTGTACCAGGGACCGTGTTTTGTGTAAATCCCGGGTTGAGTAATAGTACAGAGGCCGGGGGGACATTCACAAGCCCATGCCAGGAAAGTCTCTGTTGAAAACAGGGAAGTCTAGTGACAAGTTCCCGTAAGAGAAAGAGCCTCCCCCCCAACCCTCTCACACACACACACACACACACACACACACACACACACACACACACACACACACACACACACACACACACACACACACACACACACACACACACCCATGCAATGAGGACACTTCACTTCCAGTGTTGTTAAAAGCACGATACTGACCGACACTTTCGTGCTTTTGAAAGTGCTTTAAAGCAACCTTTAGATTAGATTTAACTTCTCAGACATGAAAAGTCTATAGATACCCACTATAGATATTACCTCGTGTCATCACAACCATTAAAGAGACTGTTGCAGGGTAGAAACCTCAAATAAAATAAAATAAAGTGTTTTTTTGTGTTTTTCTAATTCAGTATGTGGTAGCCTGATAGCCTGATGCTGAAAATACAGCTCTCACACTAGGGTGAAAACCAATAATCATGAAAAACTATTTAAGATAATTCTTCCCTCTAAGATGGAGTGATGGATAGAGAAGAATAGAAGAAAATGATAAAGCTGGCCTAGTGGCGTTCTATGAAAAAACAGCTGCTGATCACAAAACATTGCTGGTTGGGTAGAACAGAAACGAAAATAGGACACTCTCTGTCTCCCTCTTTCTTTTTCTCTCTCCGTCTCTCCCTTTCACTCTCTCTCTTTCTGCCAGAGACCTCCTGTTTCCACTTGCCTGTTCTGTTTTGTTCATAATGACTAGACTTCATCTGACCTACTTTTGCACATAACCAACATCTGAGTTCCTAGCTCCAACTACTGCATTCTCCCTTTTTTTTAAATATAAAACTGCACTCTTGCTAAAATCAAGGTTAGGAGTACTACATCGTGTTTTGGAAAATCCTTAGAGGATATTTTCTTTTCTGTAGCAGGACATAGCATTTGTCTGGGGCCAGGAGGTTTTCTTTTCTGATCATGTGATCTGACCAGGACAAACTCTTGTCGACACACATTGCTTGTTAGTTACAGTACCTGATAACAACCCAAAATATTCACATCAATCAAGGTGATTCAAATGGACATTTATTGCAGTAACATTCTGTATGTTTGACAATAATAACCATTAGGCCATATAATAAATATTGCTATTGGACAGAACACTATGTTAATTGACTCAAATAAAAATCTAAACCGTTTACATTAAGCAGAAGTCGTCTACTATCCACACTACTAATACTTGTATAACAGTGTGCGTTGTCCTGGGTGTGGAGTGGCCGCTGGCTATCTCAAAACAATACTGAACAATACCTGCTTCTTATTGAGGATAGGGAGGTATGGTTCTGTCCTAGTTGAAACCTGAGAGATGTGTAGGCAAGGAGAGCAGTGACAACCTGGAACGTCACCGTTAGCCAGGTGACACACACACATACGTCACCATTAGCCAGGTGACACACACGCACGCATACACACACGTGTGCACACACAGGGATAGGACAGGTAAACAAGAGGGGTGGAGGGGGAGGAGGAAGCGCATAGAACTCACAGTTAAACAGAGAGGGGAGGAAGAGGAAGGATCACATTTGTAGGTTAAAAGTGAGTGACTCAGACAAAGACGTGTACTCTCTCCCAATAACAACAACAATAACAACAGCCTGCATGGGAGTTCACTGTTGTTGAGGGTTGGGGATTACAAAAAAATGGTAACTGTAGTCTGTTACTTTACCAGCAAAAATATTGTAATCAGATTACAAATGCTTTTGAAAAACTAGATGATTACTGAGAAAGATTACTTTTAAATTGAGAAAGGATGTTTGCAAAAACATTTTTGGGGACTCTTCTCTGTTTTCTCAATGACATTCATATCAGCATTCCAAAAAGTTTAAGTTTGTTCCACCTGAGCGAGTCTGACCACAAGTCAGAGACCACTATGATGACACAGCAGGTGTGTTTGATGGATCATGGGAAAAGAGCACCAAAAGGCTTTTGTAGGCTACAGTCCAAGCTATGTCTTCCAATGGTGTGGCTGCTGTCGGCATCCAAAGATTATCCAACTGGAATAAACGCTTGGAGGTAAGGATGACAGCAGTGGTGTAGTCTACAACGATATGGATATCACTTATTATTGATATCTACATAGCGCATTGATGTGAATCACACTGCTGCTCTCTCATTTAGCTATTTGCGCCTCATGGATGGTGGATGGTTGTTCACAAATCTAAATGTGTATTTTTTTTAACTCAATAATGGTTGTAATGGTTGAATTCATGAAGTTTAAGCTTCCTTTCAACCAATGTTTTTGAAACCAGTGGACAGTAGGTGAAAAATGTGCTCTTGCAACAGCTGCATAGTGAGGATCCCAGCCTATGGAATAAAAGTAGGGCTTTTACTGCTCAATCTAATTCATGAAGATATTTTTTTTATCCATAGGCCTAATGGACACGTGCTCAAACTTGCACACTTTTGATAGACTTAAAGGGGCAATCTGTATTTGCTTAATCGATTTTTGGATTTATAAATTATATATATATATGTATACAGTGGGGCAAAAAGGTATTTAGTCAGCCACCAATTGTGCAAGTTCTCCCACTTAAAAAGATGAGAGAGGCCTGTAATTTTCATCATAGGTACACTTCAACTATGACAGACAAAATTATTTAAAAAATCCAGAAAATCACATTGCAGGATTTTTAATGAATGTATTTGCAAATTATGGTGGAAAATAAGTATTTGGTAAATAACAAAAGTTGTTGGCGACACGTTTTGTTATTGTTTCCTCTGTGGATTTGACCTTTAAGCAGCGGCATATTATCAAGATGTCAAAATGTCGCCAATAAAAAGGTAAACAATAGGCCTTTGGCAAATGCAGCATATGGCATTCATTTTTCACATGTAAATAGCACTTTTCAGTAGTGCTGAAAGCATGACATTCCATGAGTGCTGCATTTATTTTTCAACTCGAGTCAATGAGCCCAATCAGTCCTCCATGACAGCAAAATCATTAACAAACAGAGTAGGGCAGGCTAATAAATCCTTAGTTTTGGGATTATGTTCAGGAAAAACAATTTGGCTAATCTATACTTCCATATATCCAAGTCCTGTTCTTGAACATCAAGGGGTGTAATATTTATTGGAATGCCTGGAATTCTGATAGACTTTGGTTTTTAATGTAAATATATCATTTAATCGTATTAGTACATGTAAACTCAGCAAAAAAAAGAAACGTCCTCTCACTGTCAACTGCATTTATTTCAACAAATTTAACATGTGTAAATATTTGTATTGAATATAACAAGATTCAACAACTGAGATATAAACTGAGCAAGTTCCACAGACGTGACTAACAGATATTGAATAATGTGTCCCTGAACAAAGGGGGGGGGGGGTCAAAATTAAAAGTAACAGTCAGTATCTGGTGTGGCCACCAACTGCATTAAGTACTGCGGTGCATCTCCTCCTCATGGACTGCACCAGATTTGCCCGTTCTTGCTGTGAGATGTTACTCCACTCTTCCACCAAGGCACCTGCAAGTTCCCGGACATTTCTGGGGGAATGGCCCTGGCCCTCACCCTCCGATTCAAAAGGTCCCAGAAGGCTCAATGGGATTGAGATCCGGGCTCTTCGCTGGCCATGGCAGAACACTGACATTCCTGTCTTGCAGGAAATCACACACAGAACGAGCAGTAGGGCTGGTGGAATTGTCATGCTGGAGTGTCATGTCAGGATGAGCCTGCAGGAAGGGTACCACATGAGGGAGGAGGATGTCTTCCCTGTAACACACAGCGTTGAGATTGCCTACAATGACAACAAGTTCAGTCCAATGATGCTGTGACACACCACCCCAGACCATGACAGACCCTCCACCTCCAAATCGATCTCGCTCCAAAGTACAAGCCTTGGAGTAATGCTTATTCCTTTGACGATATATGCAAATCCAACCATCACCCCTGGTGAGACAAAACCGCAACTCCTCAGTGAAGAGCACTTTTTTGCCAGTCCTGTCTGGTCCAACGACGGTGGGTTTGTTCCCATAGGCGACATTGTTGCCGATGATGTCTGGTGAGGACCTGCCTTACAACAGGCCGACAAGCCCTCAGTCCAGCCTCTCTCAGCCTATTGCGGACAGTCTGAGCACTGATGGAGGGATTGTACGTTCCTGGTGTAACCCGGGCAGTTGTTGTTGCCATCCTGTACCTGTCCCGCAGGTGTGATGTTCAGATGTACCGATCCTGTGAAGGCGTTGTTACACGTGGTCTTCCACTGCGAGGATGATCAGCTGTCCATCCTGTCTCCCTGTAGTGCTGTGTTAGGCGTCTCAATGTACGGACGTTGCAATTTATTGCCCTGGCCACATCTGCAGTCCTCATGCCTCCTTGCAGCATACCTAAGGCACGTTCATGCAGATGAGCAGGGACCCTGGACATCTTTCTTTGAGTGTTTTTCAAAGTCAGTAGAAAGGCCTCTTTAGTGTCCTAAGTTTTTATAACTGTGACCTTAATTTCCTACCGTCTGTAAGCTCTTAACGACCGTTCCACAAGTGCATGTTCATTAATTGCTTATGGTTCATTGAACAAGCATGGGAAACAGTGTTTAAACCCTTTACAATGAAGATCTGTGAAGTTATTTGGATTTTTACAAATTATCTTTGAAAGACAGGGTCCTGAAAAAGAGAGTTCTTTTTTTCCCTGAGTTTAGTAGAAAGCGATGGGTTAGAAGAAGCCTACATAACCAACCCATAAAGTAACATTTTACATCCATATATGGCCAGCTATGTAAACCTTAACATTGATTTATCCTGCAATAGATGTCGTTCAATTGGTAAAGTACATTTTCGTCTTCTTCTCATGCCTCTTAAAGGAAAAGTCATCTGAAAGTAACTGAATGTAATCAGATTACGTTACTGAGTTTGGGTTATCCAAAAGTTCCGTTACTGATTACAATTTTGGACAGGTAACTTGTAACTGTAATGGAATTACAATTAGGAAGTAACCTACCCAGCCCTGCTGTTGTTAACAAAATAACTTGCTGTAGGAAATGGACACCCAGGAACAGTTCACTAGCTAGTTTTTATGACCTGTATTTATGACCAAATAGCATGGCATTCTTACATAGGAGTTGCTTGAGGCCATCGATGCTTTTGTGCCATCAATGAAAAGTTGTGTCTGGAGCAGAAAATAGGAAACAAAAGGCCTTTAATCCTTTTTCCAGGAAACATTTCTTAGGGAATAATTGACAATATTTATATTTTTGTGTTCCCTTTGCCTAAAATACCTCTCCTACCTACCTCAAAAACAGATAGAACACTATTGATGTCTCTACTCATATATTTATATTGTATCTTAATATATCTGTGGCATATTTCAGTTGGATATACATTTTATGTTGACACATTTGAATGGCTGGGAATAGAGCGCTACATGAATATATACTGAAGGTGATGGACTATATTGTAGCAAATCCAGGGGGGCAGCTCCAACTGACACTCAAACTGGGGTCCAATAAATGTCAAGCTAACACCTTTATGTTGCCATACCGACTTAGTGACTTTGACTTATAAACGGCATGGTCCTTGGGGTCAGGTCCTCTGAGAGTGAGAGAAAGAAAGAAAGAGAGACAGAGAGAAAGAGAGAGAGAGAGAATCAGAGAGAGCATACTTAAATTCACACAGGACACTGGATAAGACATGAGAAATATTCCAGATATAACAGACTGACCCTAGCCCCTGACACATAAACTACTGCAGCATAAATACTGGAGGCTGAGACAGGAGGGGTCGGGAGACACTGTAGCCCCATCCGGCGATACCCCCGGACAGGGCCAAACAGGCAGGATATAACCCCATCCACTTTGCCAAAGCACAGCCCCCACACCACTAGAGGGATATCTTCAACCACCAACTTACCATCCTGAGACAAGGCCGAGTATAGCCCACAAAGATCTCCACCACAGCACAACCCAAAGGGGGGCACCAACCCAGACAGGAAGATCACGTCAGTGACTCAACCCACTCAAGTGACGCACTCCTCCCAGGGACGGCATGGAAGAGCACCAGTGACCCAGTGACTCAGCCCCTGTAATAGGCTTAGAGGTACAGAATCCCAGTGGAGGGGAACCGGCCAGGCAGAAACAGCAAGGGCAGTTCCTTGCTCCAGTGCCTTTCCCTTCACACTCCTGGGCCAGACTACACTCAATCATAGGACCTACTGAAGAGATGAGTCTTCAATAAAGACTTAAAGGTTGAGACCAAGTCTGCGTCTCTCACATGGGTAGGCAGACCATTCCAAAAAAATGAAGCTCTATAGGAGAAAGCCCTGCCTCCAGCCGTTTGCTTAGATATTCTAGGGACAGTTAGGAGGCCTGCGTCTTGTGACCGTATTGTACATGCAGGTATGTACGGCATGACCAAATCGGGAGGATAGGTAGGAGCAAGCCCCTGTAATGCTTTGTCGATTAGCAGTAAAACCTTGAAATCAGCCCTTGCCTTAAGAGGAAGTCAGTGTAGAGAAGCTAGCACTGAAGTAATATGATCACATTTTTGTGTTCTAGTCAAGATTCTAGCAGCCGTGTTTAGCACTAACTGAAGTTTTTTAGTGCTTTATCCGGGTAGCCAGAAAGTAGAGCATTGCAGTAGTCTAACCTAGAAGTGACAAAAGCATGGATACATTTTTCTGCATAATTTTTAGACACAAAGTTTCAGATTTTTGCAATGGTACGTAGATGGAAAAAAAAGCTGTCCTTGAAACAGTCTTGATATGTTCGTCAAAAGAGAGATCAGGGTCCAGAGTAATGCCGAGGTCCTTCAGTTATATTTGAGACGACTGTACAACCATCAAGATTAATTGTCAGACTCAACAGAATATCTGTTTGTTTCTTGGGACCAAGAACAAGCATCTCTGTTTTGTCCGAGTTTAAAAGTAGAACATTTGCAGCCATCCACTTCCTTATGTCTGAAACACAGGCTTCCAGGGAGGGCAATTTTGGTTCTTCACCATGTTTCATCGAAATGTACAACTGTGTGTCATCCGCATAGCAGTGAAAGTTAACATTATGTTTCCGAATGACATCACCATCCACAGAGACAAACTGATATCTTTCCGACAGATAAGACCAATTTGGGTTTCCAATCTCTCCAAAGAATGTGGTGATCAATGGTATCAAAGCAGCACTAAGGTCTAGGAGCACGAGGACATATGCAGAGCCTCGGTCTGACGCCATTAAAATGTAATTTACCACCTTCACAAGTGCAGTCTCAGTGCTATGATGGGGTCTAAAACCAGACTGAAGCGTTTTGTATACATTGTTTGTCTTCAGGAAGGCAGTTCCGGCAACAGCTTTTTCAAACATTTTTGAGAGGAATGGGAGATTCGATATGGGACGATATTTTTTTATGTTTTCTGGGTCAATGTTTGGCTTTTTCAAGAGAGGCTTTATTACGGCTACTTTTAGTGAGTTTGGTACACATCCGGTGGATAGAGAGCCATTTATTATGTTCAACATAGGAGGGCCAAGCACAGGAAGCAGCTCTTTCAGTAGTTTAGTTGAAATAGAGTCCAGTATGCAGCTTGAAGGTTTAGAGGCCATGATTATTTCATAATTGTGTCAAGAGATATAGTAGAACAACACTTGAATGTCTCCCTTGATCCTAGGTCCTGGCAGAGTTGTGCGGACTCTGGACAACTGAGCTTTGGAGGAATACGCAGATTTAAAGAGGAGTCCGTAATTAGCTTTCTACTGATCATGATTTTTTCCTCAAAGAAGTTAATGAATTTATCACTGCTGAATTGAAAGCCATCCTCTCTTGGGGAACGTTGCTTTTTAGTTAGCTTTGCGACAGTATCAAAAAGAAATGTTGGATTGTTCTTGTTTTCGTCAATTAATTTGGAAAAATAGGATGATCAAGCAGCAGTGAGGGCCCTTCGATACTGCACGGTACTGTTTTTCCAAGAAGACTTCCAGTTTGGTGTGACGCCACAACAGTGTGCGTCAGTGAACGGACTCCCTCAGGTTTGCTGTGTTCAGTCTGCTCCAGTCCCCTACATTGGGGTCACTGTATTCTCAACTTGATATTTTACTAAAAGGACATGAATGATGACAGGGTAATGACATGTTGCCGAGGAGACGGCTCGGAAGGAGCTCAGGTGGACAGAGAGAGTGTATGCTTGAGGAGGAATGCTTTTAGTCCAAAACACACACCAAAAATTCCCACCCCAAAATAAATCTTTATATGACACAAACGAAAAAGACATTGTGTAACGAAAATGGGATGGAAATGAGGTTTGAAGATTTTGAAGAGAACTCACAGAGCATATCTTCTTGAGAAAGAGGTGATGCTGAATCCATCAGAAAATAAAAACACATTCACTGACTAAGTGCTGCGAAATGAGACCGTTTTAAATATTGCCACTGCACAGAGTTTCTCTCACGGAGAAGAAGAGCTCCCTGAAGCAGAGAGACAAGCAGTGTATCCCAGATGCAGCCATCTGGAAACGCAGGCCACTGCTAACTGCGTCACACACACACACACACACACACACACACACACACACACACACACACACACACACACACACACACACACCTCTGTTGCCAGGGGTCCTCTTCATGTCCTCTTTACTATGATAGAAACTCAGTAAAATATCCCCAAACACCATCCACCAACCCATCTTCATGCAGCCGTATGGTGGTGATGATGGTGAGTCTGTGGTTTAGTTGAAGTGCTCTGAGGTGGGACAAAATTAATGGACCTTTTCTCCACAAACAGATAGTTTTCCTTTCGCCACAAACAGCTCTCCAGCTCCACTGCATTCCTGTTGCAGTCCTAGCTGCTCACAGTATGAAGAAGTTGTGTTGGTTACCACAGGAAGTTGGTGTCACCTTAATTGGTGAGCTCGGGCTCGTGGTAATGGCTGGAGCGGAATAGGTGGAATGGTATCAAATATGTCGAACACATGGCTTCCATGTGTTGGATGCAATTCCATCCGCTCTGTTTCAGCCATTATTACGTGCCGTTCTCCCCTCAGCAGCCTTACATACCTGTGGTGTTACTTCCTCTGTAATCAGGACTATAGCCCTGCACCCAGGGCGAAGGTTGGGTTTGAGATGTTAAAGAGGAATCTGCTGGTGAGGTCTCTGCTGTGGTCTCAGCTTGTAATCAGGCTTTATTTCTTCTAAAGTTTAAAGCACTATCGCACTAACATACACTGGCATGGGTGTCAGAGACATGAATGGAAAGTAGACCTTTCTGTCTGACTTTGAACTACAGAGAACCATACTTTGAACTGCATAACTCCCATGGGAGATTGGAGGTCAAATAAAAAGTACCATATCTTCCAATATTGGAAGCAAGCTTTTCAACAAGATGTATTACTTACAATATGATACATGTGCTCAAAAATGAAAAGTGACCTGATATAACCTAAGCATTCCTTTATATCTGTGCAATATCATAAGATATAAATAAATAATCTGATTAGCCAAAAATGAGTTAATTTTACCATAGTTGAGTTTTTTATTCACTTTCATTCTGAGTTGACCTAGCAGCTGGGTCTTTTTGAATGTAATCCATAGGTTATTTCCAGGAGGTGTGGCCTATTGGGGGCTGTCATACAGTTATTATTGGCCACCCGTGAGAGTAAATGCCATTCATTTCCGTCATGTTAAGTTTGCACACTGCAAATTTGTATTTTCCTTAAATATTTTTCCCTGGTCGAGCCACTCAGCATTAAGAAGCTGGATTAGGGGTGAGGCCTTACTACAGACTAGCGTCCTGTCTAGGAGGTGTAATTGTACATGCTTTAATTATTCTCATTTCACCTTTATTTAACTAGGCAAGTCAAGCTGCCTCACGCTATAGAATCAGGAGATGGGCTCCTGCCCCTATGGGCCGCTCTGGCTCAGACAAGGCTTACTTGACCAAGGCTTTACTTACCTACTCACTGTAAAACAGTAGCAGCAGTGACTATAGTGATTGTGGGTCTGAATTTGACACTGATGCTGAGTCTGGCCCTGCACTTGGCATGGGCTTGAGTGCTGACTGATTCCTCTCTCTATTCAAATGTGTAAAAACAATCATCAGTTGTTGGGAAAACATTGGCGTCTCAGTTTAGCCTACCGTCAGCTGGCAAAAGGGTTGATGTCCGGTAGTACAATGTGGACGATCCAATGGCTTACCAACCATTTCAAATCTGGCATCTGTATTTTATGCTCATACCACCAATGAATTTACAGCTGGCTTGATATTGGCTCATACGAATTACCAACATCGGACATTTTTATTTAAAGACATAAAAACGTTAATATAAATAGCCTATACAGTCTTCTAAAATCACGATGGCAGCACGGGAACAGCCTTGAAAACATTTGTATTATAACTGGAAGAAAGGAAAATTCATCTCTGCCACATTCATATGAAACCAAAGTCATGTAAAATATATAAACAAAGTTGTACAAACCATGAATTTTAGAAGAACATTGAAATTGATATCAACAGCTGCAGATCAACAGCTGCATAATAGTGATTTTTAAAGATTAAAATATACCGAACAAAAATATAAATGCAACATGTAAAGTGTTGGTCCCATGTTTCATGAGCTGAAATAAAAGATCCCAGAAATTGTAGATAGACACAGAAAGCTTATTTCTGTCAAATGTTGTGCACTCATTTGTTTACATCCCTGTTAGTGAGCATTTCATCTTTGCCAAGATAATCCATCCACCTGACAGGTGTGGCATATCAAGAAGCTGATTAAACAGCATGATCATTACACAGGTGTACCTTATACTGGGGATAAAATGTGCAGTTTTCTCACGCAATGCCACAGATGTCTCAAGTTTTGAGGGAGCATGCAATTGGCATGCTGACTGCAGGAATGTCCACCAGAGCTGTTGCCAGAGGATTTCCCTACCATAAGCCACCTCCAATGTTGTTTTAGAGAATTTGGCAATACTTCTAACCAGCCTCACAACCGCAGACCTCATGTAACCATGCCAGCCCAGGACCTCCACATCTGGCTTCTTCACCTGTGGGATTGTCTGAGACAGTTGATGAAACTGAGGACTATTTCTGTCTGTAATAAAGCCATTTTGTGGGGAAAAACTCATTCTGATTGACTGGCTTTCCAGTGGGTGGACCTGGCTCCCGAGTGGGTGGGCCTATGCTCGACCAGACCCACCCATAGATGCGCCCCTGCCCAATCATGTGAAATCCAAAGACTAGGGCCTAATTTATTTATTTAAATTGACTTATCTGGTGCATTTTTATTTTTGTTCAGTATAAATGAAATCTGCAAATGATAATGCGAAAAAGAAAATATGGTGTGATTGTCCCATGAGTCTCAAATTATTGTCGTCTCAGCAACCTGTACCAGCACCTGTTAAATTAGAGGGGGAAAAAAACGTTTTAATATACTTTTGGGGGGTTTCTATAGTAATTGATTTACAGCAAGGGTGGCCAACCTTCCTCCTGACAGCCGCTGGGTTGTTCAGGCTTTTGTTCTAGCCCTGCTCTAACAGACCTGATCCTACTAATCAACTGATCATCAGGAACTGGTTGGAGTTGACCATCCCTACAGTATGGTGATTAGAGCCTTATAACAACCCCACCCCACACCCCCTACTTTAAAATCTTGAATCTCTGACTATGAAAACCCATCTGACAGAATCTTGAAGTGTTGCTCCCTCCATATAGCCATCATGGTTATTATCTGACCGTGTTGGTCATCAATGAAAGTTTGAACGTCTTGAAGAATTATCTGGCCTTAATGGCCATGTGTATTTTTAAATCTCTACCCCGGTTCAGCCAGAAGAGGACTGGTCACCCCTCAGAGCCAGGTTCCTCTCAAGGTTTTTCCTAGGCTTCTGCCTTCTAGGGTGTTTTTCCTAGCTACTGTGCTTCTGACTTTGTATTGCTTGCTCTTTGGGGTTTAAGGCTGGGTAACTCTGTAAAGCACTTTGTTAAACTGCTAATGTAAAAAGGGCTTTTTTTAAAGAAAAAATTATTTGAAGGCATGAGTGTTAACCTGGGTTGAAGAGAATGATGGCTGTGAGGCAGCCCAGCTCTTTCTTGTCCATCTGCATGTCATTCATCTTAGACACCAGCACGGTCAGAACCCTGGAGACCATAACACAATTGTACAGTGAGGCAATGTAACAGGAAAAAACAGAGCCCAATTGTACTGCTGTATAGCCATAATCAGCTTAATATCTAATTATTTTAGTGTGCATGTAAACGTGCTGACTATGGTCAAAAATCCCCAAGATTTAAAAAAAGAATTAGGACCCTTTGTGTGTGTGAGGGCTGACCTCTGACCTGTCAAAGATGGAGCCCACTCAAGCGCTGTGGGAACTGCTTTAGAGCAATACGAGAATGAGGCAATGAGTAGCTCTTTCCAGCCTGATAGAGACAGTGTAAGGGTTTTCCTGTGGTGAAGTAGAGGCGGACCAAAACGCAGCGTGGTTATATTGATTCATGTTTAATAAAACATGAACAGATAAACATGAACACTACAAAACAATAACCGTGGAAAACCAAAAACAGTCCTATCTGGTGCAAACACAGAGACAGGAACAATCACCCACAAACACACAGTGAAACCCAAGCTACCTAAGTATGATTCTCAATCAGAGACAACTAATGACACCTGCCTCTGATTGAGAACCATACTAGGCCGAAACATGGAAATACCCCAAAACATAGAAAAACAAACATAGACTGCCCACCCAACTCACGCCCTGACCATACTAAATAAATACAAAACAAAGGAAATAAAGGTCAGAACGTGACAGACAGTGAGAGTTTAGCCTGGATTGAATATTTTGTGACTACATTAATTACCCGATTATCAAGTGTTGTGTATATGGGGATATTATATGTGTGCATGTGTGTGTATGATGTGTTTGTGAGCATGCATGAATATGTGTGCTATGGCTTGTGAGATCTGCTGTACCTGGTCTTGGTAGGATGGTCGTCCAGTGGCAGCTCGGAGAAATGGGAGATCCTCTTGGCCCACTTCACCAGTGTTGTCTGCTGCCTGCAGAGATGGAGGGTATTCCTGTTACATGTATTTGAAATATGTATTTCAATATCTTCTGAGTATTGTGTCATTTGAATTACATTGGGCTGAAGTACAATCCAATGTATTTTGTAACAAAGATACTTTCGAGAGCAGTGATTTGTATTGGTCATTTAACAGACACTCTTTTCCAGAGTGACTTAAAGTCAGTGCATTCAACTGAGATAGATAAACAAGAACATATCACAATCATTGTAAATATTTATATCACTTGTTAAATCCACTTCAGTCAGTGTAGATGAAGGGGAGGAGACAGGTTAAAGAAGGATTTTTAAGCCTTGAGACAATTGAGAAATGGATTGTGTATGTGTGCCATTCAGAGGTTGAATGGGCAAGACAAAATATTGAAGTGCCTTTGAATGGGGTATAGTAGTAAGTGCCAGGCACACCCGTTTGTGTCAAGAACTGCAACGCTGCTGGGTTTTCACACTCAACAGTTTCCCGTGTGTATCAAGAATGGTCCACCACCTAAAGGACATCCAGCCAATTTGACACAATTGTGGGAAGCATTGCAGTCAACATGTGCCAGCATCCCTGTGGAACACTTTCAACACCTTGTAGAGTCCATGCCCCAACAAATTGAACCTGTTTTGAGGGCAAAAGTGGGGGATGAAACTCAAAATCAGGAAGATGTTCCTAATGTTTTATGTACTCTGTGTATGTTTTATTCTGTTCAATAATGACATTTTAATGATGATATCATCGCTTAGGGCTTTACTTGGTGAAGGCTACAGGACTGGAAATGGATTAATGCAACCATCATCTCTCTGTCACTAACAAATACAGTTACGGATGGTAACTCTATAATTCACTTGAAAGGCAAGGGCCTCTGGGAAATATGTAAATAAGGCTTTGCACTGTGTTAATTTAACACAAACTGTGTACCCGAATAGACAATGGACCAGTGTTAAATTGAACACTCTCAGTGTTGATTTAACACTGGAGAATGTCCTGTGTACAAACATGCAAGAACATCCTGATTGATTTGTTTCCTGGTGTAGTATTTATCTGATGCTAAAAGTTCTCTCTGTTCACAGTCAATGGGTAATTACTTGATAATAATCACTGGGTCATTGGTGAGTGCTTTAATTAGTAAAACACCCGTGCAAAATGTGTCTGCGCATTTTGTGAATCAATTCCCACATTTTGTTGATCGAGCTCCAGGAAAGATGTTCATCTTTGTCACCATGTATGGGTTTGTATCTTGTTGTCTTCCCCTATCTCCCCATCTCTCTCTCTCTCTCTCTCTCTCTCTCTCTCTCTCTCTCTCTCTCTCTCTCTCTCTCTCTCTCCATTTCTGTCTGTCTGTCTGTCTGTCTGTCTGTCTGTCTGTCTGTCTGTCTGTCTGTCTGTCTGTCTGTCTGTCTGTCTGTCTGTCTGTCTGTCTGTCTGTCTGTCTGTCTGTCTGTCTGTGTCTCTTTCTCCCTCTCCATCTCTCTCTCTCCATATCCTGGCTGTGGAAGTGGAAGTGTTGCTTCTGTTCTGTCCTGCCTGTGTGCCACCCACCTCCCCATCTGTGCCCGTCGCAGCCCTGAGGGTCCATCTGGCACCCGCCTCCCTGTCAGTTCAGAGTTCTGCTATGCTGTCTAGACTTTCTGGCTCGGCTTTGACGAGGACTGAATGCTGCTGGAGGTGGACTTCTCTTCTTTATCTCTTCTTTCTATTCACCACTCACATACCAAGACAGTCAGCCACTATTGTCTAACACCTCCAAGCCATGATGCATCACACAGTTAGTAGTCTAGTCTAGTGAGGAGGATGATCAACAGAATGAATGTCTGAGGACTTAGTCAGTTTATTAATAACTTCCTCGCAGGTATACATGAAACAGAGCAGCCAATTCAGTCTTGAGTGGATCAACCCTGTAAGCTCTCTCTCATCTTTATACAAACAAACGTTGTTTCATTTTATTTACTGTAGATTAATGGGAGACTTATGAAACCTTTGAAGAGTCTAACAGAGTAACATTGATTAATGGTGTAACACATCTTCAGTTCTTTTGAGCATATGATATAGACTGCATGAGACAACTGCAACGTGACTTATGCTCACTCACAACTTAATGGGGATTTTTATGGTGAGTGAGACGCTACACAGTAAATCAAGGATAGTTGAAATCACAGTGTTAAAAAAAATGGGTCAAATTGACTCTACTTGGAGTTACCCTAACTCTCAAGAGAGTGATATGCTCCCTGGTGTTAGTGTTGCCAACTGGAGTTCATTGGGACGGCGTACTTTTATCTCCATTAAGATTAACCAGAGACAGAGAGTTAAATCTATGGAGTCATCCACATATGTTGGAGAGGCCTCATTGTCATAGTTGTCAGCATACTCTGTTCCAGGTATATTTTTTAAATTCTTTGTTTCAATATCTGTGATTGATTTTGATCTTATGTTATCTTATGTGACTAGATATTTGTCAAAACATATTTTCCAGTAGTAATTGGCTGGACTGTTACTCAGGGTTTCCCAAACTCGGTCCTAGCCCAAAACTCCCCCCACCACTACCCCCCTCCCGCCTGGGTGCACGTTTTGGTTTTTGCCCTAGCATTACACAGCTGATTCAAACAATGAAAGCTTGATGAGGAGTCGATCATTTGAATCAGCTGCGTAGTGCTAGGGCGAAATCGTGTATCCAGGCGGAGCCCAGGAAAGAGTTTAGAAACTCTGCTATAACTGATTAAATAGACCCAGAATAACTATAATTACACAAAAATTAACAAGATTATTTAATTATTATTATTGAATTATCTCTGTAAAATCTGACTACTAAGTGGACTGGACAAAAGTTATTGGAACAATTGAGCGCTTTCAGTGATAAACACAATTAATTTAGCAACACATTGTGTTTGATGCCATTCCATTTGTTCCATTCCCGACAGTATTATGAGTCGTCCTCACTGCAGCAGCCTCCTGTGGTCCAGGACTACGGCTTGCCCAAACTCTGCAGGCACTCTGCCCACACAGCCATCATCTGTAAAAACTGCACAGGCGACCACCCCACATCAGAATGCAAACAATCACGACCGTGCAACCTGTGCATGGGGGAGGGGCACTTCTATAGATCCTGCCCCAAATCCTCCACCGGCAGGGTAAGGGGCAACACCACCAACTAAAACCCCCACCCCCTCCAACAGATGAAAACAACAAAGACCCAGCCCTAGAACCAGACCAACCCACAGATACTGACCAAACAACCCCCTAAGACATCCCAGAAACAGCCCGACCCCAACTGCCCCCCCCCCACCTCTGCCCCCACAACAAATCCCTTCCTAACCACCTCCACCCCCTCCAAACTCCTGGTCAAAGGATACCAGTTTCGCGAGCCCATACAACCGGAAGAACCCCTCGACTCACAACCCAAACTGGACAAAAATGAACAAACAAAAAAGATCAGACAAACAACAGACCAACAAGAGACCAGACCAGAAGACAACCCCAGGACCCAAACCTTGATGCCGGCAAACACGACCCCCAAACCTCACTATCCACTCCAAGAAATGGGCTCCCTCTTCTAGACCCCTCACCATATCATTCCCTCCCCCGGTCTATTACTACCCCTGATCGCTCCTCCCTGCCCCTTAGTGACCAAAATGCACCCCCTTAGCCCTCCCTGCCTCTGATCCCGCTTAGCAGCAAGCCAGAAAGACTCAGTCCAGACCCCCCGGACACGTTGAGCCACCTTCACCACCTTCACCCCCCTATCACCCTCCACCTGGACATTTTATAGTGCCACCAGACAGTCAGTGGGGAGGCATTGTCAAGACCCATGAGCAGCCAAAGAGAGGGGCCACCATCCGGCCACCATCCAGCTAGAAGCCCTCATCCAAATCTGCAATGACATGGCCAACACCGGACCCATACCCTCTTCTTAACTTCATTACCCATTATGACCCATACAATATCCACTATCAACATCAGAAGCATTCGGTTCCCAGACAGATGATAGACTTTCCTGGGACACCTCTCCAATAACCCTGCAGACATCTACCTCCTCCAGGAGTGCGGCATCTGATACAAGGAAATGGATACACTCCTGGAAGAAGAGGGGGGCTCTCTCTTGTCAGGCTCCAACACCGCCAGAGCAGACAGGGTTGGCATATTGGTTACCAACCCCTAAGTCTAGCAGATTAGTCGATAGTGGAAGAATCCTGGTCTTAGACCTCGATATTCAGAGTTTGCCCCTGATGGTCCCACCAATTTCCCACCGTATTGGAAGAGCTATAGCTCTCATATGCCAACGTTGCCACCGTTGCCCCCTAGCCCCTCTGCTGTACGTCATCTACCCAGAAGATCAGGTCAACACCATAAATCCCTGGCTACCAGATACCAGGGGCCCAGGGCTCAAAGTGGTGGCGTACATGGACGACATGACCATCGTCGGCACAGATAGTCACTCCATCGCCATGGCAACAATGGTGGTGGACGACTACTGTGCAGCCACTGGCACCCTTGTCAACAGGGGTCAGAGTGAACTGTGACCTGTCACAGGACTGGCCTAAGTCTCTCACCACCTCTTTCCCTGTAAAAACAGAGACCATCAAGCTGCTGGTGGTCACTTTCCAGAGGGATGAAGGTGGTTCCTTAAGCTGGGTGAAGACCACGCGCCACATCCAACAGAAGATCCCTTACAATGACGGATAAGATTCTGGTCCTGAAGGCTATCATTCTCACCATTCTCCTTTACCTTGGCAGGCTCTTTCCCCCAGACCAGCAAGAAGATTGAATGCATGATGTTCTCCTTTGTCTGGAGATGCCAGATGGAGCGACTCAAACTCAGCACCTTGTACAAAGCAGTTGAGAATGGGGGGAAGGTGGTCCCAGGCATCCTTAACATTATTAGGGCTCAGGGACAATCCAAATTGGTCACCTACATCCACAAGACAGATAGAAAAGCCAGGTACTTTGTCACCCCCATCCTCAGAACCCTCATACTCAGCACCAACAACCACTCTGTGCCCTACTGCTGGGACCCCCCACCAGTGTACAATGTGTGGGTAGAGATTTTTCCTTCAGGTTAGGTCTGCCCACGGCTGGGCAGGAATCCTGGAAGTACAAGGACATTGTGGCCTACATTCGCTCCAAGAACACCATCGCCCACCCGAGAGACAGCTCAGCCGTGGAACCACAACAGGTATGGTTAAATGTCAATCACCACTGTATCACAAACAGAAATACAGATATCTCATGGATAACTGTTCATGGTTGCTGCCCCACCAGGGAATTAATGTATTAAGGTGGCACGTAACACATACAGAGAACTGCCCCTACAGATGCACTGACACTGAAAACTACCATTTGTTTGTTGAGTCCCCCGTGGCCATGCGGTTCTGGGTCCTGTTTGTTCCCTCTGTCTCCCCCAACAGGTTGCTGACCCTACCTCGCTTGATGGCAGAGAACATCCTGAATGTACCGCCACCCAGCTCTGCTAGCAGTGGAGGAACATCGGTGCCATCAAGCAGAGACAAGGAACATCAGGGTCTACCAACAACAAACCATGGACCGAACAACCCTGAGGAGGAGGTTCACTATCCTTCTCAGGGATCACGCCATCACAGACTTCCACAAAGACCCCGACCAGTTGAGGGCAGAATGGGGGGGTGGCAAGATGAAAGGACATCAACATCTAAACCGCCCTCTGTGCCGCTCAGACCAATACCAACCCCAGACCTGTCCTCCAGCCTTGCCGCCGCATCCCTCCTTCTCCACGCCCCACACCACCAACCAGACCCTAGCACCAGCCAAGGCCGATGGACACATTCTCTACCAGCCCTTCTCACTCTATTTCTCTTTACCCCTACCTCTCTCTACACCAGGATTCTCCAACTGGTGGCCTGGGGGTGGTTTTATTTGTTGTCCTTCCTCCCCTTATACTGTAGATCCAGCATCAGCAATGACCCAGCTCCCTGATTCCAGCACCAGAACACCAGACAAAGCGTGGAGGAGGGACCAAACATCTAGCTTTCACCCAGAGCAAGTGGACCACAGGGGAGTGCCACCATTGAACTCCAGGTCTAGAGCTCCCTTGTGTGTCTGCTTGCTCCTCAGGTTGACCTTCCTCCCCTCTGCAGGCCCAGTCACAGCACCAGCATCCACCCAGTAACAGGTGTCCAGCACCAGACCACCAGACAAGGCGCTGAGGAGGGACCAAAGATCAGACCTTCACCAGGAGTAAGCAGACCACGGGAGAGTACCACCATTGACCTCTGGGTCTGGGGATCCGTTGTTGGTCTGCTTGCTCTTCTTCTTCTTCTTTGGGTTTGTGGATTGCATCCAATTTTTAAGGTGCGTACACAGTACTGTAGTGTGAGGCCAGTCACGGCCTACCGTCACTAAAATATTTTAATCTTCATGTTCCTAAATGGAATAAATTGAACCACTATTTCATTTTTTGTTTATCACCGCCCTATTCCACTACTTTCATCACCCCATTTGTTAACTGATCCTACACCAGGCCTGGGAGGGTGGGACTCTTTTGTTCAGCACACCTTGCAACTCTTCTGCAGTAAAACCTCATATACCCAACTACCTCTCTGCAGCTGCCACCACAACATCTTTTTTTCCTGTGATTTACCTGCCATTTCTGCAGTACAGTTGATAACCATGGCAATGAATGCTAATAAGCCAACCTTACTGAAGCACAAATTCCTGTCACTCTGCCTTCTACTCACCCTTGACCCATCATCCTCTACTCTCTTCACTGCCTCCGCATATGACACCTTCTGTTCTACTCTGACCCTGGCAATCTCAACCTGTCTATTGCACCGGACACTTCTGATCCCCAGCAACATGAGCACCCCAGAACTGACATGCACATTTCTTTCCACCGATACTACACATTCCTTTGTCCCATGCCCTCCTGCACACTTCTCACATCTTGTAATCTCCCCTCTACACACTGCTGCAACATGATCAGAATCTCGGCATCTGCAACACCTTAGTGGGTTCTGCCCAAAAGCTCTGACTGGAAAAATGACATATCCTAACATGACTTTATCAGGTAAAGACTCTGCTTCAACATTCGAAAGGACAGCCAATGTCTTCTCAGTTCCTCCGCGCTCACCACCAGGTCTGCGTCGCATCAAACAGCAGGCCTGGTCTGGTGCTGGTGCTGAATTTTCCATTTCAGATGCTCCACCTCAACACTTAACACTTAGCAATCACTCCTTTCATAGGCGCCCTGCTCATATATCTTGTCTGCTTGCTCCTCAGGTTGTTCTTCCTCCCCTCTACAGACCCAACACCTGCACCAGCTCCTGGTTCCTGTTTTCTGGCTCCTGGTTCCCACTACCCAGTCCCAGCACCAACCCAAGGATTCCAGTCCCACCCCCAACACCAGCACGGTTCAATGTTTCAGCCCCAGCACCAACCCCTCCACCAACCATGGACACAGCAGTTGCCACCACAACTGTCACCTCCATCGAGCAGCTACAAATATTTAAACTTAATTATTGATTTCATTGGACGAAAAATAAAAACTTAGTTGTCACTGTCTGTTTAGAAGCCTTTGCTGAAGCCTAAAGTGCAAGTGATATTAAACAATAAATATCAGTTGGTATGCATATCAGTTGGTAATTATGTCATTCAATATTAACTAAAAATAATTGTTTTAACTTTTTTATTTCATCTTTATTTAACCAGGTAGGCTAGTTGAGAACAAGTTCTCATTTGCAACTGCGACCTGGCCAAGATAAAGCATAGCAGTTCGACACATACAACAACACAGAGTTACACATGGAATGAACAAAACATACAGTCAATAATACAATAGAAAAAAGTGCAAATTAGGTCAAATAAGGGAGTTAAGGCAATAAATAGGCCATGGTGGCGAAGTAATTACAATATGGCAATTAAACACTGGAATGGTACATGTGCAAAAGATGGATGTGCAAGTAGAGATACTGTGGTGCAAAAGGAGCAAAATAAATAAATACAGTATGGGGATGAGGTAGATAGATGGGCTGTATACAGATGGGCTATGAACAGGTGCAGTGGTCTGTGAGCTGCTCTGACAGCTGGTTCTTAAAGCTAGTGAGGGAGATGGGAATCTCCAGCTTCAGTGATTTTTGCAGTTCATTCCAGTCAATGGCAGCAGAGAACTGGAAGGAAAGGCGACCAAAGGAGGAATTGGCTTTGGGGGTGACCAGTGAGATATACCTGCTGGAGCGCGTGCTACGAGTGGGTGCTGCTATGGTGACCAGCGAGCTGAGATAGGGCGGGGCTTTACCTAGCAGAGACTTGTAGATAACCTGTAGCCAGTGGGTTTGGCGATGAGTATGAAGCGAGGGCCAGCCAACGAGAGCGTATAGGTCACAGTGGTGAGTAGTGTATGGGGCTTTGGTGGCAAAACAGATGGCACTGTGATAAACTACATCCAGTTTGCTGAGTAGAGTGTTGGAGGCTATTTTATAGATGACATTGCCGAAGTCAAGGCTCGGTAGGATGGTCAGTTTTACGAGGGTATGTTTGGCAGCATGAGTGAAGGAAGCTTTTTGTGAAATAGGAAGCCGATTCCAGATTTAATTTTTGATTGGAGATGCTTAATGTGAGTGTGAAAGGAGAGTTTACAGTCTAGCAAGACACCTAGGTATTTGTAGTTATCCACGTATTCTAAGTCAGAGACGTCCAGCGTAGTGATGCTGGCAGTGATGCTGGTGCGGGCAATGATCGGTTGAATAGCATGCATTTAGTTTTATTTGCGTTTAAGAGCAGTTGGAGGCCACGGAAGGAGAGAAGTATGGCATTGAAGCTCGTCTGGAGGTTAGTGTCCAAAGAAGGGCCAGAAGTATACAGAATGGTGTCGTCTGCGTAGAGGTGGATCAGAGAATCACCAGCAGCAAGAGCAACATCATTGATGTATACAGAGAAGAGAGTCGCCCCGAGAAATTAACCCTATGGAACCCCCATAGAGTCTGGCAGAGGTCCAGACAACAGGCCCTCCGATTTGACACACTGAGCTCTATCAGAGAAGTAGTTGGTGAACCAGGCGAGGCAATCATTTGAGAAACCAAGGCTGTTGAGTCTGCCAATAAGAATGTGGTGATTGACACAGTCGAAAGCCTTGGCCAGGTCGATGAATACAGCTGCACAGTAATGTCTCTTATCGATGGCGGTTATGATATCGTTAAGGACCTTGAGCGTGGCTGAGGTGCAGCCATGGCCAGCTCGGAAACCAGATTGCATAGTGGAGAAGGTACGATGTGATTCAAAATGGTCAGTAATCTGTTTGTTAACTTGGCTTTCGAAGACCTTAGAGATGCAGGGTAGGATAGATATAGGTCTGTAGCAGTTTGGGTCTAGAGTGTCTCCCCTTTGAAGAGGGGGATGACCGCGGCAGCATTCCAATCTTTGGGAATCTCAGACGATAAGAAAGAGAGGTTGAACAGGCTAGTAATAGGGGTTGCAACAATTTCGGCAGATAATTTTAGAAAGAGAGGGTCCAGATTGTCTAGCCCGGCTGATTTGTAGGGGTCCAGATTTTGCAGCTCTTTCAGAACATCAGCTATCTGGATATGGGTAAAGGAGAAATGGTGGGGGCTTGGGCGGTTTGCTGTGGAGGGTGCCGGGCAGTTGACCGGGGTAGGGATTGCCAGGTGGAAAGCATGGCCAGCCGTAGAAAATGCTTATTGAAATTCTTAATTATAGTGGATTTGTCGGTTGTAACAGTGTTTCTTAGCCTCAGAGAAGTGGGTAGCTGGGAGGAGGTGCTCTTATTCTCCATGGACTTTACAGTGTCCCATAACTTTTTTGAGTTTGTACTGCAGGATGCAAATTTCTGTTTAAAAAAGCTAGCCTTAGCTTTCTTAACTGCAATAGCAATTGCTGATGATATTTTCAATACAATTCAACAATAAAGTACTGAATTGATGTTTTGCTATAGTCAGTGATTTATGTTTACTATAGGCTAATAAGGCAATACAAATGTGATGTGACTAAAATGTGAACAAAATGAAAGGGAATTTAGCACCCATGAGTGTTAAATTAACTCTAAGTGTTACATTAACATCTCAATCAACACTAGACATTACACTGGAAAATCAACCAGGTAACACTGGCCAATTTGCTGTGTAAAACTGAGCTACACAAAAATAAGAAACATACATTTTTCTAAACTAATCAAAGCTATACGTGTTTGGAGTTATAGCAACCGTTAGTGAGATAGTTGTTACAGTTTACATGGTGTAGGTAGTCTTAATGTATTACATCCCCCCCACCCTACTTTGGCAGGCATTCTAATTGAAAGTTGTGAATGATGTACGAGTGCTGGATATCTTCCTGCAAAGGTAGCTTCCAACAGAGATTGGATATCATCAGGGGTGTGTATTCATGGATGCCAAGGGAAGCCAGGTTTCCTCCATAAATGTGTCAAGATTGTTCTTTTTATAAACAAAATAATTTATCTTGTTTCATCAATTGCCAAAAGTCTGAATGTGTCTCACCAGAGAAAGCATCCGAGTGAACAAAACAGCGCCCCTCTGCCTCAGAACTGTATATGTGGCTTTTCTATCTGATGCTGTCTTGTCAGAAAGAGTATTACATTGTTGCCGCCCATAGAATTGAATTCAAGGGACGCAAGTGAGTATTTGGACAATTAGCGTTGAGCTAAACTTAGTGAGCTCAGCTGCGAATGGTCCTGGTGCATAAAAAAAAGTGTCAAGGGAAGTCAGTTTGGATTTGGCTTCAAACCAATCACACAATATCAGAAGCCAAACGTCATTGACAAAAAATAACTTGAATTGTTGCATCTCGTTGTGTCGTTGTTCTCTGATGGCTAGCTAGATAGCTAAAATCGTCACTTTCCTAAATTAGCAATGGATGGACAGAGGGATTTGGACTTACTTAATTCTCCATACTGGCCAATGATTATAACAGCGATTCTGATCAAACCATACATTGTGCCCCTGGCCTGAGGGGATAGAAATTCAACATGTAGCTAGATGTAGTATGCTAATGTTAACAGTAACTAGCTGGCCTGGCACATCGTTGCCTATGAAAGAAAGTTTGGCTAGCGAGCAAGCAGTTTATCCAGGCAGCCTAGGACAACAAAAACAAAAAAATGGTACTTTATGACAGAGTAATAGGCTAATTAGACAACATGAAAGAGGAGGATGGCTTTGATGTTTGTCTACAAGTAAGGTGAGTCAACATGTTTTTTCTACTTACAGTGGGGCAAAAAAGTATTTTGTCAGCCACCAATTGTGCAAGTTCTCCCACTTAAAAAGATTAGAGAGGCCTGTAATTTTCATCATTTTCACCCTGACCATACTAAAAACAAAGACATCACAAAGGAACTAAGGTCATAATGTGAGTGACAGTGTACTCATCCCCTGGTCTCAACAGAAGGCCCCTTGATTAAGACAAGTTGGTCATTTACATGTCAAAAGCCTTAGGCACGCATCTATTTTATTAATAATCCAGTAACTGTCATATAATTTAACTAATTAAACATATATAGGTTCAACTTCTATTTTACACACAAATTATCCTAGAAATCCACATTATGAAATCATCCATACAATTATTTAATTTGATGAACAGTAACATCAAGGCATATGGAGCTCGTCTCATCTGCTCCAAATTAAGAGATGTATTGTGTGTTGCGACGTATTCAGACCCATTGATTTATTCCTATTTTATTGTGTTACTACGTCGGATTAAAATGGATTTAATCGTCTTCTTTATTTATGTTTCACAATCTCTACAAAATACTCTGAAATGCAAAAGTGGAAGATTATTAATTATTTTGAAGATTAATAAAAAATTACATAAGTAAAATACAGTCATTGCATAATTATTCAGCTCCCTGAGTCCATACAGTATATGTTAGAAACACCTTTGGCAGTAAGTACAGCTGTGAGTCTTCTTGGGACACTCTCTTAAGGGGTTGATTCCGAGTCGAGTTAAGCGCGCATAAATGGCACATAATTCCCTTTTTAAGCACTTTTCTACGTGTATTCTCACCTTGAATTTAAGCATGAGAATAGCATGTATTTCCCCTGCTATTCGTTCGGGGTGGAGATCGAGTAAATGAAGGTGTGGCAGAGGTGTGTCTACGGATATACCGTTGTCAGACTTCAGACTTAATTCCCTAATAATTTCACCACCTTACGTATGAGGAAACCATGAAAAAGATCTAGCGAACCTACCGGTTCCGAGTGGGAAAAGCGTATACATAATTTAACATCGTTCTCCATTAATTGTAATTTCTATCTTGATAAGAGCTATTGATAAGACCTAGGTAAAATAGCAATCCATTTGGATAAGGGAATATATATATAAATGACACTTGTTTTAGATGTATAATGCCTTATAATCACTGGAGACAAATGTGAAACCAGTTATATGGCAGCAAACTGAAGCATATCAACTTTGACCTTGCAGGGATGGATACTCTTGAATGTCTTCATTATAGGCTGCCCCGACTTTCTCTGTTTTCGATTTCTAGCATGTTAAATATTAGCCACTATCAGTATCGACCGTCAGTAGGCCAAATAACAACACATATTCAACTGCCAATTTACTGTTAGTTCTCTTTATTTGAAATAGGCTACCATATCATTCCATTTAATTACATTGTTTTGTTTATCTTCATTTGCTTCCTCTGTAAACACTGTCACTGCCATGTGGTTATTGCTGAGGATCATTAGTAACAGTTGATAATATAAAAAAAATACTTATGCTAATTAAATCGTTATGGAGCTGAACGCTGACCAAGTTTGAACAGTTTAAACCTGACACATGGTGCACATACACAAAAGTATATGGACAGCCCTTCAAATGAGTGTATTTGGCTATTTCAGCCACACCCTTTGCTGACAGGTGTATAAAATTGAGCACACAGCCATGCAATCTCCATAGACAAACATTGGCAGTAGATTAGCCCGTACTGTTAGAGCTTTCAACATGACACTGTCATAGGATGCCACCTTTCCAACAAGTCAGTCCGTCAAATTTCTGCCCTGCCAAAGCTGCCCCGGTCAGCTGTAAGTGCTGTTATTGTGAAGTGGAAACATCTAGGAGCAACAACCGCTCAGCCGCAAATTGGTAGTCCCCACAAAGTGGTAGGCCCCACAAGTTTACAGAACGGGAACGCCGAGTGCTGAAGAGCATATTAAAAACCATCTGTCCTCGGTTGCAACACTCACTACCGAGTTCCAAACTGCCTCTGGAAGCAACGTCAGCACAAGAACTGTTCTTCGGGAGCTTTATGAAATGAGTTTCCATGCCCACGCAGCCGTACATAAGCCTAAAATCACCATGTGCAATGCCAAGCGGCGGCAGGAGCAGAGGTAACGCGATCTCTGTGATCACGCTTCACCATCTGGCACTCCGATGGACGAATCTTGGTTTGACGGATGCCAGGAGAACGCTACCTGCCCCGATGCATTGTGCCAACTGTAAAGTTTGGTGGAGTAGGAATAATGATCTGGGGCTGTTTTTCATGGTTCTGGCTAGGCCTCTTAGTTCCAGTGAAGCGGAATCTTAATGCTACATTCTAGACGATTCTGTGCCTCCAACTTCGTGGCAAAAGTTTGGGGAAGGCACTTTCCCATTTAAGCATGACAATGCCCCTGTGCAGAAAGCAAGGTCCATACAGAAATGGTTTGCTGAGATCGGTGTGGAAGAACTTGACTGGCCTGCACAAAGCCCTGACCTCAACCCCATCAAACACCTTTGGGATGAATTGGAACGCAACTGCGAGCCAGGCCCAATTGCCCGAAATCAGTGCTTGACCTTACTAATGCTCCTGTGGCTGAATGGAAGCAAGTTCCTGCACCAATGTTCCAACATCTAGTGGAAAGCCTTCCCAGAAGAGTGGAGGCTGTTATAGCAGCAAAGGGGGACTAACTCCATATTAATGCTCATGATTTTGGAATGAGATGTTGTGCAGGTGTCCACATACTTATGGCCATGTAGTGTAATTACTTGGTTGTGTCATCACACAGTCCCATGGTTAATGCAGGCAATAGACGAGGGTATAGCTGACTATTGTACACTATTCTCCCTATTATAATTAACTGTACACTAATCTTTCAAAACTACCATCAGTTGAAGAGCTATATGTGGAAATTTTCAGAATGAAATCAATCCACCGTTTTCTTTCTTTAGTGCGTAAAGGCTCTCCAAACCTGTTTTCTATGATTCATAAATACTTTCCTAAACCTAAATAATCTACACGATTTTTCAATTTACCTATTGGTTCTGAAACAGAGATGAATATGCATATATTTAGATGACTTTCTGTCATTGATCCCTAATATCTTAAACTGTTTCAATTGACCTATTGGTTCTGAAACAGATGCGAATATGCATATATTTAGATGGCTTTCTTTCATTGATCCCTAATATCTTAACCTGTTCTGTCGCCAAATTTTGAACTAAAAGGTACACCGTATTTAAAGGGATGCCTTAAGATAAATGTACTGAAACCCCTATTGAATGAGAAAATATTTTTGCCAGGAAGTGGGAGAGTTTTCAGCGGTTGAATGAAATGTATTCAGAACGAGCAAGGTAGCCACATCTGCAGAACACGTTACTCGACTGAATAAGGTAAGTGTGAATACCAAATACTGAAAAGTGTGTAGGAAAGGAATGCATTGGAAAGGAATACATTCCTAAGTCTGACTCGGCCCTTAAAGAGCTTTGCACAGCTGGATTGTGCAAAATGTGCCAATATGTTGGGGATCATGGCTTCATTTTCAAGTCTTGCAATTGTATTTCAAGCAGATTTAAGTTGAAACTGTAACTTGGCCACTTAGGAACATTCACTTAGGAACATTCACTGCAAATCCAGTGTAGATTTGGCCTTGTGACGCATGTTATTGTCCTGCAGAATTGGGGATTTCTCTCACAGTGGCTGGTGTAAAGCAGACTAATGCAGGTTTTTGTCTAGGATTTTGTCTAGGATTTTGCCTGTGTTTAGCCCTATCCCGTTTATTTTTTATCCTAAAACAACTCCACAGTATTTACAGATGTCAAGTATACCCTTACCATGATGCAGCTACCACCATGCTTAAAATAAGGAGGCAGTTACTCAGTGATGTGTTGTGTTGGATTTGCCCCCAACATTGGCCTTTTCATTTAGGCCAAAAGGTGTATTCCTTTAGCCAGGTTCATTTAAAAAAATATAATTACAGTGCATTCGTAAAGTATTCCAGACCCCTTTACTTTTCCAAATGTTGTTACGTTACAGCCTTATTCGATTTTAAAATCCTCATCAATCTACATTCAACACCCCATAATGACAAAGTGAATACAGGTTTATAGAAATTAGCAAATTTATTACAAATAAAAAACAGAAATACCTTATTTACACAAGTATTCAGACCATTTACTATGAGACTCGAAGTTGAGCTCAGGTGCATCCTGTTTCCATTGACCATCCTTGATGTTTCTAACTTGATTGGAGTCCACCTGTGTTAAATTCAATTGATTGGACATGATTTGTAAAGGCACACACCTGTCTATATAAGGTCTCACAGTTGACAGTGCATGTCAGAGCAAAAAACCAAGCCATGAGGTAGAAGGAATTGTCCTCAGTGCGCTGATACAGGATTGTGTCGAGACACAGATCTGGGGAAGGGTACCAAAAAATGTCTGCAGCATTGAAGGTCCCCAAGAACACAGTGGCCTCCATCATTCTTAAATGGAAGAAGTATGGAACCACCGAGACTCGTCCTAGAGCTGGCCGCCCAGGCAAACTGAGCAATCGGGGGAGAAGGGCCTTGGTCAGGGAGGTGACCAAGAACCAGATGGTCACTCTGACAGAGCTCAAGAGTTCCTCTGTGGAGATGGGAGAACTTTCCAGAAGGACAACCACCTTTGCAGCACTCCACCAATTAGGCCTTTATGGTAGAGTGGCCAGATGGAAGCCTCTCCTCAGTAAAAGGCACATGACAGCCTACTTGGAGTTTGCCAAAAAGCACGTTAAGACTCTAAGACCATGAGAAACAACATTCTCTGGTCTGATGAAACCAAGATTGAACTCTTTGACCTGAATGCCAAGCGTCATGTCTGGAGGAAACCTGGAACCATCCCCACGGTGAAGCATGGTGATAGCAGCATCATGCTGTGGGGATGTTTTTCAGCGGCAGGGACTGGAGAAATGTACAGAGAGATCCTTGATGAAAACCTGCTCCAGAGCACTCAGGTCCTCAGACTGGGGCGAAGGTTCACCTTCCAACAGGACGACAACCCTATGCACACAGCCAAGACAATGCAGGAGTGGCTTCGGGGCAATTCCCTGAATGTCCTTGAGTGGCCCAGCCAGATCTCGGACTTGAAGCCGATCTAACATCTCTGGAGAGCTCTGAAAATAGCTGTGCAGCAACTCTCCCCAATCCAAGCTGACAGAGCTTGAGAGGATCTGCAGAGAAGATTGGGAGAAACTCCCCAAATAGAGGTGTGCCAAGCTAGTAGCGTCATACCCAAGAAGACTCAGGGCTGTAATCGCTGCCAAATATGCTTCAACAAAGTACTGAGAAAAGGGTCAGATGTAAATGTGATATTTTTATTTTTTTTATAAATTAGCAAAAATCTATAAAAACCAGTGTTCGCTTTGTCTCAATGGGTTATTGTGATGAGGGAAAACAATTGTATCAATTTTAGAATAAGACTGTAACCTAACAAAATGTGGAAAACGTCAAGGGGTCTGAATACTTCCCAAAGGCACTGTACCTTAGTGCCTTGTTGCATTCATTATTGTGGAGTCAATACAATGTTGATGCATCCTCAGTTCTCTAACATCACAGCCATTGAACACTGTAGCTGTTTTAAATCACCAATGACCTCATGTTAACATCCCTCAGCAGTTTCATTCCTGTCCTGCCTTTCAGTTCTGAAGGACGACTGTATCTTGCCTAGTTTGTTTAATACATAATGAACAGCACGTTTATTAACTAGAGTCTGCCATGCTTAAAGAGATATTCAATGTCTGATTTGTTGTTGTCACCCATCTACAAATCAATGCCCTTTTTAATGAGGCTTCGAATAGCTCCCTGGTCTTTGTATTTGAATATGTGCTTGAAGTTCAATACTTGACTGAGGGACCTTACAGATGTTGTATGTATGGAGGACAGAGGAAGGGTTAGTCGTTTAAAAATCATGTCAAACCCTATTATTTCACACAGAGTGAGTCCACGTAACAATTTTTGTGATTTGTTAAGCCACATTTATCTCATGAACTAATTTAGGGCTGCCTAAGCAAAGGGGCTAAACAGGTATGCAACGACTATATTTTAGTTATTGCATTTTTGTTTATCTTTAAAAAGTGTTCATTTTTTTTCTTCCACTTGAATATTTTGTGTATATTAAATTCATTGAATTCCCATTTTATAACACAATAAAATGTGAAGAAATCCAAGGGGTTTGAATACGTTTGCAAGGCAAAGATAGCTAATTAAAAGGGAAGCAGTGCCTTTTTCATCAGCACATAAATGAGTTCTTTAATCACTGTGCTGATCCTTGTGTATGTTCAAGGAACCAGCTATCCAATGCTAAAGCCCTTAAATGTCCATATGCCTACTGTCATATTGGAAATGAAAGTTTTCAATGAATGATGAAAATGCCCCCGGAGATGATGGCTGCCGTTTTATTGGCTCTTAACCAACAGTGCTATTTTATTCGTTTTTTCGCATTGTTTGTAAATTATTTTGTACATAATGCTAATGTCTCTTATGATCGAAAAGAGCTTCTGGACATCAGAACAGCAATTACTCATCTCGAATTGGACAACACATTTTTCTTTAATGAGTCAGATGGGAAGGATATACTCCAAACACCCAAACGGGCCCTCATCCCGTCGTTCGCTGGAGAAAGAAACTGAGAATTCGGACAATTAGCTAATCTGTCTTTGCCATCCATACTGTAATGCCAATGTTCAATCGCTGGAAAAGAAATGGGACGAACTGAAAGCAAGTATATCCTACCAATGAGACATTGAAAACTGTAATATCTTATGTTTCACGAGTTGTGGCTGAACGATGAAATTAATAACATACAGCTGGCGGGTTATATACCCTATCGGCAGCATACAACAGCAGCCTCTGTAAGACACGGGGTGGCGGCCTATGTATATTTGTAAACAACAGCTGGTGCACAATATCTAAGGGGGTCTCGAGGTTTTTCTCACCTGAGGTAGAATATCTCATGATAAGATGTAGACCACACTATCTACCCAGAGAGTTTTCATCTGTATACCGCACTCAATGAGCTGTATACCTCCATAAGCAACCAGGAAAATGTTCATCCAGAGGCGGCGCTCCTAGTGGCCGGGGACTTTAATGCAGGGAAACTTAAATCAGTTTTAACTAATCAGATTGTTAAACGTGCAACCAGCGGGGAAAAAACTCTAGACCACCTTCACTCCACACACAGAGATGCGTACAAAGCTCTCCCTCGCGCTCCATTAGGCAAATCTAACCATAATTCTATCCTCAAGATGCATGCTTACAATCAAAAAACTAAAGCAGGACGCACCAGTGATTCGGTCTACTAAAAAGTGGTCAGACGAAGCAGATGCTAAACTACAGGACTGTATTGCTAGCACAGACTGAAATTCGTTCCAATATTCTTCCGATTGCATTGAGGAGTTCACCACATCAGTCATTGGCTTCATCAATAAGTGCATCGATGACATCGTCCCCACAGTGACTGTATATACATACCCCAACCAGAAGCCAAGGATTACAGACAACATTCGCACTGAGCTAAAGGGTAGAGCTGCTGGTTTCAAGTACCGGGACTCTAACCCGGAAGCTTATAAGAAATCCTGCTATGCCCTCCGAAGAACCATCAAACAGGCAAAGCATCAACACTGTACTAAAGTCTAATCATACTACACCGGCCCTGACGCTCGTCGTGTGTGGCAGGGCTGGTAAACTATTACAGACTACAAAGGGAAGCACAGCTGAGAGCTGCCCAGTGATATGAGCCTACCAGACGAGCTAAACAACTTATATGCTCGCTTCGAGGCAAAAAATACTAAAACATGCATGAGAGCATCAGCTATTCCGGACGGCTGTGTGATCACGCTCTCCGCAGCTGATGTGAGTAAGACCTTTAAACAGTTCAACATTCACAAGGCCGCAGGGCCAGACATTGGATTACCAGGATGTGTACTCAAGCTTGCGCTAACCAACTGGCAAGTGTCTTCACTGACATTTTCAACCTCTCCCTGTCTGAGTCTGTAATACCAACATGTTTCAAGAAGACCACCATAGTCCCTGTGCCCAAGAACACTAAGGTAACCTGTCTAAATGACTACCGACCCGTAGTACTCATGTCTGTAGCCATGAAATGCTTTGAAAGGCTGGTCATGGCTCACAACATCATTATCCTAGAAACCCTAGACCAACTCCAATTTGCATACCGCCCCAACAGATCCATAGATGATGCAATCTCTATTGCACTCCACACTGCCCTTTCACATCTGGACAAAAGGAACACCTATGTGAGAATGCTATTCAATGACTACAGCTCAGCGTTCAACACCATAGAGCCTTCAAATCTCATCACTAAGCTAAGGACCTTGGGACTTAACACCTCCCTCTGCAACTGGATCCTGGACTTCGTAACGGGCCGCCCCCAGGTAGTAAGGGTGGGTAACTACACATCCGCCACATCTGTGCCTATGGTCATTATAAAAGGTGAGGTGCCATAACAGCTCATGGGCAGGGAGTCACCAGAGGGGGCAGCACCTCCCCACCACAACAACAACACTCGTCCCTCCATCCCCCACTACCACTTCCTGGAGAACACTGACTTACAGATGATGACGAACATCGTCTGCCTTGCTCTTTCTCACAGCCCACTGCTCCGCTCTACCAATAATGGAGTGGCTTATGTTATTGTTATTGTATGGCAGGCAGATGAGGCCGGCAGCATTAAATGGAAAAGCAATTAGTTCTAGCTAGGTTCAGGGATGTGTTGTGAGTGTGATGATGCATGTCTCTGGCTCCTGCCTCATTCCTGTGTCACTTTCCTACTCAGTCATTCTCTGTGTACAGCTAATACAGCCACGTCACATACACTGAGTATACAAAACATTACGAACACCTGCTCTTTCCATGACACCAGGTGAAAGCTGCCACTTGTTAAATCCACTTCAATCAGTGTCAATGAAGGGCAGGAGACAGGTTAAATGATTTTTAAGCCTTGAGACAATTGAGACATGGATTGTGTATGTGTGCCATTCAGAGAGTGAATGGACAAGACAAAAGATTTAAGTGCCTACGAAAGGGGTATGGTAGTAGGTGCTATGCGTACCAGTTTGTGTCGAGAACTGCACCGCTGCTGGGTTTTTCACGCTCAAGTTTCCTGTGTGTATCAATGGTCCACCACCAAAAGGACATCCAGCCAACTTGACACAACTGTGGGAAGCATTGGAGTCAGACAATGGGAGGTGCACAGTAATACAGAGCCACAGCTACATGGAACTCTATTCCACAACAGGTAACTCATGCAAGCAGTAGAATCGGATTGAAAAAACATAATACCCCTTATGGAAGAGTGGGGACTGAGAAGACACACACAGGCACCTGGATGTTGTATTGTAAATATGTGGTGGTGGAGTGGTGGCCTGAGGGCACACAATGAATGTGTTGGGGAAGGTGTTATGAAATGTAATGTCATGTAGTATTTTAAACTGTATGTAAGTCTTATGTTGCTGGACCCCAGGAAGAATAGCTGCTGGGGATCCATAATAAATAGAAATACTAACATGGGCCAGCATCCCTGTGGAATGCTTGACACCTTGTAGAGTCCATGTCTGACAAATTGAGGCTGTTCTGACTGTCTATAGATAGATGCAAACATCCTTACCCATTTAACAATGTTTGGTTTATAGTATCAATGACTGAGGAATTTGTACCAGTAGGTCAATAAGACAACACAAGTATGATTTATGTACAAAGGGATTTAATTGAAATGTTTGTATAAAAAAAAAATTGCATCACCAGATCTGTCATTCATGTCATACAGCTAAACTGAAAGAGATTAACACCAGGCAAGCCACAGATTCATCATAGTCACTAACTAGAATAGCCTTATCCAACCCAATAGCCATGTGCGTCCATGGAGTTTAATGCATGGAGACAGCACAAGTATAATGTACCCCAAAAAGCAGATGTACTTTTAGATTAAGTCAATCCAACATTACTTACAGGACTATAAAAAGGAGTTCAATCACATTCATAGCTCTTCCAAATTTAAGTAAACCTTGTTTTATTCCCTTTCGACAACTTCAGTGCATCCATCCACAATCTAAAAAAAAATTAAAATGTTTTATGTTGAAGTGTAAAAATATCATCACAGGAATGCAAAACAAAAGGCCATGTAAAGATATGCAAATTCTGGGATTTCTCACCTTCTCTTAAACATCTACAATAAATATGAGCCAAAAGAGTGTGGAATGTCTACACATTCTGTATAAATTAACAGCATGGGGGGGGACTGCACAATATTTGTATTGTGAAAGACATAACTGAGACCATGAATATTGCATTGATTGTGCATTTCACACTTAAGCCATGATACACCAGTCCAGGGCAAGAGCAATGTAGTGCCAGTAGTGAGATGGGGGAGAACATTCAATTAAAATACATTTCCAAGGGGCTAAACACACAGATAATGTAGTTTTAATACACATTCAGAAATGAAAGGATCCAATTTTGAGAAATCCAAACAACTCGAGGCTGTAGTATGAGTGAGCAGCTTAGTAAGGGGGCGCAGTGTGAGTGAGTTGCATTTCAAGTATTCCATGGTCAACAGTCAACTCCCGCCTTCATCCCCTATTTTATGATCCCTAAGAATGCTGGGTGGTGTAGTTTACCACACTGTTATGGAGGAAGACAACTAATCTCCATCATGACAGGGTGGGATACGTACAAACGAACCAGCCCGAAAGGGTTAACAACAAAAAGTTATGACAAAATCCCCCGAGAAGCAGCTTTCAAAAAGGCACTCCAAATCAAAAACATTTAAATATAAAGCATTCTCCAAGCTCTATGAGAGCAGCTATGTCTGAATAAGGGGCTTTAAACCAGATGCATAAATCAGCCTTGTTATAACAAATTAGAAAATAATAAAGTACAAAATAAATAGTCACTGGTAAAGACCGCCCAAACAGCAAATGTTCCACATTTGGAAACAATTCATGAGTTATAAAAATAAAATAAACAAAAGATAAAAGGAAGAACAAACCGTAATAAATTATAATAATTCCCTACAAAAGGAAACCAAAAATAATTCTGCCAGCCCAAGCCATGGTGGGGCATAAGGACCAGAGCCCTTTTTAAGTCCAGTTAAACCCCCCCTCCCATCTCCTCATGTCCATTCACTCCTTTTCTCCTCTCATCCCCTCCTTCTTTCATAGGCTCTCCTTGCTGGAGCTTGTGCTAGATGTGTCCGTGTCGATGGTCCTCAGCCGGATGTCCCCATCCTCAGGCTTGGACATCGACACTTCCCCAGCCAAGCGCATCCACGGGTGGTCAAGGATCTGTTCTAGAGTAGGCCTATCTGAGGGCCGTAACGACAGGCACAACTTGATCAGCTGCTGGCACTCTGGAAGGAGGGAGAGAAAAGGGGAAAACATGGATTAGTATTTTATGGGACAAGAGGGAGATAGAGGGTTATAGGAACACACCGGCAGGAAGAAATGAAGTAGAAAATAGTGTTAAGAAATAGGTTAAGACTAGAAATGTGTTATGATTGTAGGTTGTATATTGGAGGTAGCGCACACCATTAGACACTCTCCTCCTGAAGTACAGTCTCCCCTGGAGGATTTCCTCATCTTGCTCAAAGGGGATGTCTCCACAGACCATGTCATACAGCAGCACCCCTAGCGACCACACCGTAGCTGAGCGCCCGTGGTATCTATGGAAGCGGATCCACTCTGGCGGACTATAAACTCTTGTACCTGGAGAAGAAAGGGCTGATTAGTGACTCATTGACTTCTGTAATAGCACCAGAACAGTTTATTTGGGACATTTCATGTGACAATAATAATATAAATTGGCCTATATTGCAAACCTGTATGATTTGGAAAGATTATAAATTATGGATATTTAAAAATAGTCAGACAATGTCTCTATAAAAGGCCGAACAAGGCAAGTGTAATTCCATCTAAAACAAGGATGTCATACTGGTGTTATAATGGATTTTTCTTTTCCACAACAAATCTCTGAAACTGGGTGACCCCCCTCACTCCCCTCCCGCCAGGCATGAGTAACTTGGATACCAAACAAAAACTCGAGTGCGCAATGTGAGCCATCACGTGACATGAATCAGCCCAAGCTCAGGTTTCACAACAAACAGATGTTACGTGGCAGCTGGCCCAATTGCCATTACCTAAAGGCTTTGAAATGAGCGTTTCTTAACATAACAAACAATTATCAACATATAACAATAACCTATTTTACCACACTAGTGTGTTAAATTCACTAATATGACATTTATAAAGGTACTTTAAATTAACTACATAGGGAGAATCAAATGAATAAGGATCTGCTGATCTGTCGTCACCAACCGAGGGAAACTAAGAGGTACCAAAAACAAACCACTGCGTCACAGCGTCGTGTGGACACACCGGCAAATACAGAGGGGGAGGGGAGGAAGGGGGAGGGGAGGAGAGGAGGGGAGGGGAGGAGAGGAGGGGGAGGAGAGGAGGGGGAGGAGAGGGGGGGTATTATATCAGATGATCTAATAAGGCGAGTAAGTATCTAAAGACAAACAAATATAGTTGAAAGCAAGTCATGAGTCAGTGCAGACTAACGCACCTTCAAAAACACAACAAACCCAGAAAATACAACGGAGCCACTGCTGGCAACGCATTGAGTAAGGGTAGAGTACATACCGTCAAAGTCAGTGTAGACAGTGTCCTTGAGAATCGCCCCTGAACCAAAGTCAATAAGCGTGAGCTCCCCAGTGCGTAGGTCTACCAGCAGATTTTCATCTTTGATATCTCTGTGAACTACCCCGCTGCTGTAGCAGTGGCGGACAGCCTCCAAAACCTGACGGAAAAATCCCCTTGCAGTCTCCTCATCCAAGGCGCCCTTCTCCGTTATGAAATCGAAAAGATCCTTGACCAGCTCCGGTCGTTCCATAACAATCAACCAGCCGTCTGGTCGCTCATACCAATCCAGGAGTTTTATAACCCCCCGAAACGACGAACTGACTTTCTTCAATAAAATAATCTCCAAAGGCACCATCACACCATTCTATAAGAAAATATGAATCACAAATGAGTTGAGTGACCTAGAATCGATTCAATTACCAAAAAAGAACAACTGACATGGGTGAAAAACCTAAACAAACCGGAGTGGTGATACTTACAATAGTTCCCCATTCGGTCACCCGCTCCTTCGGCACATGTTTCACTGCGACCTAATTTCGGGAGAGAAAACAAATACACATTAGATACAACGAAGTAAATTAGTAACTATGAGATGCCTTGATGGCGCCATGTGCCGAGATCAAAGCGCTCCTATGCTTACCAGTGCGTCATCCGAGAGCCGACTACCAGCGTAGACTGTGCCGAATCCACCGCTGCCCAGCACGGATCCCACAGTGTAGACCTTTTCGAACGGCTCCTTTTCCACTTTAACTGGCGAAACATCAAATTCAGAGCAGATAAGCATACACGATAGTCTGGTCTCGCAAGATAAGCAATCGAGTCGCAGCTGTTGACTCAGGTTAGCTTTTCCAGACACAGACAGGTATAGTTACCTAGCTAACGTTAGCTATGTTAATCAGTTGGCGTGCATATAGACAGTACGAAGCCATTTAAAATAGTCCCATGCAAGGATTTTAGAGTTAGTTAGTCAAATACAATTATCATTTCATTATTGGAAGCATGAATGACTAACAAATCTAGTTCAATAAAACAGTCCATCTTTTCCGGCTATGTAAAGCACGAAGAATGACAGCGGGTTCGAATCATACCTGGCTGGAGCTGTATTTTCACCGGTAAATGGTCCATGCTCGAAGGGTGGCAAATGTGCGAGAATGAGCCAAACTTTGACAACAACATATTCGAACGGAAGACTTAACTAAATTCGTGTTTATCTGAAAAGGTAGATTCTGATCCAATCCTGTGTAAATATGATTGAAAAGGTTAGCGCTAGTAGCGGCTAGCTAATAAATCCAGTGTGCCAACTCCACCCGCCCCGTCGATGTCTCAAATAAAATGCCGCATCGTCCTTTTCCAAATTAGAAACGCTGCGTACAACGAGAATCCTGTATCTTAATTCATGCACTTTGAAGATGCCAGTTTTCTTGAATTACTGAAAACAGTACACTTGCAGAGCGGTTAACTATTATCTAATAGCAAAATATGGTAAGAAGTCCAAAACACTGCCGATATTACGGAATGTATTTGCTGTCTGAGCTTTGTCACGGTCTTTCCCTACCTTTTCTATAACGCCAATGTTTTTTTAACGAGTGGAGGATGGTTGTATCCCTCCGCCCCGAAAGACTACTCGGTATTTTCCTGGAATTTGTCGTTATACCCGACAATGATTAATTGAAATGTAGAGATAGAGGAATTAATAGGATGATTTATACAATATAAAAATAACCATTGTGTAATTTCTCAGATATAATGATATGTATACACGTACTACTTTCTCATAGTATGAGACGCTCAAGGATCTCTTGTCTGGAGGCTTTGCGCTGTGTTCTCTATGGACCTGGAGGACTTCACCAATGAGATGGTTTATACAATTACCATGTTTTCGATTTGGACCAATCAAATGCTCATTATCGTAAAAGGGTGATTTGCGCGCACGTGGTGGGAATTCCTAGACGCCCTTTCCCATTTCCTCTGGGACGCAATGGGCGCGTTCGAGGGGACCACCAATCAATCAATCAAATGTATTTATAAAGCCCTTCATACATCAGCTGATGTCAAAGTGCTCTACAGAAACCAAGCATAAAACCCCAAACAGCAAGCAATGCAGTTGTAGAAGCACGGTGGCTAGGAAAAACTCCTTAGAAAGGCCAGGACCTAGGAAGAAACCTAGAGAGGAAGCAGGCTATGAGGGGTGGCCAGTCCTCTTCTGGCTGTGCCGGATGGAGATTATAACAGAACATGGCCAAGATGTTCAAATGTTCATAGATGACCAGCAGGGTCAAATAATAATAATCACAGTGGTTGTCTGGGTTGATTTTTGGAATGTTACGTAGATGGAAAAACGCTGTCTTTGAAACAGTCTTGATATGTTTGTCAAAAGAGAGATCAGGGTCCAGAGTAACGCTTGAGGTCCTTCACAGTTTTATTTGAGACGACTGTACAACGATCAAGATTAATTGTCAGATTCAACAGAAGATCTCTCTTTTTCTTGGGACCTATAACCAGCATCTCTGTTTTGTCCGAGTTTAAAAGTAGAACATTTGCAGCCATCCACTGCATCATGTCTGAAACACAGGAGGGCAATTTTGGTGCTTCACCATGTTTCACCAAAATGTACAGCTGTGTATCATCCGCATAGCAGTGAAAGTTAACATTATGTTTCCGAATGACATCACCAAGAGGTAAAATATATAGTGAAAACAATAGTGGTCCTAAAACGGAGCCTTGAGGAACACCGAAATTTACAGTTGATTTGTCAGAGGACACAACCATCCACAGAGACAAACTGATATTTTTTTGACAGATAAGATCTAAACCAGGCCAGAACTTGTCCACCAACCATCGTTGGTCACCGCCTTTCAATGTGTGTTGCATAATTCGGATAAAATTGTCCAAAGTGCGTCTACATGTCAACCAACACGTCCAATATGCACATACATGTCGATTGCATGTGATCAAAGGTCATGAAGTTTGACCCACACGAACGGGACCAAAGACGTGACTGAAACGGGATGCAAAGTCTTTGTAACTAAACTTGCTGAACATTGCCAGAAATAATGCACTGTTTAGCGAACTAGCTTTATGTTGCAGTCATTTGAGGCCCTCTCTCCCAAATTGTTAGTACAATGTACACACATATATTTGCAGTTTGTGAGTGTGTGATATGGGGTTGTAAGACATGTTTATTTCAACATTACAAATAAAAACTTTTGTAAACAATGGAAACACTACCATGTTACACTGAGCCTTCCTGTTGGAACACCACATCAGTATCTGACCTTTGGCTATAGTAGATGCACCTCCCCCGACTTCACTCCCCGACTTTCTTCTGCTTCAGGCTTACCACTCAACCATAACCATCTTTTCACAGCATTTCACCTGGTTTGTGGTGCTATATGTAACGGTTGGTGTGGGTTTCAAAGTGCAACACAAAGTCTAGGTACCAGTTTGCATTGTCCAGCAAAGAGCTATTGGTCGTGTTCGAGAGCATCAAAACGACTGCAAACAACAAATCACCTTACATCATAAATAACGACTCATTATTGTTTGTAGATCAGTCAGTCAATCACAACTTTCCCATGATGCAGTACATTGCACTTTTGATACGTGTCAGTTCATAAAAATAATAATAGAGTTAATAAAGACCCATAAAAACATACTATTTTTTGCTCTCTTGAGTAAGGCAGCTCCAAAATGCAGGTGTTTCAGCCTAGCTCAGCGTTTTCTTTGGTGGTGGGGCAGCCAGAGGAAAATATGGAGCATAGGGGTGGGTAATGTTCTCCAGTTGCGCTGTGATTGGCTCAGTGTTCTGTCACTCATGGGGACACTAGGTCACTGCAAAAGAGTAGAGCTCGAATATTCAAGTGCTACCATAGAGTTACATTAGAAGTGCCCATCCAAAAAGGCGCAAAGTCATTGCCACAGATAAAATGATGTCAAATCACGTTATATCTACACTAGCTTTGATTGGACATACTTTCAAAATCTTCCCTAGCAAGCTAACAGTCATCATCATGAATCACTTAAACAATCTACTGGCAAATCCTTATGAAAATAAATTACATATAAAACGTATCGGTGCTCATCAGCCATTGGACATAAACATTATACAACAAGTTGGATAAGTGAAGCTTTCAGAGAGAGGTTTAATGCTTTTATATCAAATAATCTCAACCCGCCAAGTTCATATGCATTATATAGATAGGAACGCTTTATCTTGAATGGTTTAGCATCCCAGATAAAACAGAAAAACATTTGCTCATATGATTTGAAAAATAATCATCAGGAGTAGGCAGCACCATAAGTGACTAAACTGAAATACAACTAAGGTGTTAATCAGTGCAATATTTCCATAAATAGACTGTTTCTTACCTCTTCATGGTTGCAGGATCTTGTCTATTTTTACACATTTTCTATTGAAATTCATTGTTCAGAGCTCACATACCAAGTATGTCTACTTCACCGTCAGTCAATGTTATAGGTAAACTGCAGTGTCATTTAAAAGTTGGATTTTTTAAAAGATACAATATGTAATATTAGGTTTTAGTCCAGAGTGTCAAGAAAAGTTACCTAGGTCTTCAATGACACATTGCAGGGATATGGCTTGCGGACTTAATAGAAAACTTGAGTCATCGGCATACATGGACATCTTTGTTTTTAAGCCTTGGATTTCTAATCCCCTACAGTTGTTATTTGATCTGATTTTAATAAATGGTCATAAATAATAGATATGCTGACAGCGGACACCCTTGTTTAACTCCTCTTGACAATTCAAAACTCCCTGAGAATACTATTTTACACCTGGGGTTGCTTTTACCCATCTCATAATAGAATAACCAAAAATGAAGGCCTTTTAAAAATGTGATATAAATACCAGGCCTAGCTTCTTAGATGTTTCATGTTGTTCTATTATTTCTAGTAGTTGTCGTATATTATATCCAATGTATCGTGCATGTAAAAAACCTGTCTGATCAGGATGAACAATACCTGGTAAAACCTTTTTAATGCATTTCACTAGTATTTTTGCATCACAACATTGAAGTGAAGGAGGCCTCCATTTTTTTTTTAGATAGACTGAATCTTTATATTTGCCTTCTGTGTCGTGTTTCAATAATGATGAAATCAGACCTTCCTGCTGAGTACCTGACAGATTACCATTTCTATAGGAGGAAGGCCCTAAAAATTGTCAAGACTCCAGCCACCCTAGTCATAGACTGTTTTCTGTGCTACCACAAGGCAAGCGGTACCGGAGCGCCAACTCTAGGTCCAAAAAGCTTCTTTACAGCTTCTACCCCCAAGCCATAAGACTCCTGAACAGCTAAACAAATGGCTACCCAGACTATTTGCATTGTCCCCATCTTTTACGCTGCTGCTACTCTCTGTTTATTATCTATGCATAGTCATGTTAACTCTACCAACATGTACATATTACCTCAATTACCTTGACTAACCTGTGCCCCCGCACATTGACGTTGTACCGGTACCCCTTGTATATAGCCTCACTACTGTTATTTTACTGCTTCACTTTAATTATTTAAATTTTGTACTTGTATTGTATTTTATTTGAGTAGATAAAACAAGCTAACAATTAAGCTTTGAGTATATCAAAAAAGGCTTGACATACCTCTACCGGTGTCACGTTCTGACCTTCATTTCCTTTGTTTTGTCTTTGTTTAGTATGGTCAGGGCGTGAGTTGGGGTGGGCAGTCTGTGTGTTTTTCTATGTTTTTCCATTTCTATGTTTGGCCTGATATGGTTCTCAATCAGAGGCAGCTGTTTATCGTTGTCCCTGATTAAGAACCATATTTAGGTAGCCTGGGTTTCACTGTTGGTTTGTGGGTGTTTGTTTCCTGTGTCAGTGTTTGTGCCACACGGGACTGTTTCGGTTATATTCACTTTGTTATTTTGTATTGTGTCATGTTCAGTTTATACTATTAAAATATGGACACTTACCACGCTGCGTTTTGGTCCGATCCTTGCTACACCTCTTCAGACGAAGAGGAGGAAATCTGTCGTTACAACCGGTATATCATCAAGCCTGGGGGGTTTTCCAGACTGAAAGGATTTAATAGCCTCAAAGTTATTACTCTGTAATTTGGCATTCGCACTGATCCTTTTGTACATTTATTAACTTTCTATTTTGTTTTTATTGTTTGGAGAGAATTCCTTGCAGTAATCGTCATTCAAAGGGTGAGGATGAGACAGAAAAGAGAACGTCTGCTAAAAATATTAAGCTTCCTCTATCAAAATATAATTTGGAGAATCATAGATGACTCTGTCTTCAGTAACGAATTTCTGCAAATTATATTTGGTAGTATTCCTGTGTTGGAGACTCAGGAAGAATTTGGTGCATTTTTCTCCATATTCCATATTTATTTTTGTAATAGCTTACATCAGATCATTCTTGAATAAGTTCCTCCAGTTATTTTTGTTTTTCCTTGAACTTATTTTGTATCTCGCAGTATCATTTATATTGCTATCTACCTGCACTATTAGTTAATGTATTTCCCTTGTTAGTCTTGTCTCTTTAGATATAAATAGCTCTTTTATTATTGATGAACATTGAACTGAATGACCTCTGAAGGTGCATTTAAAGGTATCCCAAACAATAAGGGGATTTGCTGAACCTATATTATACTGGAAAAAATTCAGTGATACATTTTGTTTTAGTTCAAAATAAATTGTCCTCCGGGAAACAATGATTACATTTTCAATATCCCCATCCACGTGGAATTTCTATAAGAGTTGTGTGAAGGCTAATTAGATCAGATCGCATTCTGTCTCCTATTAATACTTTTTTAATCTTTGATGCAAGAGATAGAGACAAGAAGGTAGTCAAGGCGACTAGCTTGATTAAGTTACTTACATGTATATCTCACAAGGTCATGTATTTTTAGTCTCCAAATATCCACTATTTCTAATGTTTCCATAATATTTGTAATTTCCTTATGGGTATGGTGATAGTTTGTAGAGAGATTTCCTTTACAGTCCATTGAGGTACTTAACACTGTTATAGACTCCCACCATAATGATTTAATCATTTGTTGCCTGTTGCCTGTAAGTTCAATAAATTGGTCTAAATATTTTCAAAGGAGTATGGATCATCCTGATTTGGACCATATAGATTAATAAGCCAAATCTGTTTTCCATCCAATTTAATATAAAAATATCCAACTTTCTTGCGAATCATTCCTGACTATTTGCACATTCAGATACATGTTTGGGTTAATTAATAACACACCTTATGAGTTCCTTTATCCATGACAGAAAATGATTTAATCACCCCATTCCTTTTCCCACAGAACTTCATCTAAGGATGTGATATAGTTTCCTGTAAACAGTACATGTTATATTCCTTTTCTTTTAGCCACGTAAAGACTGATCTTTTTTTATAATCCGCTAACTGGCTATACTTATTTCACACCTTATCATAACTAGATACTATTCTCAGTCTAAATTTACCATAATTAGTGCTTTTAAAGTTACTGCCATAAGAGGTATTGTGACAGTCAAAATAAGATTTTTCAAATGCCTGTTTAGAATTCATGAAACAGGCTCAAATTGTTTAATTCCCTTGCCTGTTTGCCTGTGAGCCAATGTCACAGATGTTAGAAAATTGAGTCAAGATATGTCTGTGGTAAATCTGAGTAGGTTGATGTGTATGATATTGGATGTGATTTAGTGAGAGTATGTATAAGAGTGAGATGTCTGGATAAGAGTAAGACTATGATTTGTGATGTCCAAATAAATAACAAGCCAGCTGTAATGAACACGAGGAGAGACAGATAGCTGGTTTCAAGTCCAGGGCGCAGAAGGTGTTTATTGCAAAGGACCACAGGAGGAGGCAGGTAGCTGGGTCTAGGGGCAGGCAGAAGGTCATACACAGGAGGTCCAATAGGGCAACAGTATTATTGGCCAATGTGCAATCATTGGAAAACAAACTTGACGATCCTGCGATTAACACTATCCTACCAACGGGAAATAAGAAATTGTAATATCTTATGTTTCACCGAGGCGTGGCTGAACGACGACACAGATAATATAGAACTGGCTGGCTTCTCCGTGCATCGGCAGGACAGAGCAGCTACATCTGGTAAGACGAAGGGCAGAGGTGTGTGTCTATTTGTCAATAACTGCTGTTGAGTGATATCTAATATTAAAGAAGTATCAAGGTATTAATCGCTTGAGGTAGAATACCTCATGATAAGCTGTAGACCACACTATCTACAAACAGAGATCTCATCTATATTATTCGTAGCCATCTATTTACCACCACAAACTGATGCTGGCACCAAGAATGCACTCAACGAGATGTATAAGGCCATAAGCAAACAGGAAAATGCTCCTCCAGAAGCTGTAACGGATGTCGCCTGGTGATAGAGAGGAGGACCAAGGTGCAGCGTGGTAAATGTTCATGTCTTTTTTTGATAAACAAACTGAACACTGGAACAAAACAATAAACAATGTGAATAAAACGAAACAGTACCGTGTGGCCCAAAAACTCACACGGAAACAAACACCCACAAACCAAAAGTGAAACCCAGGCTACCTAAGTATAATTCTCAATCAGGGACAACAATTGACAGCTGCATCTGATTGAGAACCAAACTAGGCCAAACTCAAAAACCAACATAGAAAAGCAAACATAGACTGCCCACCCCAACTCACGCCCTGACCATACTAAAACAAAGACAAAAACAAAGGAACTAAGGTCAGAACGTGACAGAAGCGGCGCTACTAGTTTCCGGGGACATTAATGCATCCAAACTTAAATCCATTTGACCTAATTTTTACCAGAATGTCAGAGAGGGGGGAAAAAAACAATAGACCACCTTTACTCCACACACAGAGATGCATACAAAGCTCTCCCTCTCCCTCCATTTGGCAAATCTGACCATAATTCTATCCTCCTAATTCCTGTTTACAGGGGCTCCCGAGTGGCGCAGTGGTCTAATGCACTGCATCTCAGTGCAAGAAGCGTCACTGCAGTCCCTGTATTGAATCCATGCAACATCACATCCGGCCGTGATTGGGAGTCCCATAGGGCAGTGCACAATTGGCCCAGCATCGTCCGGGTTTGGCCAGGGTGGGACCCTATTGTAAATAAGAATTTGTTCCTAACTGACTTGCCTAGTAAAATAAAGGTTCAATAAAAAATAAATTAGTGACGCAAACCTACCAGATGATTGCTCGCTTTGAGGCAAGCAACACTGAAGCATGCATGAGATCACCAGCTGTTCCGGACAGCTGTGTGATCACACTCTCCATAGCCGATGTGAGCAAGACTTTTAAACAGGTCAACATTCACAAAGCCACGGGGTCAGACATATTAGCAGGACGTCCACTCAAAGCATCCACTGACCAATGGACCAAGTGTCTTCACTGACATTTTCGAACTCTCCCTGACTGAGTCTGTAATACCTATATGTTTCAAACAGACCACCATAGTCCCTGTGCCCAAGAAAGCAAAGGTAACCTGCCTAAATTATTACCGCCCAGTAGCACTCACGTTGGTAGCCATGAAGGGCTTTGAAAGGCTGGTCATGGCTCACATCAACACCATCATGCTGGAAACCCTAGACCCACCAATTCGCATACCGACCCAACAGATCCACAGATGACGCAATCTCAATCGTACTCAACATTGCCCTTTTCTACATGGACAAAGTTAACACCTATGTAAGAATGCTGTTCATTGACTACAGCTCAGCGTTCAACACCATAGTGCCCACAAAGCTCCTGACTAAGCTAAGGACCCTGGGACAAAACACTTCCTTCTGCAACTGGATCCTGGACCTTCTGAAGGGCCCCCTCAGGTGCTATTGTTCTTGCTGCTGGTTATCCTCTGATCCACCTCTACGCAGACGACACCATTCTGTATACTTCTGGCCCTTCTTTGGACACTGTGTTAACAAACCTCCTGACGAGCTTCAATTCCATACAACTCTCTTTCCGTGGCCTCCAACTGCTCTTAAACGCAAATAAAACGAAATGCATGCTATTCAACCGATCATTGCCTGCTCCTGCCCGCCCATCCAGCATCACTACTCTGGACGGATCTGACTTAGAATACGTGGATAACTACAAATACCTAGGTGTCTGGCTAGACCGTAAACTCTCCTTCCAGACTCACATTAAGCATCTCCAATCAAAAATTAAATCTAGAATCGGCTTCCTATTTCGCAACAAAACTTCTTTCACTCATGCTGCCAAACATACCCTCGTAAAACTGACCATCCTACCAATCCTTGACTTCGGCGATGTCATCTATAAAATAGCCTCCAACACTCTACTCAGCAAACTGGATGTAGTCTGTCACAGTGCCATCCGTTTTGCCACCAAAGCCCCATACACTACTCACCACTGTGACCTGTACGCTCTCGTTGGCTGGCCCTCGCTTCATACTCGTCGCCAAACCCACTGGCTACAGGTTATCTACAAGTCTCTGCTAGGTAAAGCCCCGCCCTATCTCAGCTCGCTGGTCACCATAGCAGCACCCACTCGTAGAACACGCTCCAGCAGGTATATCTCACTGGTCAACCCCAAAGCCGATTCCTCCTTTGGTCGCCTTTCCTTCCAGTTCTCTGCTGCCACTGACTGGAACGAACTGCAAAAATCACTGAAGCTGGAGATTGCCATCTCCCTCACTAGCTTTAAGAACCAGCTGTCAGAGCAGCTGGAGGAACTTATTCAAGAATGATCTAATATAATCTATTACTGGATGGAATATGGAGAAAAATGCACCAGCAGATACCAGGCCCTGCAGGGAATGAGTTTGACACCCCTGCCCTTGCGCATGGAATGACCTGCAGGCCATTTTGAGGCTTGATTCTGGTCTCGAAGGGTCCGTTCGGGACCTTGATGAGGAATGTGGTGAAGGAGAACGGCACTTGTTTTGGTTGATGTGTAATTGTATATTTAGATTTTTAATTTGATTTGTTGTAATGTGTTATTGTACATTTATAGTGCTTTGAGACTGATCATGTTGATTTGTTTTTCCCAGGGCACCCTTGTAAAGGAGACCCTGGTCTGAATGGGTTTCCCCTGGTTATATAAAGGTTCAATTTAAAAAGAAATAAAACAAACAGGGGTGTATTCATTACAGAAACAGTTTACCGTTTGAGAACCAAATTTGTATTTGAATTTATTAAGGATCCACATTAGTTCCTGCCAAGCCGGCAGCTACTCTTCCTGGGTCCAGCAAAATGAAGGCAACAATACAATTTAAAAAACAAACAAAACCAGAGCAAAACAATAATTTTATTGAACAAAATGCAGGGTGCTCCCATCCCGTTTTGTTCCATTTGCTTCTATTTAAGAAACATTTTGCAACAGAATCGGCGGAATGAATACACCCCAGGTTTCTGGCTTGCCAAACGAACACCAGGGTTGTCACTAGTGATCACAGCCACAAAGTAAAAATTTACTGTATCATAACAATTCATGAAAACTAAAATGTGCTTTTAGATCTTAATTCCAGGTTATGGTTAGGCATACATTTAGCAGTGTGGTTAAGGTTAGGGGTTAGGTTGGAGTTAGGTTTAAAATGAAATGTTAAGGAGAGAAATTGAAGAAAGACAGTCCATTCTAAAAAGAATCCAGACTCCTTCACTTTTTCCACATTTTGTTATGTTACAGCCTTATTCTAAAATTGATTAAATGCATGTTTCCCTCATCAATCTACACACAATACCCCATAATGACAAAGTAAAAACAGGGTTTAGAACATTTAGCAAATGTATTACAAATCAAACAGAGATACCTTATTTACATAAGTACTCAGACCCTTGCTATGAGACTCGAAATTGAGATCAGGTGCATCCGGTTTCCTTTGATCATCCGTGAGCTGTTTCTACAACTTGATTGGAGTCCACCTGTGGAAAATTATATTGATTGGACATGATTTGGAAAGGCACACACCTGTCTATATAAGGTCCCACAGTTGACAGTGCATGTCAGAGGCTGGTGGACAGGGAGAAAATGGCGACTGTGCTTGAATTTGAAAGTGCGGCAAGTGAAGTGTGTAATAATGAATGGAAAATAGCGAAATCAAAGAATGGAACAAAATAAGCAAAAGTTGTAGAAGACAAGGACCGGTCCAATAATGCATTTCTTATTGGACTGTGTTTTTGGACAAGGAGATTAATATGGGAAATCCATTTGTTATATTGAGGTCTGTGAAGAAAGCAGTGGGAAAGGTGGATTCAAGCAAGGTGACTAGAAGCGGCCCTGTTTTGGTTAATTGTATTGATTGAATATAGTCTCGTCGAATATAGATGATGATGACCATAGTCAGGAAATCCCAGGAGAAAATCCCAGGAGTGGTCAGTGCACGTAGTCTGACCCGTATGTTAAATGGAAGGAGAAAAGCCTGTCAGCATTATTGTTATTTGAGGAGACTACCTGAATATGTGAAGCTTGGATTTGTGAGCTATGTGGTGAGAGCATTTGTGTCCAAACCAGTACAGTGCGGGAATTGTAAAGGATATGGTCATGTGTCAAATGTTTGCAGACGGTGGAAGTATAATTTTGAAAAATCTGTGAATGGAAAATGTTGCAACTGTGGTGGGGACATCCTTGAGTGACCTGTTAGGGTGAAGGAGCACGAGGTGTCAAGGATCAGGGATGCGCAGCGGATGTGGAGGCAGTGAAGAGAGTCGAAGGAGCAAGAGGCAACAGTGTTAAAGATATGGCGGTGGATGCATTGCAACAAGTTGATAGTGTTTTAAGTCAATGGCGTGATCTGAATACACTCATTGTGAAGGTGGATTTTGTGGCATTTATAGTGACAGCGATTAATTGTACAGCACAAGACGTCCAAGAGGCTGGATATCATATCTGCAGCCAATAAGTTTTTGGGGCTCCAAGCCTTCAGGGCAGAGCATTACAAGGACTATTGTTGCTAGGAAATGTTCTGCCCTCACAGGAGGCTTCTGAGCCTGTGTTCTGAACTGATTTCAATTATGTTTTTACAGGAAAGCAGGTTGATTTTGTTTAGTTCATTTCTTTTGTGGTAGTTTGTATGATATTGTATTTATTTTTACCCAAATGTTTTCCTTTTTGGGATCCTTATTATCCATCTGTTCAGTAGGTGGAGGAATGGACATTTAATTGTTGTGAACGCCATTATACCATAGAAGAAGAAGAAGTGCATGTCGGAGCAAAAACCAAGCCATGAGGTCGAAGGAATTGTCAGTAGAGCTCCGAGACAGGATTGTGTCAAGTCACAGATCTGGGGAAGGGTACCAACATATGTCTGCAGTTCCCAAGAACACAGTGGCCTCCACCATTATTAATGGAAGAAGTTTGGAACCACAGAGACTCCAAACTGAGCAATCGGGGGAGAAGGGCCTTGGTCAGGGAGGTGAGAGATGGGAGAACCTTTCAGAAAGACAACCAACTCTGCAGCACTCCACCAATCAGGACTTTATGGTAGAGTAGCCAAAGGAAAACCAATCCACAGTAGTCGGCACATGACAGCCGACTTGAAGTTTGCCAAAAGGCACCTAAAGGACTCTCAGAACTTGAGAAAAAAGATTCTCTGGTCTAATGAAACCAAGATTGAACTCTTTGGCCTGAATGCTAAGCGTCATGTCTGGAGGACACCAGACACCACTCATCACCTGGCCAATACCATTCCTACGGTGAAGCATGGTGGTGCCAGCATCATGCTTTGGGGGTGTTTTTCAGTGGCAGGGACTGGGAGACTAGTCAGCATCGAAGGAAAGATGAACGAAAAAAAGTACAGAGAGCAGAAAACCAAAGCAGAAGTGGCTTCGGGACAAGTCTCAATGTCCTTGAGTGGCCCAGCCAGAACCCGGACTTTAACCCGATTGAATATCTCTGGAGAGACCTGAAAATAGCTGTGCAGCGACGCTCCCCATCCAACCTGACAGACCTTGAGAGGATCTGCAGTGAAAAATGGGAGAAACTCCCCAAATACTGGTGTGCCAAGCTTGTAGCATCATACCCAAGAAAACTGAAGGCTGTAATCGCTACCAAAGGTGCTTCAAGAAAGTACTGACTAAAGGGTCTGAATACTTATGGAAATGTGATATTTCAATTTTTTTGTTGAAGATATTAGCAATAATGTCTAAAAACCTGTTTTTGCTTTGTCATTATAGGGTATTGTGTGTAGATTGATGAGGGGAAAAGCAATTGAATCCATTTTAGAATAAGGCTGTAACGCAACAAATTGTAGAAAAGGTGAAGGGGTCTGAATACTTTCTGAATGCACTGTAGGTGGGTTTTTATTTTGTGGCTGTGGTAACTAGTGACAACCACAAACCAGGTGTGAACGACTGCCTCATCTCATTAAAACCCCAGATGTTCAAGGTTGACCGCTGTACTGCAGGCAGTTGTAATTTGTATTTTAAAATACTTTTCTAAAATATTTTGTATTAAAGTAGTTCATATTTTGTGGCTCCCTTTCACCCTGCATTGGTGTCAGAAGTCTGATGACACTATGGTGTGATGAGAGCATGTGTGACTCCCACCATTCCTGTGGCGGTCCTCATAAGAGCCAGTTTGATCATAGCACTTGATGGTTTTTGCGACTGCACTTGAAGAATCTTTCAAAGTTGTTGAAATGTTCCATATTGACTGACCTTCATGTCTTAAAGTAATGGTGGACTGTCATTTCTCTGCTTATTTGAGCTGTTTTGTCACAATATGCACTTGGTCTTTTATCAAATAGGGCTATCTTCTGTATAACACCCCTACCTTGTCACAAGACAACTGATTAGCTCAAACGCATTAAGAAGGAAATAAATTCCACAAATGAACTATTAACAAGCACACCTGTTAATTGAAATGCATTCCAGGTGACTATCTCATGATGCTGGTTAAGAGAATGCCAATAGTGTGCAAAGCTGTCGGAAAGGCAAAGGGTGGTTACATTGAAGAATCTCAAATATAAAATATATTTTGATTTTGTTTAACACTTTTTTTGATTACTACATGATTCCATATGTGTCATTTCATGGCTTTGATGTCTTCACTCCCATCTATTTTCTACTAATTTGTCGGAAATAAAGAAAAACCCTTGAATGAGTAAGTGTGTCCAAACTTTTGACTGTTACTGTATATATCTGTACATTTTGGTCATTTAGCAGACACTCTTGTCCAGAAAGACTTACAGTCAGTGCATTCAACTAAGATAGATAAATGTTTTATGACTGTGATATGCTGTTGTTTATGTTAACTGTTACTGAGAATGTTTTTGCTGTTCAACGGGCTACTTGCAATTTGTATTTTAAAATACAAAATACATCTATTTTAATGAAATACATTTCAATTTATTTTGGTGCATTGATATTTATGATATTTTGTAATAATTTTTTTGTAAATGTATTTAGAAACGTTTGGGCCATCGCTGTCTCCAATCCTTTCTCTATCAAACTCATATCAATTGGCTACCATTGTAATAGGAATCCTCTTCCTCCATACTTCTGTGTCATTATGAATATATTAGAGCCCCATTTGACCCCACATCCTGACACGCCACAGCCCATGATGAATGTTTTTCCCATAAAGCAAAGAGGAAACCAGGTCTATGATATGCAGGGCCTATTGCAAAGAGTTCATGTTTTATTAATGTATCTTGGGGAAGGCCATAGGCTGTGGTTGGGGTCAAAGGGAGGTGATTACTGGGAATGAATTGTAATTAGGCTCTCTCTGCATAAGGATGGAGGGATTAAGGAAAGACAGATACCCTTTTTTATATCTATCATTTCCATGGTGGAATAGGAGGAAAGCCTTGGTGTATTCATCATGCACAATTTATTTTTACCTTTGTGTTTCAGTATGAGCCATTTTAAGATATCCCATTATCAATTCTATCCAGTTTAGTCTAAGGGAAAAAAAAAAACGCATGGTGAGTGGGTGTTTGTAAGGAAAAAGCTGTGTACTTTTTCCATCCTAAACACCTGAGCCTGATTCGACCTTGGCTGAGTTGGCTCAATAATAACACAGGACTGACTTTATCCAGTTTAGCCTAAGGAAAAAAAAAAAAAACGCATGGTGAGTAGGTGTTCGAAAGGTTAAAGCTGTGTACTTTTTCCATCCAGTCTGACTCGACCTTGACTCATGTTTGTAACGTGTGCTTTCCACCTCCTTTATCTCCCCTGCTCTGGTGATAACCCTTGTGTACACTGAAGAGCAAAGAGAATGTGTATAACATTAGAGACTTCTCTGGAACCTAATCTTCCTATACAGCTACAGAGTTATGTAAATACCTGATGGGCATCCAACATGGCACACTATTCCCTAGAAAGTACACTACTATTGACCTGAGCCCTATGGGCCCTTCTTCAAAAATAGGGTGCCATTTCATAGCAACATGTATGCCCCGCCCACCTGAGGTTCTGTCTTTTTCAGCCATTTACAGTATTTCCTGTCGCACTTAAATCTTGCTAAATTCTTATCTTTATTTAACTAGGCAAGTCAGTTAAGAACAAATTCTTATTTTCAATGACAGCCTAGGAATAGTGGGCTAACTGCCTGTTCAGGGGCAGAACGACAGATTTGTACCTTGTTAACTCAGGGGTTTGAACTTGCAACCTTGTGGTTGCAAGTCCATCGCTCTAACCACTACCCTGCCGCCCCCAAATTGATTGCTGTCAAATTTTATCCCTGCAACTCTTTCATACTCTTGCTTGTGCCTGTCATTTTATCCTTTTAAAGTTACAACCACAGAAATGTTTGTAATGGCTGAAATGGGTTCAATGGAACACATTGTATTTCCATTGCATCATCTCGGTACGTACAAATAAAGAAAAACTCTTGAGTGAGTAGGTGTGTCCAAACTTTTGACCTTTACTGTACATCACAAGAAAGAGAATGATAACTTTATTTTGATGGGTATTTATTGTTTGTGCAATTGAAAAAAGGTTATCCTTGAATACAGTTGAAATGTTTACAAATTAGATGTGCTGAAATGAAAGCAACTTCTGAAAATGAACACGGATTATTGTGATATTATGTCTGATCTTGCAAAAATTGTATAAAGTATATATAGATCGATGTCTAGAGCCAAGTGTGTTGATTTTTAATCATCAGGGTATCCTACAATTGACACACTTGTTAAATTATGCGGCAGAACGTGACAACAACAGTAATTAATGAGGCGCGGTTAGGTTGGAGTCATTAAAATGAGTTTTTCAACCACTCCACAAATTGTCAACAAACGATAGTCAACAAACTATAGTTTTGGCATGTCGGTTAGGACATCTACTTTCTGCATGACACAAGTCATTTTTCCAACAATTGTTTACAGACAGATTATTTCACTTATAATTCACTCTATCACAATTCCAGTGAGTCAGATGTTTACATTCACTAAATTGACTGTGCCTTTAAACAGATTGGAAAATTCCAGAAAATGATGTCATGGCTTTAGAAGCTTCTGCTAATTGACATAATTTGAGTCAATTGGAGATGTACCTGTGGATGTATTTCAAGGCCTTCAAACTCAGTGCCTCTTTGCTTGACATCATGGGAAAAGCAAAGAAATAAGCCAAGACCTCAGAAATATATTGCAGACCTCCACACATCATCTTTGGGAGTGATTTCCAAATGCCTGAAGGTGCCACGTTCATCTGTACAAACAATAGTACACAAGTATAAACACCATGGGACCACACAGCCATCATACCGCTCAGGAAGGAGAGGCGTTCTGTCTCCTAGAGATGAACGTACTTTGGTGCGAAAAGTGCAAATCAATCCCAGAACAACAGCAAAGGACCTTGTGAAGATGCTGGAGGAAACAGGTACAAAAGTATCTACATCCACTGTAAAACAAGTCCTATATAGACATAACCTGAAAGGCCACTCATCAAGGAAGAAGCCACTGCTCCAAAACCGCCATAAAAAAGTTGTTTACACCGCTGCTACTCTCTGTTGTTATCATCTATGCATAGTCACTTTAATAACTCTACCTTCATGTACATATTACCTCAATTACCTTGACTAACCATTTGCCCCCCCGTACATTGACTCTGTACCAGTACCCCCTGTATATATTCTCTCTTGTTATTTTACTGCAGCTCTTTAATTGCTTGTTACTTTTATTTCTTATTCTTATTTGTACTGCATTGTTGGTTAGGGGCTCGTAAGGAAGCATTTCACTGTAAGGTTTACTACACCTGTTGTATTCGGCGCATGTGACTAATACAATTTTATTTTATTTTATTTGTATATTGTTCTACCTAGAAACCTCTATAAAGGGTTCTGCCTAGAATCCTTTATGAAGGGTTCTGCCTAGAACCCTCTATGAAGGGTTCTACCAATAACCATTTTGTCTTCAGAGGGTTCTTCTTAGAACCCTTTATAAATAGTTCCACTAATCTTTTTAGCCTTTAAAATTAAATGATTTATGACAATACATATCATAAGGCCTTTCTTTGAGGGCCTAGTTACACTCTTCTACAGTGGTGTTAGGAAACTCATGGTTTACAGGCCACATCAGGCCTGCAAGTCACATTATGTTGGCTGGCAAAGTGACATTTAATTCCTCCTGGAATCCAACCAGAATTAGGATAACCAACTAGTTGAATTTTTAATCATCCCCCCCTTCCTGCTTTCAGAACAACTGCCAGGAACAACTGAAGATTGACTGTTGAGACTACCTCAATCCTCTAAACTGGAACAATTATCTCAGTAACGGGTGCAAAAACTGCAAACAGATTGAATTTATGCTATGTATCTTTGTGTAGCATAAAATTAATCAATCAATCAATGTACATGCAAAAACACAGATGTTAAAAACAACCAATTCTTGAAATCACCCTACAATAGAGAATGCTGGGAAATATGATATATTGTTCTATGTAGAACCCTTCTTGCCTTCCAAAGAATCCTTTTTTCCAAAAATGGTTATTAGGATGTTAAAGGTTCTAGGTTGAACCCCTTACAAAGAACACGTCTTCCAAAAGGGGTTCTTCAGATCACAGCGGTTTTTGGTAGAAGCCTATTCCTCTACAAATAACCCTTTTTTTTGAGTGCATCATCATGTATTTTAACCTGGTGGTATGAATATCTTCTTCAGAAAGATATGCAGGCATGTGTTCACCACACCATCAGAGGCATGTTACAGTACAGCTGTTTAGGCCAGCCTGAGCCTGTATGTAACTGTAGGCTATGTGACTGATGTGGCTGTTGACTATTGCACTCATGGGAAATTATCATCAGTCAGAGAGAGAGAGAGAGAGCGAGAGATCGAGAGAGTGAGCGAGAGAGAGCCTGCAGGTGGGCAGGCAGGAAGTGAGTGCTGAGCTGTCCTGTCCACCATCCTCCACATTCCTTCTCCAGCGCCACCATCCTCTACATGCCAGAGATACCTCCTGATATTTTCTGTTGGCTCTAATTACCTATGACAGCTTTAGGAAAACTATGTCACAGAGCTGAAATTGTTTGATAAGGCTCTAGGGCTGAAGGTTCTACATCTGATCTGTAATTTGATGGGTTGCATTTCGGGACACATAAATCCAGAGGCGTTGACCACATCAAAGCCGTAGGATGGGCAGTGTTATATTTAGCCCAGGCCTATGCAGTCCGAGCTGGGTAGCCACATCATTTTGGTGGCTGATTGAAATCCATCCAGCGTGGTTGGTACTGCTGGGGCTCTCCATGCCAATGCCTGCTGGGAATACCTCAGGCATGTTATGTTACTGCATGGGGTTAGGAGAAATAAGGGAGATGTGTATATTGCTGTGTAGTTAACATGCCACTGTCCTCTCATTATAGCAATGGAGACAATTTTTGATATTTATGGAATATATAGGGGTAGATGAAGACCTTTAGGTGTAGCAAAAGGATGGTAGCTCTCCAGGAACAGGGTTGGAGAGCCCTGCATTTTCTTTCTTTCTTTCTCTCTCTCACTCACTCCCGGGCTCTCCAAACCTGTTTCTGGAGAGCTACAGTCCTTTGGGTTTCAATCCAACCCCAGTTGTAGCTAACCTGAATCAGCATATCAACCAGCAAATTAATAATCTCTCTCTCTCTCTCTCTCTCTCTCTCTCTCTCTCTCTCTCTCATAGCAGCTGGCTGTAAACAGGCTCTAACCAGAATAGAAAGAGGAGTGGGAGGCCCCGGTGCACAATTGAGCAAGAGGAAAAGTACATTAGAGTGTCTAGTTTGAGAAACAGACCCCTCGCAAGTCCTCAACTGGCAGCTTCATTAAATAGTACTCGCAAAACACCAGTCTCAACGTCAACAGTGAAGAGGCAACTCCGGGAGGCTGGCCTTCTAGGCAGAGTTGCAAAGAAAAAGACATATCTCAAACTGACCAATAAAAATAAAAGATTAATGGGCAAAAGAACACAGACACAGGACAGAGATATGGCTTTTTCTTTGCAACTCTGCCTAGAAGGCCAGGATCCCGGAGTTACCTCTTCACTAATGTACTTGTCCTCTTGCTCAGTTGTGCACTGGGGCCTCCCACTCCTCTTTCTATTCTGGTTAGAGCCAGTTTGCGCTGGGAGTAGTACACAGCGTTGTGTGAGATTTTCAGTTTATTGGCCATTTCGCGCATGGAATAGCCTTCATTTATCAGTGGGTTGAGTCACTGATGTGATCTTCCTGTCTGGGTTGTGCCGTGGCGGAGATCTTTGTGGGCTATACTCGGCCTTTTCTCAGGATGGTAAGTTGGTGGTTGAGGATATCCCTCTAGTGGTGTGGGGGCTGTGCTTTAGCAAAGTGGGTGGGGTTATATCCTTCCTGTTTGGCCCTGTCCGGGGGTGTCATCGGATGGGGCCACAGTGTCTCCTGACCCCTCCTGTCTCAGCCTCCAGTATTTATGCTGCAGTAGTTTATGTGTTGGGAGGCTAGGGTCAGTTTGTTATATCTAGAGTACTTCCCCTGTCCTATCCGGTGTCCTGTGTGAATTTAAGTATGCTCTCTCTAATTTTCTCTTTCTTTCTCTCTTTCTTTCTCTCTCTCTGAGGACCTGAGCCCTCGGACCATGCCTCAGGACTACCTGACATGATGACTCCTTGCTGTCCCCAGTCCACCTGGCCGTGCTGCTGCTCCAGTTTCAACTGTTCTGCCTGTGATTATTATTATTTGACCATGCTGGTCATTTATGAACATTTGAACATCTTGGCCATGTTCTGTTATAATCTCCACCCGGCACAGCCAGAAGAGGACTGGCCACCCCACATAGCCTGGTTCCTCTCTAGGTTTCTTCCTAGGTTTAGCCCTTTCTAGGGAGTTTTTCCTAGCCACCGTGCTTCTACACCTGCATTGCTTGCTGTTTGGGGTTTTAGGCTGGGTTTCTGTACAGCACTTTGAGATATCAGCTGATGTACGAAGGGCTATATAAATACATTTGATTTGATTTGATCGGAACAAGAATAGACCGACAAATTTCTGAAGAAAGTACTTTGTTTCTGGCCATTTTTAGCCTGTAGCACAAATGCTGATGCTCCATATACTCAAACTGTTTTTGCTTTGTCATTGTTTTTTTGTGTAGATTGATGAGGAAAAAAACAATTTAATCAATTTTTGAATACGCTGTTATGTGGAAAAAGTGGAAAAAGTCAAGGGCTCTGAATACTTTCCGAATGGACTGTATATCCCACGTTACCGAAATTTGCTCCTTGTATAGAATGGAATGGAACAGATCAGAACAGAAAATAAAAAACGTAATTGTACCCCAAAGCCTTCTGGGATGCCCGCGTACCTCGTAGGGAACTGAGGGGAGTCTCATTTACAAGCCAACCGCAAGAAGGAACCTTTTCATGTTGCTGCCAACCCTCTTAAACTTCCACCATTTCCCTTCTTGTCCTTTTATTATGCAATCTCACCCTAACTGGAAACACCAGTGTTAGCCCCAGCTTGTCTGTAACAAGCATGTCCTCTTACTCTGTGTGTGTCCAAAATGGCACCATATTCCCTACATGGTGCACTAGGGAATAGGGTGCCATTGGGGACAGAGCTTGTGTGTTTTAAATAAATGCTGCAGGAAGGGACAGAACAAGCCACAGGGCTGTTGTAGCAGACTTAGTAAAACAGAAATCCCATTTGATCATTTAGTTGGGGAACAAGGTTTATTGAGTTAGTTCTGCTCTCACATTTCATTGCCCCCCCCCCCCCCCCCCCATCTCCCAATTTAGCCTACCATGTAAGAATGGTGGCACTCTGCCCAACTCCAAACTGGACTAGTTAAACGTTTGTAGTAGGAAAAGGTAACTAAAACATACAGTATCTTGATTCTGAAATGCAAAACAGGTGTTAGCACTACACTTGTAGTACTTTTCCTGTGGTGAAACATTCTGTTTTTGCAGTCAAGGACAGTATGGGGATAATATTATTGACTCTCAATGGTTTGATGCTGACAGATGACAATTGACAGACAAGCCATTTGATCTTATGGATCAACACTATACAATTGAAAGTCTTATAAACCAATCACTCCTCTAAGTGACTTTGGGTCCTTGAAAAGCGCTACATAAAAACAATGTATTATTGTTGTTATTATTGCTCCTCATAAACAAGCTATATCAACAACCTGATCTCTAACTCTAACCAGCTCCTTCTCTAACCTTGTTACAGGACCGTGGACCTTCTATTTGACCCCAGCCTGACAATATCAGTTCCCCCTACTACTGCAGCCTTCTGACCCTGAAGAATGCCTGGACACTGCGGCCACTCTATTGGAATGTGTCTGGTACAGTGGCTTGCGGAAGTATTCATATTTTGTTGCGTTACAACCTGGAATTAAAATTGCTTTTTTGGGGGGGGTTGTATCATTTTATTTACACAACATGCCTACCACTTTGAAGATGCCCCCAAAGCCAATACTTTGTAGAGCCACCTTTTGCAGCAATTACAGCTGCAAGTATCTTGGGGTATGTCTCTATAAGCTTGGCACATCTAGCCACTGGGATTTTTGCCCATTCTACAAGGCAAAACTGCTCCAGCTCCTTCAAGTTGGATGGGGTTCCGCTGGTGTACAGCAATGTTTAAGTCATACACCAGATTCTCAATTGGATTTAGGTCTGGGCTTTGCCTAGGCCATTCCAAGACATTTAACTGTTTACTCTTAAACCACTCGAGTGTTGTTTTAGCAGTATGCTAAGGGTTATTATCCTGCTGGAAGGTGAACCTCCATCCCAGTGTCAAATCTATGAAAGACTGAAACCGGTTTTCCTCAAGAATTTCCCTGTATTTAGTGCCATCCATCATTCCTTCAATTCTGAGCAGCTTCCCAGGCCCTGTTGATGAAAAACCTCCCCACAGCATGATGCTGCCACCACCATGCTTCACTGCAGGGATAGGGTTCTCGGGGTGATGAGAGGTGTTGGGTTTGCACCAGACAGCCTTTTCCTTGATGGCCAAAAAGCTACATTTTTGTCTCATCTGACCAGAGTACCTTCTTCCATATGTTTGGGGAGTCTCCCACATGCCTTTTGGCGAACACCAAACATGTTTGCTTATTTGTTTCTTTAAGCAATCGCTTCCATAATGCCCAGCTCTGTGAAGTGTACAGCTTAGTGGTCCTATGGACAGATACTCCAATCTCCGCTGTGGCGCTTTGCAGCTCCTTCAGGGTTATCTTTGGTCTCTTTGTTGCCTCTTTGATTAATACCCTCCTTGCCTGGTCAATGACCTTTGGTGGTCAGCCCTCTCTTGGCAGGTTTGTTGTGGTGCCATATTCTTTCCATTTTTTAATAATGGATTTCATGGGGCTCCTTGGGCTGTTCAAAGAGTCGGGTATTTTTTTATAACCCAACCCTGATCTGTACTTCTCCACAACTTTGTCCCTGACCTGTTTGGAGAGCTCCTTGGTCTTCATGGTGCCTGGTTGCTTGGTAGTTCCCCTTGCTTAGTTGTGTTGCACTCTCAGGGGTCTTTCAGAACAGGTGTATATTTCCTGAGATCATGTGACAGATCATGTGACATTTAGATTGCACACAGGTGGATTTGATTTAACTAATTATTTGACTTCTGAAGGTAATTGGTTCCACCATATTTTATTTAGGGGCTTCATAGCAAAGGAAGTGAATACATATGCACACACCACTTTTCTGTTTTTTATTTGTACGTTTTTTTCTTTCTTCATTTCACTTCACCAATTTGGACTATTTTGTATATACCCATTACATGAAATCCAAATCCAAATCTATTTAAATTACAGGTTCTAATGCAACAAAATAAGCAAAACGCCAAAGGGGATGAATACTTTTGCAAGGCACTGTATGTGCTCCACTTACTTGATCCATTTCACTGTCCATCCCCAGCCTTAAGAGGATACTGACACTAAAGTTTAAACTCTGTGAACACTGACCTTATGGGGCTCAGAATCAAAGGAGGCCGTGTATATGTTAGGATTAAGAGTAATGTATGGTAGGCTATGAGTGAGTGTGTAGTATGTATGTGATTGTGTGGGAGTGAGTTTATGAGTTCTCTTTTTGATAAAGCCCATTAAGATATCTTACCACAATGCTTTCCATTTCTGAAAATGTAATGCCCTGGTCAAATGTAATCATATGTAAAGAATCATTCTTTCACCTGATATCACATTAAAAGGAGCTTATCTGCAATATTCAAACATTCTGCAACAGTTTCAGTCTTGTAACTTTCCACACGGATGTCGTGTCGAAAAGGGTGTCACATAATACATTGAGCCACTGAAAAGAGGCAGTGCCATTACAAGTGGTGCCTCTATACCCTCTGACCCATGATTCAGAGCAATCCTATTGGCCGGGCTCAGTGATGGCATTGTGCTGACTGCATGTCTGTGTGGGCCCAAGCCCTGGCAGGGCTGCCTGGTCAGCAGTTTGTGCCCATACGCACATGCACGCACACACAAACACACACATGCTGCTCTGCTTTGCTTTAAAGCCCATAGACTCCCATAGAGATCATCACAGTTCTCTCTGCTCCAGCCTCTTCTGCTCTCCTCTGCTCTGCTGCGGCAATGGTCAGATCATTATTTATTTAGTTAAGGAAGTAGGTGACCACATGTCACTACATTGTCCAGGAACTGAACCCATTGGTCTCCCTAATCCATAAGTCTCAGTAGCTGTGACGGGGAGACACTAACAAGCAAAGCTGCCCCCCTTGCCACACGTATGACACTTACACAATACCCAAGGTCTCTCCCCAGGCTGCTCCAATCCTTCACACCTGACTGCTCCCAATGAAATGGAAAACAAAATGGAGGACAATGGAGGTGAATGGCAATCTGAGTCCATTATTATTGTGTCCCCCCTCAATTATGGCCTGTTCCACTGATACCCTGTCTACATGATATGATTTATTAAGTAGCTTCAGGTGGCAGAGATGGCCAGCTGCCGCCACCTCTATAGCGGCAGTAGAAACCAATTTACTGTAGCTTCAGCATTCGTCTTAACACGGTCGGTCTCGTAGCTGAATTCCCCCAGGTAATTTCCCAGCCAGGTGGTAATACAAAGCTTCTGTTTGTTTGTAGTGTCATAGTTTATACTTAGGCTATGTCTTGTATGTACGATGAATTAATAATGTGAGCCACCATGACAATTTGAATTGAAATGAGCTTGGAAGATAAGAAAGATTATCGTTCACATGAAATCGGTAATTTCCCCATCTGAATCCCAGAATGCACTCAGCGTGTATTAGTGGCTAAACAGTCTCGAAGCAGCATGAGTTAGATCACTGTTTCCCAACGTCAGTGCTCAGGTACCCCAACAGTACAAATGTCTATTGTAGCCCCAGACAAGCACAACTGATTCAACTTGTCTGGTGTGTTTGTCTGGGGCTACAAAGAAAATGTGTACTGTTAGGGATACTTGAGTACTGGAGTTGGGAAACAGTGAGTTAGCTTGACCAGAACAAAGGGAAACACCAGAGTTAGGGGGTCTGAACATTTACTCTGCCCAGCCACAGCTCCTCTCTGTGGGCTTCTAATGAGCCATCTAATGGCCTCTGTGGTGGGTCTTACCTTGGGTGTGAGAGCCTGAGACACAGCCACAGAGGGCATTAGAGTCAGGGGGTAGTGAACTCCTCTGATGTCTCAGTGGTATGCCTGGACTCGACCGGACTACAAAGTAGTGTGGGTTAGAATGGCCAGAGTCAGGGGGACACAAACTCATTCACTGTTGCCTACTCCTCCTCTGTTTGGGCTTCTGATGACCCAGTAGTGGGCCCGTACCCAATTGTACTGTACTATCCCGGTTCTCCTCAGATCCACACAAACAGGCAGGTAATGAGAATTAATGGGAGAGCGACAGCGTCGGCTCTGAAAATCTCTAAACGACGTCCAGCTAATTGCATGTCATTAGGCATCGCACACTCAGCAGTTTGGGAAAATAGACTCCTGTCCCATTCCTCGGCCTGTAATTACCTAGGTAGTGCGAAGGTAATCAAAATAATCTATTCCAAGCTGTGCTTCAGCCCACCATAGATAAGAGGGCGTTATTGAATAATTAAATAACTAGTTATTGCAATCGGCTACCCGTTGTTTTCTCTTAGGTCAACGGTCTCAGAAGGCAAACTCATCTTTACGTAAATGCCAATGGAGGCGTTTAAATACTTAGTGCTTGTGATGATTGGTGTGTGTGTGCATGGTGTAGTTAAATTGTTTGATGAGTACAGAGCAAATTACCACATATGTGTTTGTTAGAGATGCGGCTTTACACAAGGAAGACAGCGCTGGGTCTAACCCATTCGTTGCCAATTGGATGTCTGTTACTTGATCAGGGACAGTATCCATGTCGATATTGCGGACCTTCCCTAGGATTCCCATCATATTCCACATTGACATTACCTTGCTCTCTAGTAGCTCAATGACCAATGATCAGCTATAGACCTGCATTGGGCTGAGACATAGTCATGCTACTGTGAATGCCGGAATGGACATCACAGCACATACAGTAGCCTGGATGGCCAGAGGGTCACTGGCGTAACAAGTGTTCTCAGGACATCCATCTGTATTCTTGGAAATAGGTTTACAACTTTATAAGAGCGCTGACCTATTCAGCCACTCCACTATGCACCGTCCACAAGGACTAGGTTAGTGCATCAGAGAGTCCAGTGCAGACATGTAACTCGATAGGCAGAAGAAGTCGTGTTTTTTCTTGAGCAATTTAGATAAAGTGTTTCGTGGGAATTCTGCCTGGCCACCCAAGAGAAATGCATGGAGAATTTCGATTTTATGTCGCCACCTGACCCCAAACAGACACACAAACACATAAAACAGACCTAATTTAACCATAATGAATGTTGAGTATGTTGTGAGGAGGGATATCTGTCCATAAAAGGTTACAAAACATGTCAGGAAGAGGAAGGAGCAAACTGTATGTAATTAAACTAAATGTCACATAATAGGTTGGATCGTCTCTGTGCCACTTCCACCCATAATACATGACCTTTTAAAAGGTATGCATGACCTTACTTTGGAATATGTAAATACCTGCTATCTCTCTCTCTCTCACACACACACACACACACACACACACACACACACACACACACACACACACACACACACACACACACACACACACACACACACACACACACACACACACACACACACACACACACACACACACAGACAGACAGACAGAGGGGCTTTGACCACACTGGGGCCAACTGTTTCCAGCCAAGTTACCCTCTCCAGGCTTTGGCTGATAAGTTTCTGTGACGTGGAAAACCTCGACTTTCATAGCCTGCTGTTTATCTTTCACTTCTGTGTTTGTGTACATACTCGTCCTCTCACCTTTTGGATTTTCCGACATTCCGGCTGAGGCAAATTTTCCATTTGTAGAATGTTCCATCGTGACCCCCCCCCCCCACACACACACACACACACAGACACACACACGCGCGCGCACCCACACACGCACGTGCCAGAAATATCAGCGTCCACTACTGCCACCGTCAATGAGCCGTGTTAATGATGATAACAACGATAGTGAGATTTGTCAAAAGAAAATGTGAAAAATTGAGGCATAGCCGCAAGATGTAGAAGCCGATGACACTGTAACACCCCCTGAAAATTAATTGTACAATTATTTTAATATACAGTTCCAGTCAAAAGTTTGGACACACCTACTTATTGAAGGGTTTTTCTTTATTTTTTACTATTTTCTACATTGTAGAATAAAAGTGAAGACATCACAATGACTAAATAACACATATGGAATCATGTAGTAACCAAAAAAGTGTTAAGCAAATCAAAATATATTATATATTTGAGATTTTTCGAAGTATCCACCCTTTGCCTTGATGACAGCTTTGCACACTCTTAGCATTATCTCAACCAGCTTCATTAGGTAGTCACCTGGAATGCATTTCAATTAACAGGTGTGCCTTGTTAAAAGCTCATTTGTGGAATTTCATTCCTTCTTAATGTGTTTGAGCCAGTCAGTTGTGTTGTGATAAGGTAGGGGGGTATACAGAAGATAGCCCTATCTGGTAAAAGACCAAGACCATAATATGGCATAAACAGCTCACTTAAGAAAAGAGAAACGACATTCCATCATTACTTTAAGACATGATGGTCAGTCAGTTCCAGAAAATTTCAAGAACTTTGAAAGTTTCTTCAAGTGCAGTTGCAAAACCCATCAAGAACGATGATGAAACTCTCTCTCATGAGGACCACCACAGGAAAGGAAGATTCAGAGTTACCTCTGCTGCAGAGGTTTACTTCATTAGAGTTACCAGCCTCAGAAATTGCAGCCCAAATCAATGCTTCGCAGGGTTCAAGCAAACAGACACATCTCAACATCAACTGTTCAGAGGAGACTGAGTGAATGAGGCCTTCATGGTCGAATTGCTGCAAAGAAACCACTACTACGCCAATAAGAAGAAGAGACTTGCTTGGGCCAAGAAACACGAGCAAAGGACATTAGAACGGTGGAAATCTGTCCTTTGGTCTGATAAATTCAAATTAGAGATTTTTGGTTCCCAGCGCTTCTCTTTGTGAGACGCAGAGTAGGTGAATGGATGATCTCTGCATGTGTGGTTCCCACCGTTAGGCATGGAGGATGTGTGATGGTGAGGGGGTGCTTTTCTGGTGATGCTGTCTGTGATTTATTTAGAATTCAATGCACACATGGCTACCACAGCATTCTGCAGCAATACGCCATTCCATCTGGTCTGCACTTAGTGGGACTATCATTTGTTTTCAACAGGACAATGACCCAACACACCTCTAGTCTGTCTAAGGGCTATTTGACCAAAAAGGAGAGTGATGGATTGTTGCATCAGATGACCTGACCTCCACAATATACTGACCTCAACCCAATTGAGATGGTGTGGGATGAGTTGGACGGCAGAGTGAAGGAAAAACAGACAACAAGTGCTCAACATATGTGGGAACTCCTTGTTGGAGTTGGAAAAGCATTCCAGGTGAAGCTGGTTGAGAGAATGCCAAGAGTGTGCAAAGCTTTCGTCAAAGCAATGGGTGGCTACTAAGAAGAATATAACATATAAAGTATATTTTCATTTGTTTAACACCTTTTTTTGTTTGTTTCATGATTCCATATGTGTTATTTCATAGTTTTGATTTCTTCACTATTATTCTACAGTGTAGAAAATAGTAAAAGTAAAGAAAAACCCTAGAATGAGTAGGTGTGTCCAAACTGTTGACTGGTACTATAAATATACAGTGCACTCAAAGTATTCAGGCCCCTTCCCCTTTTCCACATTTTGTTACTTTACAGCCTTACTCTAAACTTGACTAAATTGTTTTCCCCTCATCTATCTACACACAATACCCCAGAATGACTAAGCAAAAACGGGTTTTTAGACATTTTTCAATAAAATAATGAAATATAATATTTACATAAGTATTCAGACACATTTCTCAGTACTTTGTTGAAGCGATTACAGCCTCAACTCTTCTTGGGTATGACGCTACAAGCTTGGCACACCTGTATTTGAGGAGTTTTAACCATTCCTCTCTGTAGATCCTCTCCAGCTCTGTCAGGTTGGATGGGGAGCGTCGCTGCACTGCTATTTTGAAGTCTCTCTAGAGATGTTAGATTGGGTTCAAGTCTGGGCTCTGGCTGGGCCACTCAAAGACATTCAGAGACTTGTCCCGAAGTCACTCCTGCAATATCTTGGCTGTGTGCTAGGGTCGTCGTCCTATTAGAAGGTGAAAGTTCATCCCAGTCTGAGGTCCTGAGCAGTCTGGAGCAGGTTTTCATCAAGGATCTCTCTATACTTTGCTCCGTTCATCTTTCCCTTGATCCTGACTTGTCTCCCAGTCCCTGCAGCTAAAAAACATCCCCACAACATGATGCTGCCACCACCATGAATCACCGTAGGGATGGTGCCACGTTTCCTCCAGACATGACGCTTGGCATTCAGGCCAAAGAGTTCAATCTTGGTTTCATCAGACCAGTGAATCTTGTTTCTCATGGTCTGAGAATCCTTTAGGTTCCTTTTGGCAAACTCCAAGCCGGCTGTCATGTGCCTTTTACTAGGAGGGGTTTTCCTTTGGCCACTCTACCATAAAGGCCTAATTGATGGAGTCCTGGAGAGGTGGTTGTCCTTCTGGAAGGTTCTCCCATCTTCACAGAGGAACTCTGGAGCTTTGCCAGAGTGACCATCGGGTTCTTGGTCACCTCCCTGACCAAGGCCCTTCTCCCCCGATTGCTCAGTTTAGCTGGGCGGCCAGCTTTAGGAAGAGTCTTGGTGGTTCCAAACTTATTCCATTTAAGAATGATAGAAGCCACTATGTTCTTGGGGACCTTCAATACTGCAGAAATGTTTTGGTACCCTTCCCCAGATCTGTGCCTCATCACAATACTGTCTCGGACCTCTACAGGTAATTATTTTGACTTCATGTCTTGGTTTTTGCTCTGACATGCCCTGTCAACTGTGGGACCTTATATAGACGGGTGTGTGCCTTTCCAAATCATGTCCAATCAATTGAATTTACCACAGGTGGACTCCAATAAAGTTGTAGAAACGTCTCAAGGATGATCAATGGACACAGGATGCACCCGAGCTCAATTTCGAGTCTCATATAGCAAAGTATCTAAATACTTATGTAAATAAGGTTTTCACTGTTTTCTTTTTAATAAGTTAGCAAACATTTCTAAAAACCTGTTATCACTTTGTCATTATGGGGTATTTTCTGTACATTGATGAGGAAAAATAATTGTTCAATCGATTTTAGAATAAGGCTGTAACTTTAACAAAATGTGGAAAAATTGCACAGTAAAGACTGTAGATTCTAATACATACTGTAATGGAAAACAAAGTAAACGTTTTATGTTTTACTGTATGTTTGAAATTTGGAGCTATACTACTTTGTAACATGTTTATCTTGTATACTGTATTACTGTAGTGTTTACTGTACTGCATGCTATTTTGTTTTTGTAGAACTGAAAGACGACTAGCATGTGCTCCTTTTTTAAAAGGAAGGCTGCCATTGTGCAAATGGTCATTGAACATAATGCCATAAGACCGCGGGGAAATCCAACAACAGATTATTGAAACCCCTGCCATTTTCCATAACATCAGAGTGAGCTTATCAACCATAGCCCGCAACCTTTAAGAAACACCATCTCTGGATGAAGCAAATAAAAGTTATTTTCAAAGAGTGAAGGATAAATGGTACGGATATGTGCAAGTAAGTAATGTAGTAGTATTACACTCTTGAAACATTAGAGACTCATTGGTGTTGCAAGTGAACTTTACTTTACAACAAGTATTGTATTTACTGTCATTTCAGAGAATCATGGAGTTGGATGCAAGTCCCATCCCCCAGGCACTCATATTTATAGATGCGGCTTGATTCAATTCAACGAAGACGAGGAGGAGAGGAAGAAATGCGCCATCATTGAGGTACCTGGCCAGCGAGGGGGAAATTTCACCATATGAGCAGCTATGAGCCACAATGGGGTCCTCCGCCACCCTTGGACCTTTCAACACTGCCCATCTCCTTAAGCTTACATGGCAATCTTTTTTAGCCAGAGCAGAGAGGGCCAGGTGATCCTGAAGAGCAAATGTATATTCTAATTTGGGACAATGTGAGTTTCCATCGGGCCGCTCAGGTCCACAACAGGTTCCATGTCCACCCCAGGTTTACAATTCTCTATCTCCCACCATATTCCCTGTTTCTACACCACATTGAGGGGTTGTTTGCAGCATGGCGGTGGAAGGTGTATGATCACAAACCCCATGAACGTATGGTCCTTCTCCAAGCAATGGAGGAGGTCTGTGGCGACATTCCAGCAGAGTCTTGTCAGGGGTGGATGCGTTACGCCAGAAACTACTTGTAATGGTTCTCCTCTTCTTCTGACAAGGAGGAGTAGGAGAGATCGGACCAATGTGCAGCGTGGTAAGGGCCCATTTTGGTTTATTAAACTGAACACTATAAAGAATACAAAATAACAAAGTGACTGATACAAACGAAAACCGAAACAGTCCTGAAATGTGAAACAAACATACACACAGGAAACAATCACCCACAACACAAAAGTGAAACCGGGCTACCTAAATATGGTTCTCAATCAGGGACAACGATAAACAACTGCCTCTGATTGAGAACCATACCAGGCCAAACACAGAAAACCCAAAACATAGAAAAAGGAACAGACAACCCACCCAACTCACGCCCTGACCATACTAAAACAAAGACACAATAAAATAACTAAGGTCAGAACGTGACACTACTTGTCTGTGCCATGAGAATATCGTCTGTGATGATAATGGAAATCTGTGGCCAGACCAAAACAACAGACATGACTGATTTTGTTTTCGCAAGGGAGAATTTGTTTCTTGACACATGAGTTTGATTTTACTGTATTTAGACATTTACATTTACATTTAAGTCATTTAGCAGACGCTCTTATCCAGAGCGACTTACAAATTGGTGCATTCACCTTATGACCTCCAGTGGAACAGTAGTGCATCTAAATCTTTTCAGGGGGAGGGGGGGTGAGAGGGATTACTTTATCCTATCCTAGGTATTCCTTAAAGAGGTGGGGTTTCAGGTGTCTCCGGAAGGTGGTGATTGACTCCGCTGTCCTGGCGTCGTGAGGGAGTTTGTTCCACCATTGGGGGGCCAGAGCAGCGAACAGTTTTGACTGGGCTGAGCGGGAACTGTACTTCCTCAGTGGTAGGGAGGCGAGCAGGCCAGAGGTGGATGAACGCAGTGCCCTTGTTTGGGTGTAGGGCCTGATCAGAGCCTGGAGGTACTGAGGTGCCGTTCCCCTCACAGCTCCGTAGGCAAGCACCATGGTCTTGTAGCGGATGCGAGCTTCAACTGGAAGCCAGTGGAGGGAGCGGAGGAGCGGGGTGACGTGAGAGAACTTGGGAAGGTTGAACACCAGACGGGCTGCGGCGTTCTGGATGAGTTGTAGGGGTTTAATGGCACAGGCAGGGAGCCCAGCCAACAGCGAGTTGCAGTAATCCAGACGGGAGATGACAAGTGCCTGGATTAGGACCTGCGCCGCTTCCTGTGTGAGGCAGGGTCGTACTCTGCGGATGTTGTAGAGCATGAACCTACAGGAACGGGCCACCGCCTTGATGTTAGTTGAGAACGACAGGGTGTTGTCCAGGATCACGCCAAGGTTCTTAGCGCTCTGGGAGGAGGACACAATGGAGTTGTCAACCGTGATGGCGAGATCATGGAACGGGCAGTCCTTCCCCGGGAGGAAGAGCAGCTCCGTCTTGCCGAGGTTCAGCTTGAGGTGGTGATCCGTCATCCACACGGATATGTCTGCCAGACATGCAGAGATGCGATTCGCCACCTGGTCATCAGAAGGGGGAAAGGAGAAGATTAATTGTGTGTCGTCTGCATAGCAATGATAGGAGAGACCATGTGAGGTTATGACAGAGCCAAGTGACTTGGTGTATAGCGAGAATAGGAGAGGGCCTAGAACAGAGCCCTGGGGACACCAGTGGTGAGAGCACGTGGTGTGGAGACGGATTCTCGCCACGCCACCTGGTAGGAGCGACCTGTCAGGTAGGACGCAATCCAAGCGTGGGCCGCGCCGGAGATGCCCAACTCGGAGAGGGTGGAGAGGAGGATCTGATGGTTCACAGTATCGAAGGCAGCCGATAGGTCTAGAAGGATGAGAGCAGAGGAGAGAGAGTTAGCTTTAGCAGTGCGGAGCGCCTCCGTGATACAGAGAAGAGCAGTCTCAGTTGAATGACTAGTCTTGAAACCTGACTGATTTGGATCAAGAAGGTCATTCTGAGAGAGATAGCGGGAGAGCTGGCCAAGGACGGCACGTTCAAGAGTTTTGGAGAGAAAAGAAAGAAGGGATACTGGTCTGTAGTTGTTGACATCGGAGGGATCGAGTGTAGGTTTTTTCAGAAGGGGTGCAACTCTCGCTCTCTTGAAGACGGAAGGGACGTAGCCAGCGGTCAGGGATGAGTTGATGAGCGAGGTGAGGTAAGGGAGGAGGTCTCCGGAAATGGTCTGGAGAAGAGAGGAGGGGATAGGGTCAAGCGGGCAGGTTGTAGGGCGGCCGGCCGTCACAAGACGCGAGATTTCATCTGGAGAGAGAGGGGAGAAAGAGGTCAGAGCACAGGGTAGGGCAGTGTGAGCAGAACCAGCGGTGTCGTTTGACTTAGCAAACGAGGATCGGATGTCGTCGACCTTCTTTTCAAAATGGTTGACGAAGTCATCTGCAGAGAGGGAGGAGGGGGGGAGGGGAGGAGGATTCAGGAGGGAGGAGAAGGTTGCAAAGAGCTTCCTAGGGTTAGAGGCAGATGCTTGGAATTTAGAGTGGTAGAAAGTGGCTTTAGCAGCAGAGAGAGAAGAGGAAAATGTAGAGAGGAGGGAGTGAAAGGATGTCAGGTCCGCAGGGAGGCGAGTTTTCCTCCATTTCCGCTCGGCTGCCCGGAGCCCTGTTCTGTGAGCTCGCAATGAGTCGTCGAGCCACGGAGCGGGAGGGGAGGACCGAGCCGGCCTGGAGGATAGGGGACATAGAGAGTCAAAGGATGCAGAAAGGGAGGAGAGGAGGGTTGAGGAGGCAGAATCAGGAGATAGGTTGGAGAAGGTTTGAGCAGAGGAAGAGATGATAGGATGGAAGAGGAGAGAGTAGCGGGGGAGAGAGAGCGAAGGTTGGGACGGCGCGATACCATCCGAGTAGGGGCAGTGTGGGAAGTGTTGGATGAGAGCGAGAGGGAAAAGGATACAAGGTAGTGGTCGGAGACTTGGAGGGGAGTTGCAACGAGGTTAGTGGAAGAACAGCATCTAGTAAAGATGAGGTCGGCGTATTTCCTGCCTTGTGAGTAGGGGGAAGGTGAGAGGGTGAGGTCAAAGAGGAGAGGAGTGGAAAGAAGGAGGCAGAGAGGAATGAGTCAAAGGTAGGCGTGGGGAGGTTAAAGTCGCCCAGAACTGTGAGAGGTGAGCCGTCCTCAGGAAAGGAGCTTATCAAGGCATCAAGCTCATTGATGAACTCTCCGAGGGAACCTGGAGGGCGATAAATGATAAGGATGTTAAGCTTGAAAGGGCTGGTAACTGTGACAGCATGGAATTCAAAGGAGGCGATAGACAGATGGGTAAGGGGAGAAAGAGAGAATGACCACTTGGGAGAGATGAGGATCCCGGTGCCACCACCCCGCTGACCAGAAGCTCTCGGGTGTGCGAGAACACGTGGGCAGACGAAGAGAGAGCAGTAGGAGTAGCAGTGTTGTCTGTGGTGATCCATGTTTCCGTCAGTGCCAAGAAGTCGAGGACTGGAGGGAGACATAGGCGGAGATGAACTCTGCCTTGTTGGCCGCAGATCGGCAGTTCCAGAGGCTACCGGAGACCTGGAACTCCACGTGGGTCGTGCGCGCTGGGACCACCAGATTAGGGTGGCCGCGGCCACGCGGTGTGGAGCGTTTGTATGGTCTGTGCAGAGAGGAGAGAACAGGGATAGACAGACACATAGTTGACAGGCTACACAAGAGGCTACGCTAATGCAAAGGAGATTGGAATGACAAGTGGACTACACGTCACGAGTGTTCAGAGAGTTAAGCTTACGTAGCAAGAATCTTATTGACTAAAATGATTAAAATGATACAGTACTGCTGAAGTAGGCTAGCTGGCAGAGGCTGCGTTGTTGACTAAGTAGGCTAGTTGGCATTGGCTGGGTTGTTGACACTACACTAATCAAGTCGTTCCGTTGAGTGTAATAGTTTCTACTGTGCTGCTATTCGGGGCTAGCTGGCTAGCTAGCAGTGTTGATTACGTTACGTTGCGTTAAAAGAACGACAATAGCTGGCTGGCTAACCTAGGAAATCGCTCTAGACTACACAATTATCTTTGATACAAAGACGGCTATGTAGCTAGCTATGTAGCTAGCTACGATCAAACAAATCAAGCCGTTGTACTGTAATGAAATGAAATGAAAAATGTGATACTACCTGTGGAGCGAAGCGAAATGCGACCGGATTGTTGAGTGCAGAAGTTCTGTTCGGTAGACGTTGGCTAGCTGTTGGCTAGCTAGCAGAGTCTCCTATGTTAAGGACGACATAAAACTACACACTCTAAACTACACAATTATCTTGGGTACGAAGACAGCAAAGACAACTATGTAGCTAGCTAACACTACACTAATCAAGTCGTTCAGTTGAGTGTAATAGTTGTGCTGCTAATCGGTAGACGGTGGACTAGCTAACGGTGGACGTTAGCTAGCTGGCTAGCTGCAGGGCAGTGTAGACTGCGTTAGGACGACGAAATACGATAATTACGCAATTATCTATGATACAAAGACGGCTGTGTAGCTAGCTAAGAAGAAATTGCTAAGATTAGACAAATCAAACCGTTGTACTATAATGAAATGTAATGAAATGTAATACTACCTGCGGACCGAGTGCAGATGCGACCGCTCGCTCCAACCCGGAAGTGCTCAGTTCCAGTTTCTTTATTTAATCCGTACAATTGATCTAATACAGTACAGTAGTACAAACAGCACTATTTTTCTTCCTTTGCATTTGAAAAATATATTTCCTGTGTGTTTGCATTTTTACTGTACAGTATTGGCCAAAAGTTTTGAGAATTACATACATTTTCACAGTCTGCTGCCTCAGTTTGTATGATGGCAATTTTCATATTCTCCAGAATGTTATGAAGAGTGATCAGATGAATTGCAATTAATTGCAAAGTCCCTCTTTGCCATGCAAATGAACTGAAACCCCCAAAAGAACATTTCCACTGCATTTCAGCCCTGCCACAAAAGGACCAGCTGACATCATGTCAGTGATTCTCTCGTTAACACAGGTGTGACTGTTGACGTGGACAAGGCTGGAGATCACTCTGTCATGCTGAATGAGTTTGAATAACAGACTTTAACCTTCAAAAGGAGGGTGGTGCTTGGAATCATTATTCTTCCTCCGTCAACCATGTTTACCTGCAAGGAAACATGTGCCGTCGTCATTGCTTTGCACAAAAAGGGCTTCACATGGAAGGATATTGCTGCCAGTAAGAATGTCAAATCAAATCAAATGTATTTATATAGCCCTTCGTACATCAGCTGATATCTCAAAGTGCTGTACAGAAACCCAGCCTAAAACCCCAAACAGCAAGCAATGCAGGTGTAGAAGCACGGTGGCTAGGAAAAATTCCCTAGAAAGGCCAAAACCTAGGAATAAACCTAGAGAGGAAACAGGCTATGTGGGGTGGCCAGTCCTCTTCTGGCTGTGCCGGGTGGAGATTATAACAGAACATGGCCAAGATGTTCAAATGTTCATAAATGACCAGCATGGTCCAATAATTATAAGGCGAAACAGTTGAAACTGGAGCAGCAGCACGGAAGGGTGGACTGGGGACAGCAAGGAGTCATCATGTCAGGTAGTCCTGAGGCATGGTCCTAGGGCATGCATGGTCCTAGGGAATGGACCTAAAGCAACCATTTATCGGATCATCAAGAACTTCAAGGAGAGCGGTTCAATTGTTGTGAGGAAGGCTTCAGGGTGCCCAAGAAAGTCCAGCAAGCGCCAGGACCATCTCCTAAAGTTGATTCAGCTGCGCGATCGGGGCACCACCAGTACAGAGCTTGCTCAGGAATGGCAGCAGGTAGGTGTGAGTGCATCTGCACGCACAGTGAGGTGAAGACTTTTGGAGGATGGCCTGGTGTCAAGAAGGGCAACAAAGAAGCCACTTCTCTCCAGGAAAAACATCAGGGACAGACTGATATTCTGCAAAAGGTACAGGGATTGGACTGCTGAGGACTGTGGTAAAGTCATTTTCTCTGATGAATCCCCTTTCCGATTGTTTGGGGCATCTGGAAAAAAAGCTTGTCCGGAGAAGACAAGGTGAGCGCTACCATCAGTCCTGTGTCATGCCAACAGTAAAGCATCCTGAGACCATTCATGTGTGGGATTGCTTCTCAGCCAAGGGAGTGGGCTCACTCACAATTTTGCCTAAGAACACACCCATGAATAAAGAATGTTACCAACACATCCTCCGAGAGCAACTTCTCCCAACCATCCAGGAACAGTTTGGTAACGAACAATGCCATTCCAGCATGATGGAGCACCTTACCATAAGCCAAAAGTGATAACTAAGAGGCTCGGGGAACAAAACATCGATATTTTGGGTCCATGGCCAGGAAACTCCCCAAACCTTAATCCCACTGAGAACTTGTGGTCAATCCTCAAGAGGCGGGTGGACAAACAGAAACCAACGAATTCTGACAAACTCCAAGCATTGATTATGCAAGAATGGGCTGCCATCAGTCAGGATGTGGCCCAGAAGTTAATTGACAACATGCCAGGGCAGATTGCAGAGGTCTTGAAAAAAGAAGGGTTAACACTGCAAACATTGACTCTTTTCGTCAACTTCATGTAATTGTCAAGAAAAGCCTTTGACACTTCTGAAATGCTTGTAATTATACTTCAGTATTCCATAGTAACATCTGAAATGAATATTTAAAGACACTGAAGCAGCAAACTTTGTGAAAATACATTTTTGTGTCATTCACAAAACTTTTGGCCATGACTGTATTTGTACTTACAGTTTGCTCTTTGACATGTATTGAGTTATGTTGAAATATAAAACTTTTTTGTAACATTTTTTGTAACATTTTTGTATTTGTGTTCCTTTCTTGTTTGAGTACACACAAACAATATACATTATAACAACAATCTTAGTCTTCACACTGAAATAGGTTCTGATAGTAGTGTTTTGAATATGTCCCATTAGTGTGATCGCGTTTGTCACTAAGTTAGACTTATTTGATGTGTGTTTGTATCTCATTTGTACGCAGAGTTTCATTTTGAGCAGGGAGTACATGATTATCAAATCAAATCATAATGTATTTGTCACATGCGCCGAATACAACAGGTGTAGGTAGACCTTACAGTGAAATGCTTACTTACAAGCCCTTAATTAACAATGCAGATTTAAGAAAAATACATGTTAAGAAAGTATTAACTAAACAAACTGAAGTAAACAATAAATAAGTAAAAATGTAAATTAAAAAAATGGAGGTGGGGGGAGTTCAATGCAAATAGTCTGGGTAGCCATTTGGTTAGCTGTTCATGAGTCTTATGGCTTGGGGGTAGAAGCTGATACGAAGCCATTTGGACCATACCAGGCAGTGATGCAACCAGCTCTCTATGGCGCACCTGTAGAACTTTTTGAGGATCTGAGGACCTATGCCAAATCTTTTCAGTCTCCTGATGGGGAATAGGCGTTGTCGTGCCCTCTTCACGACTGTCTTGGTGTGTTTGGACCACGACAGTTCGTTGGTGATGTGGACAACAAGGATCTTGAAGCTCTCAACCTGCTCAACCACAGCCATGTCGATGAGAATGGGTGCGTGCTCAGTCCTCCTTTTCCTATAGGCCACGAGCATCTCCTTTGTCTTGATCACGTGGAGGAAAATGTTGTTATCCCGGCACCACACTGCCAGGTCTCTGACCTCCACCCTTTAGGCTGTCTCATAGTTGTCGGTGATCAGGCCTACCAATGTTGTGTTGTCGACAAACTTAATGCTGGTGTTGGAGTTATGCTTGGCCATGCAGTCATGGGTGAACAGGGAGTACAGGAGGGGACTGAGCACGCACCCCTGAGGGGCCCCCGTGTTGAGAATCAGCGTGGCAGATGTGTTGTTACCCAGTCTTACCACCTGGGGGCGGCCCATCAGGAAATCCAGGATCCAGTTTTAGAGGGAGGAGTTTAGTCCCAGGGTCCTTAGCTTAGTGATGAGCTTTGAGGGCACTATGGTGTTGAATGCTGTGCTGTAGTCATTGAATAGCATGCTCACGTAGGTTTACCATTTGTCCAAGTGGGAAATGGTAGTGTGTTGTGCAATAGAGATTGTGTCATCTGTGTATCTGTTTGGGCGGAATGCAAAGGGTTTCTGAGATAATGGTGTTGATGTGAGCTATGACCAGCCTTTCAAAGCACTTCATGACTACCTATGTGAGTGCTATGGGTTGGTAGTCATTTTGGCAGGTTACCTTGGTGTTCCTGGGCACAGGGACTATGGTGGTCTGCTTGAAACATGTTGGTATGTTGGTCAAATAGCCCTTACACAGCCTGGAGGGGTGTTGGGTCATTGTCCTGTTGAAAAACAAATGATAGTCCCACTAAGCCCAAACCAGATGGGATGGCGTATCGCTGCAGAATGCTGTGGTAGCCATGCTGACAGTGTCACCAGCAAAGCAACCCCAAACAATAACACCTCCTCCTCCATACTTTACGGTGGGAAATACACATGCGGAAATCATCCGTTCACCCACACCTCGTCTCACAAAGACACGGCGGTTGGAAACAAAAATCTCCAATTTGGACTCCAGACCAAAGGACACATTTGCAGAGGTCTAATATCCATTGCTTGTGTTTCTTGACCCAAGCAAGTCTCTTCTTATTATTGGTGTCCTTTAGTGGTGGTTTCTTTGGAGCAATTAAACCTCGAAGGCCTGATTTACACACTGTCCTTTGAACAGTTGATGGTGAGATGTGTCTGTTACTTGAAATCTGTGAAGCATTTATTTGGGTTGCAATTTCTGAGGCTGGTAACTAATGAACCTATCCTCTGTATCACAGGTAGCTCTGGGTCTTCCATTCCTGTGGCGGTCCTCATGAGAGCCAGTTTCATCATAGTGCTTGATGGTTTATGCGACTGCACTTGAAGAAACATTTAAATTTCTTGAAATGTTATGTATCATTGCTAATTTGAGCTGTTCTTGCCATAATATAGACTTGGTCTTTTCCCAAATAGGGCTATCGTCTGTATACTCCCCTACCTTGCCACAATACAACTGATTGGCTCAATTGCATTAAGAAGGAATGAAATTCCACAAATGTACCTTTAACAAGGCACACCTGTTAATTGAAATGCATTACAGGTGACTACCACATGAAGCTGGTTGAGAGCATGCCAAGAGTGTGCAAAGCTGTCATCAAGGCAAAAAGTGGCTTTTTCAAGAATCTCAAATATAAAATATATTTTGATTTGCTTAACACTTTTTTTGCTTACTACATGATTCCATGTGTTATTTCATAGTTTTGATGTCTTGACTTGTATTCTACAATGTAGAAAATAGAAAAAGAAAGAAAGAAAAACCCTTGAATGAGTTGGTGTTCAAACATTTTTGATCGCTGGTGTTCTCAAAATGGTAAAACAGGAAACTTTTTGCTGCACCTTCGACAACTACTGTGATTATTATTATTTGACCCTGCTGGTCATTTATGAACATTTGATCATCTTGGCCAAGTTCTGTTATAATCTCCACCCGGCACAGCCAGATTAGGACTGGCCACCCCACATAGCCTGGTTCCTCCCTAGGTTTCTTCCTAGGTTTTGTCCATTCTAGGGAGATTTTCCTAGCCACCGTGCTTCTACGCCTACAGCACTTTGAGATATCAGCTGATATAAGAAGGGATATATAATTACATTTCATTTGATTTGATTTGAAACTTATGGCTTCATTCCCAAAATCAATGAGAAACCAAAAACGTACGTTCCCACAACTTCAAAGGAACCAATTATGCTAGCGGAGATGCATTGTTTACACGTTTCTTAATGAAAACACATTGGTATATTTAAATTACAGTAACAGTAGGATAGTCAGTTTTACGAGGGTATGTTTGGCGGCATGAGTGAAGGGGGCTTGGTTGCGAAATAGGAAGCTGATTCCAGATTTAATTTTGGATTGGAGATGCCTAATGTGAGTCTGGAAGGAGAGTTTGCAGTCTAACCAGACACCTAGGTATTTGTAGTTGTCCACATATTCAAGGTCACTACCCGCCCAGGGTAGTGATGCTAGTCAGGCGGGAGGGTGCTGGCAGCAATCGGTTGAAGAGCATGCAATTAGTTTTACTAGCATGTAAAAGCAGTTGGAGGCCACGGAAGGAGTGTTGTAAGGCGTTGAAGCTTGTTTGGAAGTTTGCTAGCATAGTGTCCAAAGAAGGGCCAGATGTATACAGAATGGTGTTGTCTGCGTAGAGGTGGATCAAAGAATCACCAACAGCAAGAGCAACATCATTGATATATACAGAGAAAAGAGTCGTCCTGAGAATTGAACCCTGTGGCACCCCCATAAAGACTGCCAGAGGTCCGGACAACAGGCCCTCAGATTTGACACACTGAACTCTATCTGAGAAGTAGTTGGTGAACCAGGAAAGGCAGTCATTTGAGAAGCCATGGCTATAGAGTCTGACGATAATAATGGGGGGATTGACAGAGTCGAAAGCCTTGGCCAGGTCGATGAAGACGGCTGCAAAATACTGTCTTTTAACGATGGCGGTTATGATATCGTTTAGGAACTTGAGCGTGGCTGAGGTGCACCCATGACCAGCTTGGAAACCAGATAGCACAGTAGAGAAGGTACGATGGGATTTGAAATGGTAGGTGATCTGTTCATTAACTTGGCTTTCGAAGGGCAGGATGGATATAGGTCTATAACAGTTTGGGTCTAAGGTGTCTCCCCCTTTGAAGATGGGGATGACCGTGGCAACTTTCCAATCTTTGGGGATCTCAGATGATACGAAAGAGACGTTGAATTGGCTAGTAATAGCAGTTGCAACAATGGTGGCGGATCATTTTAAAAAGAGAGGGTCCAGATTGTCTAGCCCAGTTGGTTTGTAGGGATCCAGATTTTGCAGCTCTTTTAGAACATCAGCTGTCTGGATTTGGGTGAAGGAGAAGTGGGGGGGGGGCAAGTTGCTGCAGGGGGTGCTGAGGTGTTAGCCGGGGTAGGGGTAGCCAGGTGGAAAGCATGGCCAGCCGTGGAAAAATACTTATCGAAATGATAAATTATTGTAGATTTTTCGGTGGTGACGGTGTTTCCTCTCCTCAGTGCAATGGGCAGCTGGGAGGGGGTGCTCTTATTCTCCATGGACTTTACAGTGTCCCAAAATTGTTTGGAATTAGTGCTACAGGAAGCAAATTTCTGTTAAAGCTAGCCTTAGCTTCCCTAACTCACTGAGTATATTGGTTCCTGACTTCCCTGAAGAGTTGCATATCGCTATTCGATGCTAATGCAGTACACCACATTATGTTTTTGTGTTGGTCAAGGGCAGTCAAGTATGGGGTGAACCAAGGGCTATATCTCTTCTGAGTTTGCTTATTTAAGATGCACTTTTGAAGAGCAACCAGGCATCCTCTTCTGACAGAATGAGGTCAGTATCCTTCCAGGATACCCGGGCCAGGTCGGTTAGAAAGGCCTGCTCGCTGAAGTATTTTAGGGAGCGTTTGACAGTGATGAGGGGTGGTCTTGTCCTTTCCCTCTGGGAACAGCGTCATATGCGGCTGCTTTCCCAGGTGCTGTTCACGTGCAATCAGATGGGTGAAGTGGGCTTAGCTGGCATTCTGTGGCATACACCTACTTGCTCGCCAAAAGTAAACAATTAATCAGCATTTAAACTGAACATGCCTCCCAAGTGATTGACTTTTTCAGGACAACGTTTCTTCTTCAAACTGAACTACTCAGGTGCCTGATCCGGGAAGTCATGTGCATGCTCTGGACAAACACTGGTAGTTGCAAACTGTTGCCAGGCACACCATGCATTCACACCAAACGACCTGAAATCAGTGGTTCAACTTTGTGCGGCATTCATATTGAAACATTATGCAATGCATTGCTTTCGTCACCAGAACATTGTGCAATTTTAGCCACATGCAAAATATAGACCCAGCTCCCCTCTGTTCTTGCCCCACAATCAAAGCACCTGTCCCAGCTCTTTTGATCCTGAGGTACAATACACACTGTGGTTTTGATTTCTTCATCCAGTCAAAAGGTACTGCCATGCCCACCAGGGAGCTAGGGAGGTTGGGGATGGTGGCTGGGGAGATCTGATCAAGATGCTGCAGCCAGGGCTCAGATTTCTGTCATTATAAAGGTTACATCTTAAATGGCACCCTATATAGTGCAGTACTTTAAGATACCAGAAGATACAGAAGTACTGTACATGAATACCCAAACACAAGAGACAAATAGATGACACCAGACCAGATTATGACCAATATTATATAGGTTGCTACAACTTTCTTTTGGGCAGGAGAAGGCACCACAGAGAGAGTGGATTATTTCTGTTTTTGTTTGTCTCCTCCTTAGCCAGTCATGAAGTGGAGGGAAGGATGACAGGGTCTCTCTCTTTCTCTCTCTCTCACTCTCTCTCTCATGGTGTTTAGTTGAGTGATGATCTTGATCCTGTTGTGTGGTGGAAGGGCGTAGGGGCACGGGGATGTACAGTACTCAGTGTGCCTTCACCTCAATCAGATGGTGTTAAGTCAGGAACTGAACTGAGCTGTACTGTACTGTAGTGCTCACCCCACCTAGGTGTAAATAGGAATTAACATACCAGAAGTAATTAGCTTGTCTGTGTGATGATCTAACTCACTGTTGTTTCCTACTTAAGTTACTGTCTGAGACACAGGATGCAGAGGGAAGAAAAAATATGTGAACCCTTTAGAATTACCTGGATTTCTGCATTAATTGGTCGTACAATTTGATCTGATGTTCACAACAATAGACAAAACACAGTCTGCTTAAACTAATAACACACAAACAATTATACATTTTCACGTCTTTATTGAACACAGCGTGTAAGTATTCACAGTGCAGGTTGGAAAAAGTATATGAATCCTTGGATTTAATAACAGGTTGACCCTCCTTTGGCAGCAATCAATCAATCAAATATATTTATGAAGCACTTTTTACATCAGCTGATGTCACAAAGTGCTATATAGAAACCCAGCATAAAAACCCAAACAGTAGGCAATGCAGATGGAGAAGCATGGTGGCTAGGAAAAACTCCCTAGATAGGTAGGAACTAGGAAGAAACCTAGAGAGGAACCAGGCTCTGAGGGGTGGCCAGTCCTCTTCTGGCAGTGCTGGGTTGAGATTATAACAGTACATGGCCAAGATGTTCAAACGTTCATAGATGACCAGCAGGGTCAAATAATAATAATAATCACAGTGGTTGTAGAGGGTGCAACAGGTTAGCACCTCATAAATGTCAGTTAGCTTTTAGAATAAATGTCAGTTAGCTTTTCATACCCGAGCCTTCAGAGTTAGAGACAGCAGGTGCGGTAGAGAGAGAAAATCGAAAACAGCACTTAAGGGACAAGGTAGCACTTCCAGTGAAAAGGTCAGGGTTCCATAGCCGTAGGCAGAACAGTTGAAACTGGAGCAGCAGCACGACCAGGTGGACTGGGGACAGCAAGGAGTCATCAGGCCAGGTAGTCCTGAGGCATGGTCCCAGGGCTCAGGTCCTTCGGGAGGGGAGTGAGGGTGAGAGAGAGAGAGAAAATTAGAGGGAGCATACTTAAATTCAAAGCACAGCTCCCACACCACTAGAGGGATATCTTCAACCACCAACTTACCATCCTGAGACAAGGCCGAGTATAGCCCACGAAGATCTCCCCCATGGCACAAACCTGAGGGGGGCTCCAAACCCGGACAGGAAGATCACGTCAGTGACTCAACCCACTCAAGTGACGCACCACTCCTAGGGACGGGATGGAAGAGCATCAGTAATCCTGTGACTCAGCTCCTTTAATAGGGTTAGAGGTAGAGAATCCCAGGGAAGAGAGTGGAACTGGCCAGGCAGAAACAGCCAAGGTGATTTGTCGCTCAAGTGCCTTTCCCTTCATCTTAACACCCCTGGGCTAGACTACACTCAATCATAGGACCTACTGAGAGATGAGTCTTCAATAAAGACTTAAAGGTTGAGACCAAGTCTGCGTCTCTCACATGGAAAAGCAGATCATTCCATAAAAATGGATCTCTATAGAAGAAAGCCCTGCCTCCATCTCTTTGTTTAGAAATTCTAGGGACAGTAAGGAGGGCTGCGTCTTGTGACCGTAGCGTACCGTACGTGTAGGTATGTCCGGCAGGACCAAATCGAAGAGATAGGTAGGAGCAACACCATGTAATGCTTTGTAGGTTAGCAGTAAAACCTTGAAATCAGCCCTAGCCTTAACAGGCAGCCAGTGTAGAGAGGCTGGCGCTGGTCAAGATTCTAGCAGCCGTGTTAAGCACTATTTAGTGCTTTATCCGGGTAGCCAGAAAGTAGAGCATTGCAGTAGTCTAATCTAGAAATGACAAAAGCATGGATGAACCTTTCTGCATAATTTTTGGACAGGAGGTTTCTGATTTTTGCAATGTTCCGAATATGAAAAAAAGCTGTCCTTGAAATAATCTTGATATGTTCATCAGGTTCCGGAGTAACACAGAGGTCCTTCACAGTATTATTTGAGGCGACTGAACAACATTAATTGTCAGATCCAACAGAATATCTCTTTGTTTCTTGGGACCTAGAACTAGCATCTCTGTTTTGTCTGAGTTTAAAAGTTAAACATTTGCCGCCTTCCACTTCCTTATGTCTGAAACACAATAACCTCAACCAAACGTTTTCTGTAGTTGCGGATTAGGCCTGCACAAATGTCAGGAGGAATTTTGGAACATTCCTCTTTACAAAACTGTTTCAGTTCAACAATATTTTTGGGAAGTCTGGTGTGGTTGATCGGGTTGAGGTCTGGACTTACTGGGCCACTGCAGAAGGCATATTTTCTCCTGATCAAGCCATTCTGGTCATGCCAACTATGCATTTTTATGGTTAGGGTTAAGTTCACTCCACAATCTTAAGGTTAGGCGTTAACTCTTAATGACTAAGGTAAATTATACGTTTTTGGTATAGGCTTAAAATAAAAATATCGAAACTACTCTGTTATCGCTGGATTCGAATTTGCAACATTTATAATCAAAGGCAGGTGCAACCTTTGGAATCAGAGCCCCATCCACCTTGCCCACCCACAACGCCCTGGGAAAACTAAAACCAACTTGAGGGTAACAACACTCACTCTTGCCCCTGGTGGCCGGTTATTAAGATCTGCTCATTTCATGAATCAAGTCCTATGAATACATAAGAAGTTACAGGTCTGTGAGAGCCAGAAATCTTGCTTGTTTTTAGGTGACCAAATACTTATTTTCCACCATAATTTGCAAATAAATTAATTAAAAATCCTACAATGTGATTTTCTGGATTTTTTTTCTCATTTTGTCTGTCATAGTTGAAGTGTACCTATGATGAAAATTACAGGCCTATCTCATCTTGTTAAGTGGGAGAACTTGCACAATTGGTGGCTGACTAAATACTTTTTTGCCCCACTGTATATATTTATATTTACTCCGGACTCCGACATTGCTCGTCCTAATAATTCTTAATTCCGTTACTTTACATATACAGTTGAGGTCGGAAGATTACATACACTTAGGTTGGAATCATTAACACTCCACAAATGTCTTGTTTAACAAACTATAGTTTTTGGCAAGTCGGTTAGTACATTTACTTTTTGCATGACACAAGTAATTTTTCCAACAATTGTTTACAGACAGATTATTTCACTTATAATTTATAATTCACTGTATCATAATTTCAGTTGGTCAGAAGTTTACATACACTCAATTAGTATTTGGTAGCATTGCCTTTAAATTGATTAACTTGGGTCAAACGTTTCAGTGGCCTTCCACAAGCTTCCCACAATAAGTTGGGTGAATTTCGGACCATTCCTCCTGACAAAGCTGGTGTAACTTAGTCAAGTTTATAGGCCTCCTTGCTCACACATGATTTTTCAGTTCTGCCCACAACTTTTCTATAGGATTGAGTTCAGGGCTTTGTGATGGACAATCCAATACCTTGATTTTGTTGTCCTTAATCCATTTTGCCACAACTTTGGTAGTATGCGTGGGGCCATTGCCATTGTCCATTTACATATATATTTTTTTTGATTGTCCATTTGCGACCAAGCTTAAACTTTCTGACTGATGTCTTGAGATGTTGCTTCAATATATCCACATAATTTTCCTTTCTCATGATGCCATCTATTTTGTGAAGTGCACCAGTCCCTCCTGCAGCAAAGCACCCCCACAACATGATGCTGCCACCCCTGTGCTTCACGATTGGGAGAGTGTTCTTTGGATTGCAATCCTCACCCTTTATCCTCCAAACATAATCATGGTGGTTACGGCCAAAGCTGAGCTGTCGTCAATGAGGTATTCCTCTTGTCCAGGTGGGATGGGGCAGTTTGCAGTGTGGATCTATTGGGGTGGTATGTGAATTGCAGTGGGTCTAATGTATCGGGGAAGATGGAGGTGATATGATCATTAACTAGCCACTGAAAGCACTTCATGATGACAAAAGTGAGTAGTACTGGGCGATAGTCATTTAGTTCAGCTACCTTCACTTTCTTGGGCACAGGAACAATGGTGGGGGCAGCAGACTGAGATAGGGAAAGATTGAATATGTCTGTAAACACTCCAGCCAGCTGGACTCGGCTAGGGATGCTGTCTGAGCCGGCAGCTTTGCGAGGGTTAACACAGTTAAATGTCTTACTCACGTCGGCTATGGAGAATGAGAGCTCACGGTCCTCGGGAGTGACCCGTGTTAGCAGGAATGTGTTATGCTCAAAGCGGGTGAAGAAGGTGTTTAGCTTGTCCGGGAGCAAGTGGCTGTTTTTTTACTTTATTATCTGTGATTGTCTGGGATTCTTGCCATATACGTCTCATGTCTGAGCCATTGAATTGTGACTCCACTTTGTCTCTGTACTGACATTTTGCCTGTTTGTAGCCATACGGAGGGAATAACTGGACTGTTTTGTATTCAATCAAATTTCCAGTCACCTTGTCATTTCAATGCAATGGTTTACGCTTTCAATTTTGTGCTAAAGCCGCCATCTATCCATGTATTTTGGTTTGGTTAGGTTTTAATTGTCACAGTGGGAACAACATCCCTATACACTTCCTGATGAAGTCAGTCACTGTGTCAGCATACGGTATACGTCAATGTTATTCTCAGAGACAACTCAGAACATGTCCCAGTCCTCATGATTTAAACAGTCTTGAAGCATGTATTCCTACTGGTCAGACTAGCATTGAATAGACCTTAGCACAAGTACTTCCCATCTGAGTTTCTGCCTATAAGAAGGGAGGAGCAAAAAAGAGTCATGTTTGTCCCCAGCACAAGGTGTACTTGTGTAATGATCGTGCTGTTTAGTCAGCTTCTTGATATGACACACCTGTCAGGTGGATGGATTGTCTTGGCAAAGGAAAAATGCTCACTAACAGGGATGTAAACAAATTTGTGCACAACATTTGAGAGAGGTAAGGTTTTTGGAACATTTCTGGGATATTTTATTTCATGAAACATGGGACCAACACTTTACATGTTACGTTTATATTTTTGTTCAGTGTAAAAAAGATGTGCTATTACCATCAAGTATCATCAGTATTCTCACGGCCTGCTAGAGGATTGTGAACTGCCATAGTGCAGTGTTGTGAGCAGTGTGTTTTGGCTCTGAGCATCAGGAGTTCACTCCCAGTAGTGGAATTTTGCTTTTATTTTTGGGGGTGAGTGCTGAGGAAGCCATACAGTATATCAATGTTCTCAGGACCTTTTCAAACTTCCAAAATCACAGTGTGTTTCTAGTCATCAGTGTGGATAATTGCTGTTTTTTATCCATTTTTTTTAAGCCGATAAATCAAATTGTTGCTGGCCAAATTGACCGGGAAAAAAACTATCCCATTGCAAATGAATGCTTTTTAGTAATTTATGGGAATATCAGTCATTGTAAATAAATTGGGTAGTCATGCGTATTGGTCAATGGGTTAATTTGCTAAATTTGGTGGAATTACATTGGGGTGTGTGTATTATATTTATTACATGCGCACAGCATACATGCATACTATGTTGAGCGGAATATCACTTGTCTGAAAGGCTAGAGCTCTGATGCAGCTCCTCAGCTTGTTGCTTCTGGAGTGAAACGTGCTACTTTGCAACCTAGTCATTGCGCAACACTTCTAAATGCAATCGCGTGTAAAACAAATAGTAGATTGGATGGCCACGATTAAAAGGAGCTATAATTTTTATTTCTCAACGAATAATTGAAGCACGCCTCCCATTTGTCATTCAAATGCATAGGCAATGGTAAGCAGGCTATCAGCGTGTCACCAACTAGTTTGCAACGTGAGCTGGAGGCAGTATGCATTTTGAAAACATATACTTTCTGTGATGGAAAGTAATTGCTTGAAACCTGAATGTTTTTCTTCATATTATGAGGCATGTCGTATCTTGCTTCAAAGTAGCCTAGGCAAAATCTGACCATAGAAACGTGGAGGCAATTATTTTATAAAGACTTCCTAATATGCTATTAAAATCAGCATTTCTCTCCAGTTCTATTGGTTTTCATATCAACTTTCTTTCATTTTCCAGAAGCCAAAGGCACAATCCTAGTCATAATAGCAACCCATCCTACTTGTTGCATCTTTAGATTCCCCCTCTTTCTCAGTTTCTAACTGAGATTTTCATCTCTGGCACATACAGTACCGCTCAGGTTTGCTTAGAATAGTCATTTAGAATAGTGGTTTCCCACGAATTGAATTTTGGCAAATGTGTGAAAATGAAGTTTTATTGGGTCCTTCAAAAATCTTCCCGGTCATGTTGTCCTGAGCCAACTTTTCCCAAAGGAAACCCTTTGTGTGTGTGTGTGTGTGTGTGTGTGTGTGTGTGTGTGTGTGTGTGTGTGTGTGTGTGTGTGTGCGTGTGTGCGTGCGAGTGTGTGCGTGCGAGTGTGTGTGAGTGAGAGCTCATTTTCACCTTCATCCAAAATGTGCACGGGTTACCATATATGTTTTACCCACCGAAGCCAAGCTTGTCCCAACCTCCCATCTTTCCAACCTTCCTGCTGTTACACATAACTGATCGCTCACATTCTCCCAGTTGCTTGGGGATCTGTTGATTTATCAATTTTAGAGGCTTAATTAAAACCCATTGTTTCTGGTTTCTACATATAACCACAGTTTGTTGGTACAAAACGGAGCTAAGCACATGCGACACTCACATGCACTTCTCTATATGTTCAATTGAGACTGATTGAATACCCTACAGGTACTGTTCTGTACAGGTGATATTAGAGCACTGCCAATATTCACATTTTCTCATTTGCACGTGAATATCTTACAGGTAATGACTGTTGTTACTTTGTGCTTTTGAACTAATTTGTGGCTGACTGAGTACCTGTTTTATAGACTAGAATAGAGTTTGTTTTGATTTATTTTGACATTTTCGGAAGTTAGCAGACACACTTATCCAGAGTGTGCATTGAACAAATATAGGTCAAGACATGCACAGAGTGTATACCAAGGCAGGCCCAGTTCACATAATGCCAGCCTGGTTCATGGTGTTCTGCCCAGAGTTAGAGCTGTAGCAGCCAGTAGTCATCTCTGTAGCACCATGTGTTCCTCCTGTTCTGTTACCTCCCTGGGGTGCACACTACACTGTCACTCATTCATTAATGTATGTCAGGGGACCCACCTTTGAAGCTACACCCACCCAACCCCTCATGCACCCCACTCTATCTGTAAATCTCACATAGTTTAATATCAGGTGTCTTTTATTTGGCACACTGGTCCCCTAATGTTATTTTTCTCTCTCGTTCTCCCCCCCCCCCCCCCCCCCCTCTCTCCCCTGATCCCTCACTCCTCGTAAATTAAGACGCATATGTTTCCTCTAATCCTCAGCCGGATCCGTTAGGTCAGATTGTCGAAAGCTGGTTTCAAGAGGCTGTTCCCTGCCAGGAGCTTTTGTAAGACACCTTGGAGTAATGAGAGATACTTGTTCTGTGGTTTCACATGTGAACTCACCAGTGAGAAAGCAGCTCGTCTTTTAGCTTTGTTAGGTTGAATTTGTAAGCTGTGCACCTACTGCTACTGAACAGAACAATATCCTCATTTAGAAAAGATCAACAACCCCTGTTAAACTTTACAGAGAGGAAGTTGCTAAAAGTTATCTTGTTAGAAGTGTTGCTCTCTCTGGAAAAAGGCTGAGGCCTTATCAGCGATTTTCTTATCGAAACAGCCCAACCCCTGCTCAGGTAATTCTTCCCATTCCCTCTATTTTTGACCAACCGTCTCAATTCGGACTTTTGTAGCAAAATTTGAAATGTTGTTTTTTACGTTGGATAAAAGTAGAGACTCAGAGCTAGAAAATGGTATATCATACACTACAGTAATGGATGTTTATTGATATGTTCATGCAGGGATCTTCTGTAAAAGAGGCCGTGGTCTCAGAATGACTCCCTGCTTAAATAAAGGTACAAAAAAAAACAGATAGACTTCTGCATGCAGATTGGTTGTTGTTTGAATGTTGACAGTTCTGTAAGTCACTTTAGATAAAAGCATCTGCTAAATGGCCATATTATTATACATTTAGGTTGAGTAGATACTGTAGACATGTACAGTAGATGCAGCATTAGCTCCGGATCTCTCTATTCTCTGTGACCCATTTATCTCTACGCTTCACTCAGGTAAATCTCTATTGACATAATTAACTAGCCATTTAATCTCTTTTCCAGGTCAGACCAAGAGAGAAAGTAGGTCAAGCGCCGATCACTCCTCGGCTGCATCTTAAATGGCACCCTATTCCTTATATAGTGCACTACTTTGACCAGAGCCCAATGGGTCTTGGTCAAAAGTAGTGCACTATATAGGGGAAAGGGTTCCGTTTGGGATGCAGTCTACCTCTCTCTAAGGGAGAAGCCAGAAGTATCTAGTTAAGCTCATTGAATCTATCTGCCATACTACTCCTACCTCTCCTAATGATGCATTCCCAGACTACACCCCAAATGGCACCATATTCCCTACAAAGTGCGCTACTTCTGACCAGAGGTCAAATGTAGTGTACTATATCCGAGATAAGGGGGCGATTTGAAACACATTGTCATAGGCCTACACAATTTAAACTCTACAAACAAGCCTTCCCAATTATCTATCTCATTCATTGACTTTAATCAGAAACAGTTAAGATAATCCATAAACAATTTAGATTTCTTTCATGTAAGGAATGTCTTCAGATCTCCTAAAGATGTTTTGGTTTGTAAAAGGTAGTCCTGGACAATTGTCTTGAATAATATACCATGCATTGTTCATACTGTTGAATGATTAAATTAAATGCTTGACTTGAAACAAAATGTGAAAAATAATCATACGAGGCAAACATCTGTCACTTTACGTTTAATCTGAAGTATCTAGGTTGGGCTATCTCTGAAGTATAGTATCTTTAGGCTCTGTGTGAAAGTTTACTTTATGCATACAGTATGCTATAAATAACCTTGAGTTTCACTGTTTTCCTTAAAGCTTCTTGGTTTTAGCTAACGAGTCTATTTGGCTTTACTTCCTTTCAAAAGAGTTCAGTCAGCCATGCTTCATGTCTGTAGTTTAAAGGAAAACTCCACCCCAAAACTATGTTTTTGTATTTGTTTCAATAGTCTATTGTTGATAAAGTCCCAAAAAGTCCCAAAATTGCATGTCAGCAATCAAGTTTTCAATGTATCTTTCAGAATACAAAATATCTGGCTCGTATGATGCATTTTGCATCAGATGATGCATATGATCATCTGGGCTACCAAAAGTGAGAATTGGGTTCTCGATCCGTTCCGTGCTTAGTGGACACCCTGTTCACCCACATCTGCGTGGCCACGCACGACTCCAACACCATCATTAAGTGTGCTGATGACACAGTGGTTGGCCTGATCAGTAACAATGATGAGACAGCCTATAGGGAGGAGGACCTGGCAGTGTGGTGCTAGGACAACAACCTCTCCCTAAATGTCAGCAAGACAAAGGAGGTGATCATGGCCTACAGAAACGAAAGGCTGAGCATGCCCCCATCCAGATCGACGGGGCTGTAGTGGAGCCAGTCGAGAGCTTCAAGTTCCTAGGTGTCCATATCACTAAGGAACCATATTCCTCATGGTCCACACAATTATGAAGAAGACACGACAATGCCTCTTCCCCCTCAGGAGACTGAAAAGATTTGGCATGGAGCCCACAGATTCTTAAAAAGTTATACAACTGTATCATTGAGAGTATCTTGACTTGACTGACTTGGTATGGAAACCACTTAGTATGGCAACGACTTGACATGCGACTGCAAGGCGCTACAGAGGGAAGTGGGTACGGCTCAGTACATCACTGGGGCCGAGCTCCCTGCCATCCAGGATCTCTATGCCAGGTGGTGTCAGAGAAGGCCCTAAAAATGGTCAAAGAGTCAAAGGGCTCTATTTTCGGCGTTAAGGCGGCACTAGTGTCAAACGCTCGTTAGTTTGCAATTTCATCATGTAAAGACTGATGTCACTGGCATTTTCCAGCCCTAACGCCAGGTTCGGCAATATACCTCTCTTATATCAGCTTGCTTGTGGTCAGATGGGCAGGTGGTAAATATTTGAGGTGTGTCCTAAAAATATGATCCACAGTGCTAATTTCAGGCAGCGCTGATGGGGATATTTATGACCAACCAAAAGCTGGTTATAGCACAGTTGGTTATGTCATTAATTTTGACAGCAGAAATGTAGCCTATCCAGCCGTGAAGCACACGATGTGCTTTTGCTGCCTGTATACTTCGTATTTAGAAACATAAAAAACAAAGTTTTTTCCCAATTTATTTAATTTGATTTAAAACCAAGCACAGCCTCCTCTCTTCTCAATTATAAGGCTTTTTTAAATCTGTCCAATGCAATCGTGAAGTAGTCAAGGCTGTCGATGAAGGGTTTGTCTACTGAGACCAAATAATTGTGTTACTTATTTTATGGCTAATTAATCCTATTAGTCGAATTGAATAAATGCACTGCACGTTTTACAGAGCAATTCTTTGATTGACGATACGTTCATAATTGAGTAGGTATATTGGTAAATGTTATTCACACTACACATAGGAAGCATATGCTTGGGTTCCATCCTGACATCCCTGGTCTACTTAACTCAAGAAATGAATGCTAGAACATTGGTCACCAGGATTAGCTATTTGTATCTAGCCTCCTAATAACTGCATAACACTGCAAGATAGGCACATGTTCATTATAGTCATACTGAGAGGTGATGCAAGGCACACTACCTTGACCTAGATCCTCCAGAGGCACACAGTGCCTGTTGCATTTACTCACATAATAATGTAGTCAGATTGATGAATGTAGTTTATTATTATATTCAACATAATCCTCATTTAACTACACCATAAAACTGCTAAATAGTTATTCCGGGTAGATATTGGTTAACTATCTGCATTGACCTTTTTTGCACTAACTGTTTTGACTCATCACATACTCTGCTGATACTGTTCATTATCTATCATGTTGCCTAGTCACTTTATCCTTACCTATACGTAAATATCTACTTCAATTACCTCGGACCCCTGCACATCAACTCGGTACTAGTATGTCATGTACAGTTGAAGTCGGAAGTTTACATGCACCTTATCCAAATACATTTAAACTCAAGTTTTTCACAATTCCTGACATTTAATCATAGTAAAAATTCCCTGTCTTAGGTCAGTTAGGATCACCACTTTATTTTAAGAATGTGAAATGTCAGAATAATAGTAGAGAGAATTATTTATTTCAGCTTTTGATTCTTTCATCATATTCCCAGTGGATCAGAAGTTTACATGCACTCAATGTAACGATTGTCGTCGGGAGAAGAAGAAGAGGACCAAAGTGCAGCGTGGTACGTATTCATAATTTTAATAAAGAAGAATAATGAACAAAAACAACAAACCGACAAACGAACAGTTCCGTAAGGTGCAACAAAAACACAGAACAGAAAATAACTACCCACAAAACCCATGTGGGCAAGAGCTACCTAAGTATGGTTCTCAATCAGAGACAACGACAGACAGCTATCCCTGATTGAGAACCATACCCTGCCAAAAACAAAGAAATACAAAAACATAGAAAAAAGAACATAGAACGCCCACCCGAGTCACACCCTGGCCGAACCAAAATAGAGAATAAAAAGTCTCTCAATGACCAGGGCGTGACACTTAATTAGTATTTGATAGCATTGCCTTGAAATGGTTCAACTTGGGTCGAACGTTTTGGGTAGCCTTCCACAAGCTTCCCACAATAAGTTGGGTGAATTTTGACCCATTTCTCTTGACATAGCTGATGTAACTGAGTCAGGTTTGTAGGCCTCCTTTCTTGCACATGCTTTTTCAGTTGTGCCCACAAATTTTCTATAGGATTGAGGTCAGGGCTTTGTGATGGCCACTCCAATACCTTGACTTTGTTGTCCTTAAGCCATTTTGCCACAACTTTGGAAGTATGCTTAGCGTCATTGTCCATTTGGAAGACCCATTTGCAACCAAGCTTTAACTTCCTGACCGATGTCTTGAGATGTTGCTTCAATAAATCCACATAATTGTCCATCCTCATGATGCCATCTATTTTGTGAAGTGCACCAGTCACTCCTGCAGCAAAGCACCCCCACAACATGATGCTGCCACCCCTGTGCTTCACGGTTGGGATGGTGATCTTCAGCTTGCAAGCGTCCCCCTTTTTCCTCTTAACATAACCATGGCCATTATGGCCAAACAGTTCTATTTTTGTTTCATCAGACCAGAGGACTGCAGTTCCAACCCGTAGTCTGGCTTTTTTATTGTGGTTTTGAAGCAGTGGCTTTTTCCTTGATGAGCGACCTTTCATGTTGTATCGATGTAGGACTCGTTTTACTGTAGATATAGATACATTTGCACCAGTTTCCTCCAGCATCTTCACAAGGTCCTTTGCCGTTGTTCTGGGATTGATTTGCACTTTTCACACCAAAGTAAGTTCATCTCTAGGAGACAGAACGCGTCTCCATCCTGAGCAATATGATGGCCGCGTGGTCCCATGGTATTTATACTTGCGTACTTGTAACGGCTGTAGTCGGAAGGATGAGACCAAGGCGCAGCGTTCCTTGAGTTCCACATAATATTTATTACTGAAGTGAAACTTTAGACAAAACAAAACAATAATGAAAACAACGACCGAACAGCTTCCTTGTGCAAACTAACTGCACAGAAACGAAGAACAAGATCCCACACAGAAGGAGGGAAAAAAGTAAAACCGGGAAAAAAAGGCAAATAAATTAACTTTAACCACTCTTTCTATTTTCAAGCATGGTGGAGGCTGCATCATGTTATGGCTATGCTTGTCATCGGCATAGACAAAGGTGTTTTTTAAGGAGACCAAAGAAACAGAATAGAGCTTAGTTCAGGTAACATCCTAGAGGAAAACCTGGTTCAGTCTGCTTTCCAACAGACAAATTCACCTTTTAGCAGGACAATATCCAATAAAACACAACACACTGCCAAAGGTCATTCTAACATGTATTGAGTCAGGGGGTTGAATACTTACTGTATGTAATCAAGATATATTAGTGTTATGTTTCTGTATTTAAAAAACATATATTTTTACATATGGTCAAATTTTTTATCCACTTTGACATTATGGAGTATTTCGTGTCGATCAGTGATGAACAATTACAATGAAATCCATTTTAATCCCAACAACAAAATGTGGAGAAAGTCAAGAAGTGTGAATACTTTTTTCAGGCACTGTATGTGTGTGTGTGTATTATGCCAGTAGCCATTGTGGTTTGCTGATCTTGGGCTTCTTTGAGGGTGCAGTCAAGAGTTTATCTAGAGGCTTAGTAACAACCTTTATCAGTTCACGCTGCCTGCCTCTTAGTCATACAGGTATAGAGGAGCTGTGTAGAGGACACACATTTGTTTGCATTCCAAATGGCACCCTATTTCCTATATAGAGCTCTACTTTTGGCCAGAGCCCATAGGGCTTTGGTCAATAGTAGTGCACTATATACTATACGTAATAGGTGCCATGTGGGAGGCAGACATACATTTGGTTCGAGACAGCTTTACATTTCATTTCCATAATGTACTGATTATGCCTTTGGAAAGACGTTGGTGTCATGATGGGAGGTAATAACCAGGAGTATTCTGGGTGAACTTTATCAGGAGGGCAATGCTGTAGGAATGCTCAACCGGTGTCGCTCATTCAGCCGACAGAAACTTTCAACCGGTTTTCCCCATTAAGCAGCGAGTCGGAGTCTGAGGCCGAGCCTTCTCTGGTCTCTACTCATCCCGTTACGGGGTCTGAGATGCCCAAGCTTCCCACCATTAGCTTTGACAAATTGAAAACCCTAGTCATTGGCGACTCCATTACCTGCAGTATTAGACTTAAAACGAATCATCCAGCGATCATACACTGTTTACCAGGGGGCAGGGCTACCAACGTTAAGGCTAATCTGAAGACGGTGCTGGCTAAAGCTAAAACTGGCGAGTGTAGAGAGTATAGAGATATTGTTATCCACGTCGGCACCAACGATGTTAGGATGAAACAGTCAGAGGTCACCAAGTGCAACATAGCTTCAAATCAAATCAAATGTATTTATATAGCCCTTCGTACATCAGCTGATATCTCAAAGTGATGTACAGAAACCCAGCCTAAAACCCCAAACAGCAAGCAATGCAGGTGTTGAAGCACGTTGGCTCGGAAAAACTCCCGAGAAAGGCCAAAACCTAGGAGGAAACCTAGAGTGGAACCAGCCTATGAGGGTTGGCCAGTCCTCTTCTGGCTGTGACGGGTGGAGATTATAACAGAACATGGCCAAGATGTTCAAATGTTCATAAATGACCAGCATGGTCAAATAATAGATCTGGGACAGGTAGCACGTCCGGTGAACAGGTCAGGATTCAATAGCCGCAGGCAGAACAGTTGTGTGAATCAGCATGTGAATCAGCTAGAAAGATGTGTTGGCATCGAGTAATTGTCTCTGGCCCCCTCCCAGTTAGCGGGAGTGATGAGCTCTACAGCAGTCTCACAAATCAATCGCTGGTTGAAAACTGTTTTCAGCCCCTCCCAAAAGATAGAATTTGTAGATAATTGGCCCTCTTTCTGGGACTCACCCACAAACAGGACCAAGCCTGGCCTGTGGAGGAGCGATGGACTCCATCCTAGCTGGAGGGGTGCTCTCATCTTATCTACCAACATAGACAGGGCTCTAACTCCTCTAGCTCCACAATGAAGTAGGGTGCAGGCCAGGCAGCAGGCTGTTAGCCAGCCAGCCAGCTTAGTGGAGTCTGCCACTAGCACAGTCAGTGTAGTCAGCTCAGCTATCCCCAGTGAGACCGTGTCTGTGCCTCGACCTAGGTTGGGCAAAACTAAACATGGCGGTGTTCGCCTTAGCAATCTCACTAGGATAAAGACCTCCTCCATTCTTGCCATGTAATACCTCACATCTCAAAATAGGGCTACTCAATCATCGACTCAGTGGGTTTTGTCCAACATGTCTCTGGACCTACTCACTGTTACAGTTATACTCTTGACCTAGTTTTGTCCCATGGAATAAATTATGTGGTTCTTAATGTTTTTCCTCATAATCCTGGACTATCGGACCACAATTTTAGGACAATGGATCGGATCCCAGCCGGCAACCCAAAACAACGACGCCGTAAAATGAGAAAACGAAGCGGTCTTCTGGTCAGGCTCCGGAGACAGGCACATCGCGCACCACTCCCTAGCATACTACTTGCCAATGTCCAGTCTCTTGACAACAAGGTTGATGAAATCCGAGCAAGGGTAGCATTCCAGAGACATCAGAGACTGTAACGTTCTTTGCTTCAGGGAAACATGGCTCACTATTGGAGTTGGTGCAGAGACGCTATCGGAGTCGGTGCAGCCAGCTGGTTTCTTCACGACAGAAACAAGCATCTTTCTGGTAAGAAGAGGGGCGGGGGGGGGATGCCTTATGATTAACGAGACGTGGTGTGATCATAACAACATACAGGAACTCAAGTCCTTCTGTTCACCTGACTTAGAATTCCTCACAATCAAATGTCGACCGCATTATCTACCAGGGGAATTATCTTCGATTATAATCACATCCGTATATATTCCACCCCAAGCAGACACATCGATGGCCCTGAACGACCTTTATTTAACTCTATGTAAACTGGAAACCACATATCTGCAGGCTGCATTCATTGTAGCTGGGGATTTTAACAAGGCTAATCTGAAAACAAGATTCCCTAAATTCTATCAGCATATCGATTACGCAACCAGGGCTGGTAAAACCCTGGATCATTGTTATTCTAACTTCCGCGACACATAAAAGCCCCTCCCCCGCCCTCCTTTCGGAAAAGCTGACCACGACTCCATTTTGTTGCTTCCAGCCTACAGACAGAGACTAAAACAAGAAGCTCACGCCCTCAGTTCTGTTCAACATTGGTCCGACCAATCTGATTCCACACTTCAAGACTGCTTCGATCACGTGGATTGGGATATGTTCCGCATTGCGTCCAACAACAACATTGACGAATATGCTGATTCTGTGAGCGAGTTCATTAGAAAGTGCATCGGCGATGTTATACCCACAGCAACGATTAAAACATTCCCAAACCAGAAACCATTAATTGATGGCAGCATAAGCGCGAAACTGAAAGCGCGAACCACTGCTTTTAACCAGGGCAAGGTGACCGGAAACATGACCGAAACATGTTAGCTATTATAGCAAACAGTGTAGCTATTCCCTCCGCAAGACAATCAAACAAGCCAAGCGTCAGCATAGAGACAAAGTAGAGTCGCAATTCAACGGCTCAGACACAAAAGGTATGTGCCAGGGTCTACAGTCAATCACAGATTACAAAAAGAAAACCAGCCCCATCGCGGACCAGGATGTCTTGCTCCCAGACAGACAAAATAACTTTTTTGCTCGCTTTGAGGACAATACAGTGCCACTGACACGTCCCGCTACCAAAACCTGCAGACTCTCCTTCACTGCAGCCGATGTGAGTAAAACATTTAAACGTGTTAACCCTTGCAAGGCTGCAGGCCCAGGCGGCATCCCCAGCCGCGTCCTCAGAGCATGCGCAGACCAGCTGGCTGGTGTGTTTACGGACATATTCAATCAATCCTTATCCCAGTCTGCATTTCCCACATGCTTCAAGAGGGCCACCATTGTCCCTGTTCCCAAGAAAGCGAAGGTAACTGATCTAAATGACTACCGCCCTGTAGCACTCACTTCCGTCATCATGAAGTTCTTTGAGAGACTAGTCAAGGACCATATCACCTCCACCCTACCTGACACCCTAGACCCACTCCAATTTGCTTACCGCCCAAATAGGTCCACAGACGACGCAATCGCAACCACACTGCACACTGCCCTAACCCATCTGGACAAGAGGAATACCTATGTGAGAATGCTGTTCATCGACTACAGCTCAGCATTTAACACCATAGTACCCTCCAAACTCGTCATCAAGCTCGAGACCCTGGGTCGACTGGACTTCCTGATGGGCCGCCCTCAGGTGGTGAGGGTAGGTAACAACATCTCCAACCTGCTGACCCTCAACACTGGGGCCCCACCTGGGTGCGTTCTGAGCCCTCTCCTGTATTCCCTGTTCACCCACGACTGTGTGGCCATGCATGCCTCCAACTCAATCATCAAGTTTGCGGATGACACTACAGTGGTAGGCTTGATTACCAACAACGACGAGACGCCTTATCCACATCAACGAGATAGTAGTGGAGAGGGTAGTAAGTATTAAGTTCCTCGGCGTACACATCCTGGATATTGGTCCACCCACACAGACATGTACAATCGAGAGCATCCTGTCGGGCTGTATCACCGCCTGGTACGGCAACTGCTCCTCCCACAACCGTATGGCTCTCCAGAGGCTTTACAACCGTAAGGCTCTCGTAAGGCTCTCGTAAGGCTCTCCCGCTATCATCCAGAAGGCAAGGTCAGTACAGGTGCATCAAAGCAGGGACCGAGAGACTGAAAAACAGCTTCTATCAAGTCCATCAGACTGTTAAACAGCCACCACTAACATTGACTGGCTGCTGCCAACATACTGACTCAGCTCCAGCCACTTTAATAATGGAAATTGATGAAAAGAATGTATCACTAGCCACAATGCCACTTAATATAATGTTTACATACCCTACATTACTAATTTCATATGTATATGTATATACTCTCCTCTATATCATCTACTGCATCTTTATGTATTACATGTATCACTAGCCACTTTAAACTATGCCACTTTGTTTACATACCCTACATTACTCATCTCATATGTATATACTGTACTCGATACCATCAACTGCATCTTGCCTATGCCGTTCTGTACCATCACTCATTCATATATCTTTATGTACATATTCTTTATCCCTTTACACTTGTGTGTATAAGGTAGTAGTTGTGGAATTGTTAGGTTAGATTACTCGTTGGTTATTACTGCATTGTCGGAACTAGAAGCACAAGCATTTCGCTACACTCGCATTAACATCTGCTGACCATGTGTATGTGACAAATAACATTTGATTTGATTTGACTTTTTTTTTTTATTACGTTTGCAATCGCAACAAATAATCTGCTCAGACCCCAACCAAGGAGCATCAAAGGTCGTGCTATAAGTTCTCAGACAACACAAAGATTCCTTGATGCCCTTCCAGACTCCCTCTACCTACCCAAGGACGTCAGAGGACGAAAATCAGTTAACCACCTAACTGAGGAACTCAATTTAAACTTGCGCAATACCCTAGATGCAGTTGCACCCCTAAAAACAAAAAACATTTGTCATAAGAAACTAGCTCCCTGGTATACAGAAAATACCCGAGCTCTGAAGCAAGGTCCCAGAAAAATGGAACGGAAATGGCACCACACCAAACTGGAAGTCTTCTGACTAGCTTGGAAAGACAGTACCGTGCAGTATCGAAGAGCCCTCACTGCTGCTCGATCATCCTATTTTTCCAACTTAATTGAGGAAAATAAGAACAATCCTAAATTTCTTTAGGATATTGCCGCAAAGCTAACTAAAAAGCAGCATTCCCCAAGTGAGGATGGCTTTCACTTCAGCAGTAATAAATTCATGAACTTTTTGAGGAAAAGATCATGATCATTAGAAAGCAAATTATGGACTCCTCTTTAAATATGCATATTCCTCCAAAGCTCAGTTGTCCTGAGTCTGCACAACTCTGCCAGGACCTAGGATCAAGGGAGACACTCAAGTGTTTTAGTACTATATCTCTTGACACTATGATGAAAATAATCATGGCCTCTAAACCTTCAAGCTGCATACTGGACCCTATTCAAACTAAACTACTGAAAGAGCTGCTTCCTGTGCTTGGCCCTCCTATGTTGAACATAATAAATGGCTCTCTATCCACCGGATGTGTACCAAACTCACTAAAAGTGACAGTAATAAAGTCTCTCTTGAAAAAGCCAAACCTTGACCCAGAAAATATAAAAAACTATTGGCCTATATCGAATCTTCCATTCCTCTCATTTTTTTGTTGAAAAAGCTGTTGCGCAGCAACTCACTGCCTTCCTGAAGACAAACAATGTAAACAAAATGCTTTAGTCTGTTTAAAGACCCCATCATAGCACTGAGACTGCACTTGTGAAGGTGGTAAATTACATTTTAATGGCGTCAGACTTAGGCTCTGCATCTATAAAGCTCCTGACCTTAGTGCTGCTTTTGAAAGTTGAAACATTCTTTTGGAGAGATTGAAACCCAAATTGGTCTAAATGGACAAGCTGGCAAGATCTTATCTGTCGGAAAGATATCAGTTTGTCTCTTGAAATGGTTTGTCCTCTGACAAATCAACTGTAAATGTCGGTGTTCCTCAACGTTCCGTTTTAGGACCTCTATTGTTTTCACTATATATTTAACCTCTTGGGGGATGTCATTCGAAAACATATTGTTAACTTTCACTGCTATGCAGATGACACACTGCTGTACATTTCAATGAAACATGGTGAAGCCCGAAAATTGCCCTCGCTAGAAGCCTGTGTTTCAGACATAAGGAAGTGGATGGCTGCAAACTTTCTACTTTCTACAAAATTTAGATGCTTGTTCTAATTTGAATCTGATTTATCTTGATCCAGTCGTCTAAAACTGTGAAGGACCTGCTGGACCCTCTCTTTTGACCTCAAGACTGTTTCAATGACAGCTTTTTTCGATCTACGTAACATTGCAAAAATCAGAAACTTTCTGTCCAAAAATGATGCAGAAAAATTAATCCATGCTTTTGTTACTTCTAGGTTAGACCACTGCAATGCTCTACTTTCCGGCTAGCCGGATAAAGCACTAAATAGCTAGTGCTAAATACGGCTGCTAATTTGATCATATTACTCCAGTGCTAGCCTCCCTACACTGGCTTCCTGTTAAGGCAAGGGCTGATTTAAAGGTTTTACTGCTAACCTACAAAGCATTACATGGGCTTGCTCCTACCTATCTTCCCAATTTGGTCCTGACATACATACCTACACGTAGGCTACGGTCACAAAACGTAGGCCTCCTAATTGTCCCTAGAATTTCTAAGCAAACAGCTGGAGGCAGGGCTTTCTCCTATAGAGCTCCATTTTTATGGAATGGTCTGCCTACCCATGTGAGACGCAGACTCGGTCTCAACCTTTATGTCTTTACGGAAGACTCATCTCTTCAGTTGGTCATATGATTGAGTGTAGTCTGGCCCAGGGGTGTGAAGGTGAACGGAAAGGCTCTGGAGCAACGATCTGCCCTTGCTGTCTCTGCCTGGCCAGTTCCCCTCTTTCCACTGGGATTCTCTGGATGGTGGGTTGAGATATCACTCTATGATCTTCCTGTGCTTTGGCAAAGTGGGTGGCACCTTCCTGTTTGGCCCTGTCTGGGGTATCATCGGATGGGGCCACAGTGTCTCCTGACCCCTCCTGTCTCAGCCTTCAGCATTTATGCTGTAGTAGTTTATGTGTTAGGGTTAGTTTGTTACATCTAGAGTACTTCTTCTGTCTTATCCGGTGTCCTGTGTGAATTTAAGTATGCTCTCTCTAATTCTCTCTTTCTCTGTTTCTTTCTCTCTTTCGGAGGACCTGATCCCTAGGACCATGCCTCAGGACTACCTGGCATGATAACTCCTTGCTGTCCCCAGGCCACCTGGCCGTGCTGCTGCTCCAGTTTCAACTGTTCTGCCTGCGGCTATGGAACCCTGACCTGTTCACCGGACATGCTACCTGTCCCAGACCTGCTGTTTTCAACTCTCTAGAGACGGCAGGAGCGGTAGAGATACTCTTAATGATTGGCTATGAAAAGCCAACTGACATTTACTCCTGAGGTGCTGACTTGCTGCACCCTCGACAACTACTGTGATTAGTATTATTTGACCATGCTGGTCATTTATGAACATTTGAACATCTTGGCCATGTTCTGTTATAATCTGCACCTGGCACAGCCAGAGGAGGTCTGGCCACCCCTCATAGCCTGGTTCCTCTCTAGATTTCTTCCTAGGTTTTGCCCTTTCTAGGGAGTTTTTTCTAGCCACCGTGCTTCTACACCTGCATTGCTTGCTGTTTGGGGTTTTAGGCTGGGTTTCTGTACAGCACTTTGAGATGTCAGCTGATGTAAGAAGAGCTATATAAATACATTTGATTTGATTTGACATTGTTTGAAGGTCAACAGTACACACACAGGTGCTCTCTCTCGTGCTCTCTCTCTCGCACTTTCTCTCTGCATGCTGGGTGTGTTTGGTGCATGCTGGGAATTGTACGACCGAGTGTGAGTGTTGTCTGGAGTTAGATCGCTTGTGTTTTCCCTCTTGTTTTCATTTTCTTTGTGGTTTTCCTTTTCCTATGTGTGAATAAGGTAATTATTTATATTATTTAGTTGTTGTGGTAGAATTGAGTCTATTGTTTTTATCCTGGCTTTGGGGGGGATGACAAGCCACATTGGGACGTCGTCCCTGTCACTTCGGCACGGCTGTAGGTGTGTTACTGAAGCTACTGTCACTGTTGAGGAGTTTCTGGTCGCTGTAGGAGAGAAGGTAGGCTGTGAGAATGTTGCTTATGCATCGCGGATGAATAAAGCGATGGTGGTTTTGCTTAAAGAAGAGCGTCTTGTTGATCGTATGTTTGAGCATGAAAGGTATGTATCTTAGCACTACTGTAGTAGTGTTGGAAGGTGTGACATTACTCCTGTGGGTTTTTGCTGATCACCATAATGTGACTGTTGATATTCACTTGTCCAGTCCACGAAGGTCGTCACCTTATTGGTATTTTAATTTGAAGTTGTTACATGATGTCATGTTTTGTGAAAAGTTGTTGTTTTGGAAAAAACGGAGGGTTACTAAATTGAATTTTGAGTCCTTAAGACAATGGTGGGAGATTGGGAAGGCCCAAATACGAGTGTTTTGTCAACTGTATACTGATCTGTCTCGTATTGAAGTTAAAGAGACTATCAGGGCCCTTGAACAGGACATCAAATCTATTGAATTGAAGTTGCTCACTCAGAATGACCCCGGACTAGTCATGAACTTTACAGGACAAGAGACATGAACTGAGGTCATTTCTACATGAAAGTGTGAAGGGTGCCTTGATTAGTTCTTACTTTGCTACCCTCAAAGTGCTCCTAGCGCTTAAAAAAAAACTAGGACAGTCGACATTGCAACGTAAACAGATGGTCTGCCTTCATCTCCCTGATGGGAAGGTGACCATGGATGACAGTGAAATGCCCCAACATGCCGTGGATTTCTACTCTGCCATCTATAAGGCGGAGGATTGTAATTCTCTGTGTGCTGAACAGTTGTTACGTGTTACGTACTTCCTCAGTTGGGCCCTGAGCAGAGAGCTGCTTTGGACGCTGACATTACTCTGCAGGAGCTGTCCACAGCAGTTATGCCGCTCTCATCTAGCAGAGCCCCTGCATTCGATGGTTTTGGATCAGGTTGAGAGCTTCAAGTTCCTCGGTGTCCACATCAACAACAAACTAGAATGGTCCAAACACACCAAGACAGTCGTGAAGAGGGCACGACAAAGCCTATTCCCCCTCAGGAACCTAAAAAGATTTGGCGTGGGTCCTGAGATCCTCAAAAGGTTCTACAGCTGCAACACCGAGAGAACTGGTTGCATCACTGCCTGGTACAGCAATTGCACAGCCTCTGACCGCAAGGCACCACAGAGGGTAGTGCGTACGGCCCAGTACATCACTGGGGCTAAGCTGCCTGCCATCCAGAACCTCTACACCAGACAGTGTCAGAGGAAGGCCCTAAAAATGTTGAAAGACCCCCGCCACCCCAGTCATAGACTGTTCTCTCTACTACTACGCAGTAGTAGACCGGAGTGCCAAGTCTAGGACAAAAAGGCTTCTCAACAGTTTTTACCCCCAAGCCATAAGACTCCTGAACAGGTAATCAAATGGCTACCTGGACTATTTGCATTGTGTGCCCCCCCAAACCCTCTTTTTATTCTGCTGCTACACTCTGTTTATCATATATGCATAGTCACTTTAACTATACATTCATGTACATACTACCTCAATTGGGCTGACCAACCAGTGCTCCAGCACATTGGCTAACTGGGCTATCTGCATTGTGTCCTGCCACCCGCCACCCACCACCCACCAATCCCTCTTTTACCTTACTGCTACTCTCTGTTCATCATATATGCATAGTCACTTTAACCATATCTACATGTACATACTACCTCAATCAGACTGACTAACCCGGTGTTTGTATGTAGCCTCGCTACTTTTATAGCCTCGCTACTGTATATAGCCTGTCTTTTTACTGTTGCTTTATTTCTTTACTTACCTATTGTTCACCTAACTCCTTTTTTCACTATTGGTTAGAGCCTGTAAGTAAGCATTTCACTGTTCACCTGTTTGTATTCGGCGCATGTGATAAATAAACTTTGATTTGATTTGATCCGCCCCTTTTTTTCAATTTTCGCCTAAAACCCAAATCTAACTGCCTGAAAGCAATGTAGGATAATATAACACCATAGATCTGGTAAAAGATAATACAAAGAAAAAACCAACTGTTCTTTTGAATTTTTTTGTACCATCATCTTTGAAATGCAAGAGAAAGGCCATAATGTATTATTCCAGCCCAGATGCAATTTACATTTTGGCCACCAGATGGCAGCAGTGTATGTGCAACGTTTTAGACTGATCCAATGAACCATTGCCTTTCTGTTCAAAATGTTGTATCAAGACTGCCCAAATGTGCTTAATTTGTTTATGAATAACTTTTTATGTTCAAAATTGTGCACTCTCCTCAAATAATAGCATGGTATTCTTTCACTGTAATAGCTACTATAAATTGGACAGTGCAGTTAGATTAATAAGAATTGAAGCTTTCTGACAATATCAGATATGTCTATGTCCTGGGAAATGTTCTTGTTACTTACAACCTCATGCTAATCGCATTAGCCTACGTTCGTTCAACCGTCCCCGTAGACGGGACACCGATCCCAAAGAAGTTTTAAGAGCGAGGCTTACTGTTTTTTTTCTGTACGCAGATGACGTGACAGTTTTTATTACAGGAGATGAGGATGTTAAGGTTCTCTCAAACGCTTTAAAGGTGTATGATGGGGCCTCCTCAGCTAGAGTCAATTGGAAAAAGAGCAAATCGCTGTGGGCAGGTCAGCTTCAGACGGGGTCCGCTCCACAGTTAACAGGGGGGATTCAGTGGGGCAGAGATGGGATTTCTAGTCTCCGATGTCTTTATAGGGGAAGGGTGCTGGTAGCCAATAATCTAGCTACCTCTACCCTGTGGCACACACTAATGATTTCACAGCCACCTGGGGGTCAGATACAAGAGCTTCAGAGGACCCTTGTCAATTTCTACTGCTCTGGACAACATTGGATTAAATCTACCTTCCACTACCTTCCACTGCATGAGGGTGGGCAAGGCCTGGTGGACATTTCTTCCAGGATCATGGCTTCAAGCTGCCCAGAGACTGTTGTACAGTGACAGTTCTAGCTGGGTTGACACAGCCTATACATTGGTGAGGAGAGCAAGCTGTTTGGGCTTAGACAAGCATCTTTTCCTCTTAAAGCTAGAGGGGGTGATTTGTCTGACCTGACCTTGTTTTATGAGTCTGTTATGCATGCTTGGAGAGTTTTTGTCATGTCCCGTAAGGCCGGCACGCTACCAGGGATGTGGCTTTTTGAAGAACCTATTTTTTTACACTGCCATCCAGTCCCGTGCTACGTTTTCAGCCAGCCTACGTTCATGCCTGTTTGGTGTGGGGTGTAATCATCTGATGCGGAGCAGAAGCAGATCGTTGGAGGAGCAGGGAGAAAAAGCCTACTGAGGAAGGTCGTAGCTGACGTCTGCAATTCCTTTCCAGTACTTCATCTGCAGTAGGTGACAAACGCTTCCAGTTCTGATAGGTGGACAGAGGCGCTGGATTATGTGTTCCCTACACTGAATGTTAGTGCTGAGGCGGGGTGATACAAGGAGGACGTGGGGATGCTGCTTTCCTTCGATACCCCGGAGCTAGGAGAATTCAAGTCAGTGGGAAAGAAGGCCATGTATAAAATCTCTGTAAAAGTGTCCCATTCTTCTTCCCTGGAAGGGGTCAAATCGACGAGGTGGGTGGATGTGTTTGGTCCAGGTGCCTCCCCAAGAGGCTGTTTGTGGTCTTTATATAAACTGCCTATTGAAAAGATAACAGCTGACCTCCAATGGAGGATAATACATGGAGCCATGGCCACCAATATGCATCTAGTACACTTGGATCCAACTGTTGAGGAAGGGTGTCCATTCTGTGCTGAGTCTAAAACTCTGGCACATCTGTTCTTACAGTGTCCCAGGTTGGTCGGGATGATTGACCTGATCACTACTTGGTTCTCAGCTCTGGGAGAGGTTCTCTACACACCAGTTTATATTTTGGCTAAAGTACAGGTTTAGTCGAAGGGGTGTAGTTCTCTTGCTTAACTTTGTGTCAGGGGCAGCAAAATTAGCAATATAAGATACAAAAGAACAGTATTTGGGGACAGGGGTCTGTGGATGTGGTGAGAATGATGGAGGGGATGTTGGCAGCGAGACTGAAGGGTAAGTTTGCCTATTACAAAATGGCTAACAACATTGATCTGTTCATGAGTGTATGGGGTATTCAGAGGCTGTTGTGTTTAGTTACTGTGGAGCAAGATTTGTTGTTTTGAATTGATGTGTAACCATGGTTTAGTTTGAGTGTTGATTGTGTTATGGGTTCCCAGACCCAATAAAGGTTATTTAAATCTCTCTCTCTCTCTCTCTCTCTCTCTCTCTCTCTCTCTCTCTCTCTCTCTCTCTCTCTCTCTCTCTCTCTCTCTCTCTCTCTCAGACAGTGTTAATCAGTACACCTAGTTTAGTGACACACAACAACACCGTATGGATGACTAAACAGACTAAATATGATTAAAAAGTAGAGGAATTCACCATAAAATGCAGCCGATGAATCCACACACACATACCCAGGGACATAAGCACACACACACACACAAACACAAACACACTGCACTCGCTGTGTTAACCTTAACCCTGTAATAACAGCTTAAAGGGGTTTGAGTGAGCTATGGAAGCATATTCATTTATTTAATGTCTGAGCATTGTTAATTGTTTTATAAAAGCCAATCAGTTTTCTCCAAAAATTCCAGTTGATTAAATTCCAATTTATTACTCGTATTAAAATCATTCCTGAAAAAAGGGGGACGCTTGCAAGCTGAAGATCACCATCCCAACCGTGAAGAACAGGGGTGGCAGCATCATGTTGTGGGGGTGCTTTGCTGCAGGAGTGACTGGTGCACTTCACAAAATAGATGGCGTCGTGAGGATGGAAAATTATGTGGAATTTGTTGATGCAACATCTCAAGACATCGGTCAGGAAGTTAAAGCATACTTCCAAAGTTGTGGCAAAATGGCTTAAGGACAACAAAGTTTAAGGTTTTGAAATGTCGCAAACACAAAGCCCTGACCTCAATTCCATATAAACATTGTGGGCAGATCTGAAAAAGCGTGTGCAAATAAGGAGGCCTACAAACCTGACTCAGTTACACCAGCTCTGTCATGAGAAATGGGCCAAATTTCACCCAATTTATTGTGGGAAGCTTGTGGAAGGCTAAAAAACGTTTGACTAATGTTAAACAATTTCAAGGCAATGCTACCAAATTCTAATTGAGTGTATGTAGACTTCTGACCCACTGGGAATGTGATGAAAGAAACAAAAGCTGAAAGAAATCATTCTCTCTACTATTATTCTAACATTTCACATTCTTAAAATAAAGTGGTGATCCCAACTGACCTAAAACAGGGTATTTTTACTAGGATTAAACGTCAGGAATTGTGAAAAAAAAATGAGTTGAAATGTATTTGGCTAAGGTGTATGTAAAACTTCCGAATTCAACTGTATATCAACTAATGTATATAGCACATTCATTTTAATTTCTATAGCTTTTTTTAAAAATACAGTTTTGTTTATATTTGAGTGGATAAATATGTTTTGCAAAGCAGTTCCAGTTTTAAGGAGACCTCATCAGTGAGGACAATAGGCACACCAGTGAGCAATAATATATAATATAGAGAGAGTTTGGGACTATAAGGTTCCATCTGCAAAAAGAGGATTCTGAGATAATTGACTTCAAAGTTCCGAACCCTCATTGGTTTGAATGGTGTCAGCAATTTCTATCTTTTGAAATAAAGGCCTAGCTGGTATTTAGAGTACTATATAGGTTGAGAACATTGAACAGAACAATATTTTGACAATAATCCACATAGACACTTTTACGTATGTGTGACCCCGGGAATCAAAACCACAATCCTGCTGTTGCAAGCGTTACGCTCTACCAACTGAGCCATACAGTTGCAAGCCCACCCCCCCTCCCACGCATCCCATTGTCTTGTGTCTGAGTAGTTAAGACACAAAAACTTGGCCTCGATGTCCCCCTTGCTCCCGACGCCACTCATCTCTTCTTTTGATTGGCTGTTGGAGAGAGAAGTGGAAAGTGACCACATTACTTCCTGCCATGTCAGCACCGGGCATGTCCAATATAGCATGTGTGTGTTAGAACTCACATAGCAGTAGCTCTCCTCAAACAAACACACACACACACACACACACACACACACACACACACACACACACACACACACACACACACACACACACACTCGCAGGAGCCAAGGGAGCAATAAGGCACAATTGAAGGAAAAGCTTGACTATTTATAGCACTGTAGAATATTTATATGGTTATTGTGTTTATTTTTACTATTCTATTATTAGTTGAGTGGATTTAGAAATGCTAGCGCTTTTTTTGGTTGATTGTTGTGGGTAGAGCTATTTATGAACAGGACTAACAATTACACAAGGCCTCGTGATTAAGATCACTTTATTGGTGAATTGCACACAAGGTTCAACAGAATCGTTCATTTTACCCCAACGAAGTACACATTTAGAGGTTTTTTGAGAGGTGCTGTGGGCTGCCACAGTGGAACCGTTGTTGAAGTGCCTTGCTCAAAGGCACAACAGGAGGCAGTGGCATCTAGGATTTGATGCCAGCAACCCTCTGTCTCACCTCTCTAACCGCTAGACTACCTGCCACCTTTTAGAAAGAGATAAGTGGGCTGTAGGCGCTTTGCTTCTCTCTTTCTACATGAGACCTACTGTTTATTTTTACACTAGCCATACTTTTTTTATTTGCTCTCCATTATATAATGTTTAGTTATTGCATTTCAGGGCAGGTATGTTGTTTTGTCTGTCTGTCTGTCTGTCTGTCTGTCTGTCTGTCTGTCTGTCTGTCTGTCTGTCTGTCTGTCTGTCTGTCTGTCTGTCTGTCTGTCTGTCTGTCTGTCTGTCTGTCTGTCTGTCTGTCTGTCTTCCCCTCTTTATCTCCCTGACCGTCTCAGTCCCTGTTTTTCTGTCGCTTTCTCTCTCTGTGTCTCCCTCTGTTTCTCTCTCTGTCTCTCTCTCTCTTAGATTGTCAACATTATTGTTCCACAGTGATTACATAGACCTTTATTATCTTTTTTCAGATCCCTATATTTTCTGCCCAAAATAGACGACCACACAGTCCAAATGGTGTATTTATGTGCAAATTGTCACTCTGCATGAGCGGAGAAGTGCTTATTATGGATCTACAATGCTCATTTGAAATGATTGTATATCGCAAATCCAATATGAATCACTGTCCCCTTGTCTCCGGGTCCATGCAATCCGGGTTCCTTTGGACATCCCTACCTCATTGAAGTTCAATTGTAAAATGGTTAAGGTAAGGGTTAAGGTTGGGGTCAAGGTTAGTTAAGGTGTATGGTTATATTTAAGGTTTGGGTGAGGGTAGGGGTTAACTTTAGGTTTAGGGTTTTAGGCAGGGACGTCCAAAAGATTCCAGATAGCACTAACCCTTGTCTCCTTCTCTGGGCTCTATTTTAACAAACCTTTCACAATGGTACATCTTAGCTCTGGTAGTAGGGCTATAGAGTGTGTGCAAAATATTTTTGTAATTTCCACTGCGGGAATGGTGTTGCGAATGGGCTGGCTGCCCATCATTATGCACACCTGTCACCTTTGTTACACGCATCAGGGCTTCTTTGGAATAACCTATACTCCTTCACGTTTTGATTGCCTTCCCTATACCTGTCTGTTCCTCTGTTTCATCCCCGTGTCAGCATTGATGTCATTATGTTTTTCATGTCCAGACGCTGTAAAGTCATGTTTCATGTCTGTTTATGAATTAAATGTTCACTCTCTTCTCGTCTGTCCTTACATTATATGTGTGAGGAGGGCTTGTCCTTACATTATATGTGTGAGGAGGGCTTGTCCTTACATTATATGTGTGAGGAGGGCTTGTCCTTACATTATATGTGTGAGGAGGGCTTGTCCGTACATTATATGTGTGAGGAGGGCTTGTCCTTACATTATATGTGTGAGGAGGGCTTGTCCTTACATTATATGTGTGAGGAGGGCTTGTCCTTACATTATATGTGTGAGGAGGGCTTGTCCTTACATTATATGTGTGAGGAGGGCTTGTCCTTACATTATATGTGTGAGGAAGGCTTGGCAAGTCACTTGCCAATCAGCACGTGTCATGGCTTAATACTGCATGCCATTTTCTGAAGTTCTGTAGGTTATTGACTGTCTTTGCATTGTCATCAACTTCAGCGAGAATGCTGTTCATTGACTACAGCTCAGTGTTCAACATTATAGTGCCCACAAAGCTCATCACTAAGCTAAGGACCCTGGGACTAAACACCTCCCTCTGCAACTGGATCCTGGACTTCCTGACAGGCCACCCCCAGGTGGTAAGGGTAGGTAACAACACAAAGAAGCTGATCGTTAGACAACAGAAAAAGGGGGGCCGAACACGCCCCCATTCACATCAACAGGGCTGTAGTGGAGCGGGTCGAGAGTTTCAAGTTTCTTGGCATCCAACAAACCACCACGGTCCAAACACACCAAAACAGTTGTGAAGAGGGCACAACGTCACCTTTCCCCCTCGGGAGACTGAAAAGATTTGTCATGGGTCCTCAGTTTCTCAAAGAGTTAGACAGCTGCGCCATCGATAGCATTGTGACCGGTTGCGTCACCGCCTGGTATGGCAACTGCTCGGCATCTGACTGTGAGGCGCTAGAGAGGGTAGTGCGTACTGCCCAGTACATCACTGGGGCCAAGCTTCATGCCATCCAGGACCTACATTCTAGGCAGTCAGAGGAAGGCCCCAAAAAATGGTATAATACTCTAGTCATCCAAGTCATAGACTGTTCTCTCTGCTACTTTACAGCAAGCGGTACCGGGACGCCAAGTCTACATTCAAAAGGCTCCTTAACAGCTTCTACCCCCAAGCCATAAGACTGCTGAACAATTCATCAACTGGCCACCCGGACTATTTACATTGACACCCCTCCTTTGTTTTTACACTGCTGCTACTCGCTGTTTACTATCTATGCATAGTCACTTTATCCCTACCTACATGTACAAATGACCTTGACCAACCTGTACCCCGCACATTGACTCGGTACCGGTACCCGCTTCATATAGCCTCGTTATTGTTATTTTATTGTGTTACTTTAAAAAGAATATTTGATTATTTATTCAATGTTTTCTTAACTCTATTTCCTGAATGGCATTGTTGGTTAAGGGCTTGTAAGTAAGCATTTCATTGTAAGGAGCCTGCCGAGCCAACCTGTTGTATTCGGTGCATGTGACAAATGACATTTGATTTATTTGATTTGATTTGAATTGAATCCGGAATCACAGAATATTCTCTTCCTAGTCCATTTTGGATTGATACAGTTTATGAAATAGCATAGGCTACAGTAATGGGTAATAGCAAGAGTAAAAAAAACATCCAGTGTTTGCTCAATATGTTTGGAGTGTTGACAGTCAACATTGTTGTAATTGGCTTCAACGAGTATAGGCCTTTACTCATTGCACTTCTCTTCAAATAAAAAAAAATACTAGGTTCCTGCAAATTGTATTGTGTGTGTGAGGTTCTCAATAAGCATATAGTCTAGGCCTACTGTTGATTTGGCATAGTTCCAACAGTGAAGCAATATCTAACAAGTAATATCTAACAATTTCACAACAAATACCTAATACACACAAATCTAAGTAAAGGAATGGAATTAAGAATATATAAATATATGGACGAGCAATGTCAGAGTGGCATAGACTAAGATACAGTAGATAGTATACAATACAGTATATACATATGAGATGAGTAATGCAAGATATGTAATCATTATGAAAGTGACTAGCGATCCATTTGTTAGATTTCAAGTCTGTATGTTGGCAGCAGCCTCTCTGTGTTAGTGATGGCTATTTAACAGTCTGATGGCCTTGAGAAAGAAGCTGTTTTTTCAGTCTCTCGGTCCCTGCTTTGATGCACCTGTACTGAGCTCACCTTCTAAATTATAGCGGAGTGAACAGGCAGTGGCTCGGGTGGTTGTTGTCCTTGCTGTTGAACCAGATGTTTTTATAGTAGGGTAAGAATAGCATATAAGGGCTTGTTTTTTTATAAAATGAAACAGAAAGCAAGCAATTGTTACAGGAAGTAAACAAGTTCATAAACACCATTGTCACTGGATCATCTCATGTCTCATTCCAAGATGGGCATATATTCCACATGAGAGGTTTTTACTCACGCTGTCAAAATACATGCTATCACCAACCGCCCTCTTAGGGCTGAGTGTCTCGGGCTCTGCACACTCTTAGATTGCATCCTACCTGGCAGGTCGCTTTTCCCAGGTGACGTGGAGATGATCTGTGTTTACACCACGTACTCTCATGACAGGTATCCCCCAAGGACTCGATGCTAGGCCTTCACTTGACTCCATCATATCCTCACAGGGTCTCTGCTATCATTGCTATGCGGATGACCCTCAGCAACTTTTCTCCTTCCACCCTTTTGACACCCAGGTGTCGACACGCATCACTGAGTGCCTGGCAGATATCTCAGTTTGGATGTTGGCCCACCAACTCAAGCTCAACCTTGACAGGATGGAGCGCCTCTTCCTCACAGGGAAGGCCTGCCCGCTCAAAGACCTCTCCACCACAGTTGACAACTCCATGGTGTCCTCCTCCAAGAGTGCAAAGAACCTTGGCATGACCCTCGTTTTCTTCAAACATCAAAGCAGTGACTCGCTCCTGCAGGTTCATGCTCTGCAACATCGGAAGAGTATGACACTACCTCACACAGGAAGCGGCACAGGTCCTTATCCAGGCACTTGTCATCTCCATTCTGAACTACTGCAACTCGCTGTTGGCTGGGTTCCCCACTTGTGTCATCAAACCCCTGCACCTTATATAGAACACTGCTGCCTGCCTGGTGTTCAACCTTTCCAAGTTCTCCCATGTCACGCCGCTCCTCTGCACACTCCACTGGCTTCCAGTCGAACCTCGCATCTACTGTACTACAAGACCATGGTATTTGCCTACAGAGCAGCAAGATGAACTGCCCCTCCCTACCATCAGGCTATGCTCAAACCTAGCACTCTGTCCTACCACCTCTGGTCTCATGGCCCTCCCACTTAGCTCCCACACAGTCTAGTCCAAGCTCCTCTCTGTTCTGGCACCCCAATGGTGGAACCAGCTTCCCCCTGAAGCTAGGACAGCAGAGTCCCTGCCCATCTTCCAAAAACATCTGAAATCCTACATCTTCAAGGAGTATTTTAAATAATCCCACATAACCCCCCCCCCCCCCCTAACTGTGAGTCACTCTGGATAAGAGCGTCTGCTAAATGACAAATGCAAAATGTTTAATGTTACCGCTAAGACCAGCTTTTGATTGGTCTTAAATATCCACACCAGCACTGCCTAAAATTGGTACCTTGGCACACGTTTTTAGGACACACTTCAGATATTGTCACCCCTCCCACCTGAGCGCAAGGTAAAGGAGTACTGGCTTTAACAGGTCGAAATTGCAAGCGAGCGTGCATTTGACAATTGCGCTGGCTTAATGTCAGATGAAAACAGAGCCCTCTCGCTCTTTCTCTCTCTCTACTCTGAAAACTTACTACATTCTTAAAGAAAATCATTTACTTTTTACTCCATACATTTTCCCTGACACGCAACAGTTCTCGTTACATTTTGAATGCTTAGCAGGATAGGGAAATGGTCCAATTCACATACTTACTGTATCAACACCGCTTTTTATCTCTACTGCCTCTCATCTAAACACAAACTGGTCTGGTTTGCTTAGTATAAGGAATTTGAAATGATTTATTTCTAACCATTTCGTACCTTTCAGCTCATGCTGTCGGTCACGCTGGTCTAATGTAAATGTTGTTAGGAGTCCTTTACAAGCACTCACCTTGGAAGGCGGTTCCATCCCGTTGCCACAATGTCTGTGCTCACGTGGGCGTGGTTACTGACATGGTAAAACTTTAATATAAAAAACAATTCTCATTTAGAAGATCACATCTAATCTTCTCACAACTCGTTTCATATTTAATCATATAACATCCACAACATTTGGATGTAAATCTGACAACTGGGAAATATACACCTTCAGAGATACAGTTATGTTGTTATACCATCCTTAATGAGACCCAAAAACAAAAACTGTCCTGACATTATTATTCTTTAAGTACCCATGGACCCTTCCAACAGTTTGGATTACATAAATATTGTTTCATTATCCAACCTTGCATGTCACAGTACTACAAAATCTCTCTCTGTTGTAACAAAGATATTTTTATCTTCCATTTATGAAGTGGGAGAGAGAGCGTTCCTGCAGGTATTTACCACCGTCATAAAACAGCCAACTTCACCCCTATCCAACTCTGCAGGAGAGAGAGAGAGCGCGCTGTAGAGCGGGACCACAGTAACCTGATCCTTCAGATCTTCACAGGAGAATCATGACAAGTATCTTTACTTTTACTTAAGTATGATAATTGAGTACATTTCCCACCACTACCCACCACTGATCTCTAGGAATTTAACCCCCCCGTTTGGTTTCCTTTCCAGTGAGCCACATACACTGAGTGTACAAAACACCTTCCTAATATTAAGTTGCACCCACTTTTGCCCTCTAGTACAGCCTCAATTTGCTGGTGCATGGACTCTACAAAATATGGAAAGCATTCCACAGGGATGCTTGCACATGCTGACCCCAATGCTTCCCACAGTTGTTTCATGTTGTCTGGATTTCTTTTGGGTGGTACACACGGGAAACAATTCTTTAATACGCACGCCAAACTGTTGAGCGTGAAAAACCCAGCACTATTGCGCTTCTTGACACACTCAAATTGGTATGCCTGGAACCTACTACTATATCCTGTTCAAAGGCGCTTAAATTGTTTGTCTTGCCCATTCACTCTTTGAATGGCACACACAATCTATATCTCAATTGTCGCAAGGGTTCAAAATCATTCTTTAACCCGTCTCCTCCCCTTCATCTACACTGATTGAAGTGGTGACATCAATAAGGGAAATAGCTTTCACCTGGATTCACCTGGTTAGTCTATGTCATGGAAAGAGTTCCTAATGTTTTGTATAGTCAGTGCATATCTCAGGACCAGTCGAGGTTTAAATAAAATTTGTTTTCTTTCAAGTACTCTGTAGCTGCTCTTGATAGAGCTTCCCTGGCACAATGGAACCAAAAGTGCAAACTCTATTTCCAAACTGGCCCTCCAGGGAAGCTCAAACAGACTGTCAAAATATTTGTAAGAATGCAAATGCTATTTGAATCCAGCTCTGCTACATATCTCAGCTCTATGGTTGTGCTACCACTGAGAGGTCTGTGCAATATGTCAGTGACCACATCATTAGTGGTGACTGATGAGGAGTCAAGCTGATTAACAGCAAGAAAATGAATGAGATGTAAAGAGATTATGCAGTCTGGTCTGGAGCTTGGTGTGTTAGAACACTAATCAACGTGTGTTTGGGTTCCAGGGAGAGAGAGAGAGAGAGAGAGAGAGAGAGAGAGAGAGAGAGAGGACTGGTAGGAGATGGTAGACAGATCCCAACACTTTGTCTCAAGACACCGACTTTCACGTGTGACCTCACAAGCCACCGCCATCTGATGTGTGACTCTATAAAGGCAATGCTTACATGATAATCCCAAGTTTGGTCAACATCAACTTGGTTCCTGGATCCTTTCACAGCATTAAATGGCTGCGTTGAGACAATGACCCAAGACCAGCTAATTTCATCCTTACCACTGTGTCGCTCAGTTGTCATAATGCTTCAGCAAATGTACATTATCCCAGGGGATTTGGAGTAACTTAATTCATGTCCCTCTTACTGCCCTGAATGCCTCTGCTGATCCCACAGCTAATGTAAGTAGTAATCATGTGCTTATGAATAAGAGTGATACTGTTAGCACTAAGGCATTATTTCCTAGCAAGAAGTCCACTGTGTGCAGATCACCATGGACTAACATAAAGAACATGAGCATGTCTACCTCTGCTAAGCTTCCCAGTAAAGCAATAAAAACAATCAAGCGTCCTAGAAAAGTGCTAAAAAAATTGCCCACGTTAACATATGTAGCTTATGAAACAAGGTTCATGAAATCAATAATTTTTCAGTAACAGATGACATTCATATTCTAACAATCTCTGAAACTCACTTAGATAATACCTTTGATGATAACTTCAGCATCGTAGTTGGAGTTCAAGACACCTACAGCACCAGATGTCACAGGAAGGCCAAAAAGATTAGCAAGGACATCAACATCCGAGCCACGGCCTGTTCACCCTGATATCATCCAGAAGGCGATGTCAGTATAGGTGCATCAAAGCTGGGGCCGAGAGACTGTAAAACAGCTTCTATCTTAAGGCCATCAGACTGTTAAATAGCCATCACTAGCCGGCTTCCACCTGGTTACACAACCATGCACCTTAGAGGCTGCTGCCCTATACACATAGGCTTGGAATCACTGGCCACTTTAATAATGGAACACTAGTCACTTTAATTATGTTTAAATACTTTTTACATACTGCTTTACTCATCTTATGTATATACTGCATTCTATTCTACTGTATTTTAGTCAATGCCACTCCGACATTGCTCAATCTAATATTTATATGTTTTTTAATTCCATTCTTTTACTTTTAGATTTGTGTTTATTTTTGTGAATACTTTTAAGTACTACTGCACCGTTGGAGCTAGGAACACAAGCATTTCGCTACACCCACAATAAAATCTGCTAAACATTTGATTTGATTTGATTTGATGTTGATACAGTGGCAGCAATACATGAAAATACAGAAATGCCAAAGTTGGCGGTGTGGCCGTTTATATTCAAAACCACATTCCTGTAAACCTTAGAGAGGATCTCATGTTAAATACTGTTGAAGTAATATGGCTACAGGTTCATCTGCCTCACCTAAAGCCAGTTCTGGTGGGAAGCTGCTATAGACCACCAAGTGCTAACAGTCAGTATCTGGATACCATGTGTGAAATGTTGTGATAGTGTTTGTGACATCAACAGAGAGGTATATTTTCTGGGTGATTTAAATATTGACTGGTTTCATCAGGCTGGCCACTCAAGAAAAAGCTGTTAAAAACTGTAACTAGTGCCTGCAACTAGGTTCAGGTTATCAGTCAACCTACCAGGGTAGTTAAAAACAGTACATAAATTAAATCATCAACATGTATGGATCACATCTTTACTTCTGCTGCAGAAATTTGCTTTAAAACAGTATACAAATCCATCGGATGTAGTGATCACAATATAGCAGCCATATAATGACAATTTATCATTAACACTAAAGTGATAGATGTGCAGATGATGATGTGCAAGTAGAGATACTGGGGTGTAAAAGAGCAAACACATTTAAAAAATAAATAACAATATGGGGATGAGGTAGTTGGGTGTGCTATTTACAGATGGGCTATGTACAGGTACAGTGACTGGTAAGCTGTTCTGACAGCTGATTCTTAAAGTTAGAGAGGGAGATATAAGTCTCCAGGTTCAGTGATTTTTGCAATTTGTTCCAGTCATTGGCAGCAGAGAACTGGCAGGAAAGGCGGCCAAAGGAGGTGTTGGCTTTGGGGATAACCAGTGAAATATTCCTGTTGGAGTGCGTGCTATGGGTGGGTGTTGCTATGGTGACCAGTGAGCTGAGATAAGGTGAGGCTTTACCTAGCAAAGATTTGACCTGGAGCCAGTGGGTTTGGCAACGAATACTTAGCGAGGGCCAGCCAACAAGAGCATACAGGTTGCAGCGGTGGGTAGTATATGGGGCTTGGTGACAAAAAGGATGGCACTGTGATACACTACATCCAAGCCGATACAATATTTAATTTTAGATTGGAGATGCTTAATGTGAGTCTGGAAGGAGAGTTTACAGTCTAACCAGACACCTAGGTATTTGTCGTTGTCCACATATTCTAAGTCAGAACAGAGTAGTGATGCTAGTCGGGTGGGTGGGTGCGGGCAGCGATCGGTTGAAGAGCATGCATTTAGTTTTACTAGCATTAAAAAGCAGTTCGAGGCCAAGGTAGGAGTGTTGTATGGCAGTGAAGCTTGTTTGGAGGTTTGTTAACACAATGTCCAAAGAAGATGTATACAGAATGGTGTTGTCTGCGTAGAGGTGGATCAGAGAGTCACCAGCAGCAAGAGTGACATCATTGATATATACAGAGAAAAGAGTCAGCCCGGGAGCCCGAGTGTCAGGCCAGGTCGATGAAGACAGCTGCACAGTATTGTCTTTTATCGATGGCGGTTATGATATCGTTTAGGGCCTTGAGCGTGACTGAGGTGCATCCATGACCAGTTCGGAAACCAGATTGCACGGAGAAGGCACGGAGGGATTCGAAATTGTCGGTCATCTGTTTGTTAACTTGGCTTTCGAAGACTTTAGAAAGGCAAGGCAGGATGGATATAGGTCTATATATAGGTCTAGAGTGTCTCCCCCTTTGAAGAGGGGGATGACTGTGGCAGCTTTCCAATCTTTGGGGATCTCAATGATACAAAAGAGAGGTTGAACAGGCTAGTAATAGGGGTTACTTCGGCAGATAATTTTAGAAAGAGAGGGTTCAGATTGTCTAGCCCAGCTGATTTGTAGGGATCCAGATTTTGCAGCTCTCTCAGAAGATCAACTGTCTGGATTTGGGTGAAGGAGAAGCAGGTTGGCCTTGGGCAAGTTTCTGTGGGGGGTGCATTGTTGTTGGTCGGGGTAGGGGAAGGCAGGTCGAAAGCATGGCCAGCCGTAGAAAAATGCTTTTTGATATTATCGATAATCTTAGATTTATCGGTGGTGATAGTGTTTCCTAGCCTCAGTGCAGTGGGCAGCTGGGAGGAGGTGCTCTTATTCTCCATGGACTTTACAGTGTCCCAAAACTTTTTGGAATTAGTGCTACAGGAAGAAAAATTTCTGTTTGAAAAAGCTAGCCTCAGCTTTCTTACCTGACTGTGTATATTGGTTCCTGACTTCCCTGAAAAGTTGCATTTCGTGGGGGCTAATCGATGCTAATGCAGTCCACCACAGGATGTTTTTGTGCTGGTCAAGGGCAGTCAAGTCTAGGGTGAACCAATAGTGACTGTATATCGGTTCTTAGTTCAACATTTTTGTATGGGGCATGCTTATTTAGGATGGTGAGGAAAGCACTTTTAAAGAGCAACCAGGCATCCTCTACTGACGGGATGAGGTCAATATCCTTCCAGGATACTCTGGCCAGGTTGATTAGAAAGGCCTACACGCCGATGTACAAACTCTGAAGATAGATGCGGGCCAATCATTTCACATATGGTGCCCAGGGCATAGCTGGGGGCTGAGGGGGGTGTTTAACAAGTGGCAACGGTGAGAGACTTATTTCTGGAAAGGTGTATTTTTAGAAGTAGAAGATCAAATTGTTTGGGCGTGGACCTGGATAGTATGACAGAACTCTGCAGGCTATCTCTGCAGTAGATTGCAACTCCGCCCACTTTGGCAGTTCTATCATGGTGGAAAATGTTGTCGTTAAGGTGCATTACCACCACCAACTGGACTGGAGTGTGGACCTCAGTTCATCTATCAATCACCCATGTGAGTATATGCTCCTAAAAACCAAGGAGGAGATGGGAGAGTCTAGTTCCAAGATGCTTCTAAACAGCTTCTAACCCCAGGCAATAAGACTTCTGAACAGCTAATCAAATGGCTACCTAGACTATTTGCACCCCAACCCTGATGCTACTCTCTGTTGGCATCTATGCATAGCCACTGTAATAACCCTACCTGCATGTACATAATTACCTCAACCCGCACATTGACACATTGACTCTGTACCAATAGCCCCTGTATATCAAATCAAATCAAATGTATTTATAAAGCCCTTCTTACATCAGCTGATATCTCAAAGTGCTGTACAGAAACCCAGCCTAAAACCCCAAACAGCAAGCAATGCAGGTGTAGATGCACAGTGGCTAGGAAAAACTCCCTAGAAAGGCCAGAACCTAGGAAGAAATTTAGAGAGGAACCAGGCTATGAGGGGTGGCCAGTCCTCTTCTGGCTGTGCCGAGTGGAGATTATAACAGAACATGGACAAGATGTTCAAAATGTTCATAGATGACCAGCAGGGTCAAATAATTATAATCACAGTGGTTGTCGAGGGTGCAACAAGTCAGCACCTCAGGAGTAAATGTCAGTTAGCTTTTCATAGCCGATCATTCAGAGTATATCTACCGCTCCTGCTGTCTTGAGAGAGAGTTGAAAACAGCAGCTCTGGGATAGGTAGCACGTCCTGTGAACAGGTCAGGGTTCCATAGCCGCAGGCAGAACAGTTGAAATTGGAGCAGCAGCACGGCCTGTATATAGCCCAGCTATTGTTATTTACTGCTGCTCTTTAATTATTTTGTTTTTCTTTCTTCTCTTGCTTTTAATTATTTATTTTTTAGGTATTTTCTTAAAACTGCATTGTTGGTTAAAAGGGCTTGGAAGTATCTCACTGTAAGGTCTACATCTGTTGTATTCGGGAGAATGTGACCAATAACATTTGATTAGATTTGATTTGAGAGGCGGAACTTGCAGCGCGTCAAGTGTCACAGATTATTCTGTCTGAAGATGGCGTCGACAGAGAGCGCTTGCCTCGCTTCTAGTCCTTGGAAACTTTGCAGTATTTTGTTTTTTGATGTATTATTTCTTTCATTGTTAGCCCAGAAAATCTTAAGTGTAATTACAGACAACTAGGAAGAACTTTTGGATATCAGAGCGATGTCCACTTACCAGCACTACGACCAGGAATACGACTTTCCCGAAGCAGATCCTTTGTCCGTACCACCCAGGGCATTTGAACTGATTCCAGAGGCTGACCCAAAACATCGGTGCCTGAGCGGTCCTCTGGTCAGACTTCGGAGGTGCGCACACCACCCACAGCTTACAAGCATTTTGCTACACACGCAATAACATCTGCTAACCATGTGTATGTGAACATTAACATTTGATTTGAAATAAGTTATATTTTAGCACCTGGCTACGCAGAGACTCGAGATGAGTGTGGGTGCAATGATTGAATAACATGTATGTGTACATTTATGTTGCAACGCTTGCTCACGTGACGCAAGCGGTGTGGTCAGAATGTTACTCCTATTGGCTATGCAAATTGTTTCATATTCTTTTCTGTGTATTTGGAGCAGAAAATAAAATATTCAAAACGGGTTGTTTTATTGCTTACAGTCACGGCTCACAGTTACACATGTAGCCCTGCTGTGTAGAAGAGGACAAAATTCAGAGCTAATAAAGTTGTAACTCGTTCAAACATAGAAGCGATTATCCAAACGTTGCAAACAAACATACCGAAACCTCTTTCCAGGAACTCCAGAACCCCGATTTGTTCCATGTTTAATGCTAGGTCATTGGACACCACCTGTGAGGAGTTAACAGCCTGGATGAAAGCGATGAAAGGGAGCGAGGGGGAGAGGGGGCCATGGCAAGGCTAGACTGTAGCGTGTCGGACCCCCTTCTGACCCCCCCCCTGGGGCCACTCTCTGCTATTGTTTTGACTAAGAGGCTATGGTCACGTGTTCGCCGCTGTATTATGTCTGGGTGTCTTGGAATTTAGGTCACTCTAGAGACCTCTCTCTCCTCCCCTCTTCACTCCCTCCCTTCCCCTGTCTGCTCTCTTCTCTCTTTTGAGCCGGCTCTCACTGAGACCTCTCCCTCCTCTCTCTCCTTTCAGCTTCTCTGTGCATTTCTCTCCTCTCTCTCTCTCCCTTTCTCTACCTTCTCCCACCCCTTCTTCTCTTCTTCTGACAAACTCTGCTCTTTAATCCTGTGTCTTGTGGCACTGTGCTCTTTCATTCCTGAGTTAGCTAGCTGTCTAGATCAATGTGTCCCTGTCTCTGTCTACGTCCCAAATTACAGCCTATTCCATATTGAACCTGATCAAAAGTAGTGCACTATAAATGGAATAGGGTGCCATTTGGGAAGGATCCCTGTCTCTGTCTATTGTCGCTATCCGCTAGCTGCTGCTGCAAATGCCAGGCGTTTATCAGAGCTAAACAGCTGCTGCCTCCCTACTTCTCTGGGCACTGGAAGAGACTCAATGAGAGATACAGACACGATTGGTGGAGAGCTGGGAGATACAGGCAAACTCATCTGGCGCAGTTGACTGTTTAGTAAGATTTTTGGGGGGTAGAAATACAGACAGACTCAGTTGAGTGTCTAGATTCAAAGTCTGACAAGTGAGCAAATTATCTTGATGTTGATCTCAGATATGGGAAGTCAAAGCAAACAATCAAATACTCAACATTATGATGGTATAGCCTTATTATGTCTGGTTACATCAGAAGGATATTAAAATAACTGACAAAGAGGTGAAGGCTAAGCTAAACATGTCATAGTTGGAATGTTGTGCATAAACAATGGGATTACTTACAGTACCACTCAACTTCCACTGAGGACTCATAACTCAGTACGCTAGTTATAAACAATATAGTTATAAACAATGTGAAGCCCTAACCTGATGGTGTTGTGTTTGTAAGTCCCTGATGCAACACAGGCATCTGACAGGGCTGTTCCATCTGTCTTTATCGCTCTGCCTCATATAAGAACTGCCTGCTAATCAACCTTGCAGTCAATTTTATGGTTTTACTGAACAGAAACTTAATGAGAGGAAATTACACTTCTTTATCTTCTTAACATAATTTCCTATCCTCTAACCTATAGTGGATAGACTATGGAAACATAAACCATCTGACTATTTTGCTAAATATTTTAGTTCTGGGTTAACCAAGATTACCTATCCACTGACACCAGATACTCTCTGTCAGTGTAACGCACTTTAGGCGTAGTGGGTGTGGAGTCAGGCGCAGGAAGCAGAAGGTACAGAACAATGTTTTATTCCGGCACAGAGTCAAATGGTCACGCCAATACCGGGTGCACATACAAGACCACCCCTAAACCAGGAATCAACCAGTCCGGAGGAAAAACAAAGGGAAACGCACTACCACAAACATACACAGAGGAAAAATAAGCCTGCACAAAGAGCAGGCGGGCCTTACCGGCTTAAATAGCACAACTAAAAACCTAAACAAGAAACAGGTGTAACCAATAAGACAAAACCAACAGAAGAGGGAAAAGGGATCGGTGGCAGCTAGGAGACCGGTGACGACGACCGCCGAACGCCGCCCGAACAGGAAGAGGAGCCACCTTCGGTGGGAGTCGTGACAGCCAGCCCTCATATAGCATGCCTAGTCAGCTCAACTGTACAGAAGCCTTCACTAATCAGTTGTTATCTCACACACAGGGCAGCATGTAATTTGGCTATAACTGGGGTGTCAAACTAATTTTGCCCAGGGGGCCACATATGGTCTTTAACGAGGTCTGGAAGGCCACACTGAAAGTTGGTTATATTTCCTCGCTGTCATAATTTTCCAACAATGATCCTTTATCCATCGTTTTTGGAACTTTGAATGCTCCCTGACTGTTTAGCTAATGCCTGCGGACATTTGTTTCTTCTCCGTAATGAGTCTGGATCTGAGTACATCCACAACAATTTCTAGAAAGAAAAAACATTCTTACCGTTCTGATTGGTCCCAGAAACCGATGGGTTGGGCCAGACCCAGTCACGCTCTGGCCTTAGAGAGCCGTTTTATATCTCTATTTGGTGAGGTCAGGGTGTGAGGTGGGGTGGGCATTCTATGTTTTGTATTTCTTTGGTTTTGGCCAAGTGTGGTTCCCAATCAGAGCATCTGGCCTCCAGTGCGTCTCTTCGGACCAGGATATCCTGTGCCGGCTCTGCGCACTGTGTCTCCGGTGCGTCTCCACAGCCCAGTACGTCCTGTGCCAGCGCCCCGCAGTTGCCGGGCTAGGATGAGCATCCAGCCAGGACAGGTTGTGCCAGCTCTGCGCTCCAGACCTCCAGTGCGGCTCCACGGCCCAGCATATGCTGTGCCAGCTCCACGAACCCAGCCTCCAGTGATGATCCAAGGCACGAAGCCTCCAGTGATGATCCATGGTACGAAGCCTCCTGTGATGATCCATGGCACGAAGCCTCCAGTGATGATCGATGGCACGAAGCATCCGTCGATGATCCATGGCATGAAGCCTCCGGCGATGATCCATGGCACGAAGCCTCCGGCGATGATCCATGGTCCAGAGCCTCCGGCGAGGGTCCAGGGCCTACAACGAGGGTCCCCAGTTCGGGGCCTGCGGCGAGGGTCCTCAGTCCGGGGCCGGCGACGAGGTGGGGAGAGCCAGAGGCGCAGCGTGGGCTATGCCCCGAATCGGAGCCGCCGCCATGGGTAGATGCCCACCCGGACCCTCCCCTATAGGTTCAGGTTTGCGGCCGGGAGTCCGCACCTTTGGGGGTACTGTCACGCCCTGACCTTAGAGAGTCGTATTATTTCTCTATTTGGTGAGGTCATGGTGTGATGTGAGGTGGGCATTCTATGTTTTGTATTTCTTTGGTTTTGGCCGAGTGTGGTTCTCAATCAGAGGCAGCTGTCTATCGTTGTCTCTGATTGGGAATCATACTTAGGAAGCCTGTTTTCCCACCTATGTTGTGGGATTTTGTTTTTTGTTAGCTCTGTGAAGCCGGCAGAGCGTGACGTTCGTTATTCCTTTTATTGTTTTTGTTTGGTGTTCTGAGTATTAAAGATCATGAACACTTACCACGCTGCACCTTGGTTGACTTCTTCAGACGAACTTTGCAGATGAGTACATTTTCATGTTTCAAAAATATATTGTTCAAAACAAGCTGTTCAGTTACTTACTACTCTGCCCATCAATGACTTCCAAAAGCAGCAGCTCCACTTCTGTGGATGCATAGGCAGGGTGAACATTGCTTGGATTGTTTTGCCAGCTATTTGCTATGAGGGGGAACTGCCCCAATGAAATCGTAGGATTTCATAGCATAAATTGTAACAGCACAAAGTAAATCGACCATCCTTGGGCACTCAAATGTGCATCCATTCAGACAAAACTTCTGGGTCTGCTCTAGTCTTCCTCCCAATCTAATTATCTTGCAGCCATACAGTTTACTTCTACACGTGAGACTCTATCAGGTGCAGTTGGCGCTAAAGACAAATAAAATTGTAATGAACTTGTAAATAATCATAATATTTGTGGGAGCCTGGGACCTGATAAAATGCATCCAACAAGAGTCGAAGGACATAGGGATACATCAACTAGAACCTTCTCTATGCGGATCTGGTAGGACAAAATGTGATTGTTTCCCCCATGTTGTTCATCAGGTTCTACTGTGGGGGGACATGGCGACATGTTGTGTGGACTAAAACAGCATTAAACCGGGTGTATCACAAAGCATGACCAAAGGAATTAGCCAGCTACAGTAATTTTAAGAAACATTGAGAAATAGTTTGGTCAATTTTTTTTTATCAAAAAAAACATTTTTTTTATTTTTGTATTTTTGTATATATATATTTTTTTTTAGCTTGCTAGCTAGTTAGCTGGTAGCTTGCTAGCTAGTTAACGCCCCTGCCAATTTCAAGTCTTTCTGAACTAATATCTTACTATCTCGGAAATATGAAATTATTTCAGAATGAAACTGGCTAGCACATCATGCTTTGTGACATTATGTTAGCTAGTTATCCCCAGTTAGATAATGTGTTTTTCACTTATGCATGCTTGTTGAGTTCTCCCTGGTGCACTCATTTGCTTGTGACATGAGCTGGCTGCTCTTTCTAAATACTATAATCTAATCTGTTTATAACAGTGGGAGCATGTGCAGCAGTGGTCATTCCGTTTTTGCAAAATTTAAATAAGTGTATTTATGCTGTTGTTCAAATGCACAGTTCGCTTTATATATATTCTAAAAGAAACTACTGGAAGTTAAAAAGTTGTCATGCTGCTTTGTTGACAACTCCAACCACCTCGGGCCCTGGATATTCAGTCAGTCAGTGGCCGCCACAAACGACTTCAACGAAGACTGAAGTATGTAGTGAACGATAGAGCAGCGGAATAATTCCATCCCCCCTGAAAAAACAAAAACATAATATACATGCAGTATTAAAAATAAAATGTCAGAGTCAAACCACTGTTGGGCTGTTTGTTTGATACCCCTGGGTTAAAATGAGACGCATTTTTCATGGAGACTAGTGCAGCCAAAACACTGCACTGTTGCTGCAGGGCTGGACACACCACACACACACACACACACACACACACACACACACACACACACACACACAGTCAAACAGTAGAGCAGAGGCACCCAGCTGAGAGTAACATTCCAGAGAGCACCCAGATAGACACCCATGACACATAGTTACAGTTCCTCTCACAGCTCAAACATATCTCCATCCCACAGCTACAGCACATCAAGGTGCATTCACAATCACTACTCCTCTCCTAAGGAATGGAGCCTCTCATATGTCAGTCTTGTCTGTACTGGTGGCCAGCACTGATGTGCTTGTGTGTGTGCGCTTGTGCGTGTTCGTCTGTCTGTGTGTATGTGTGCGTGCGTAGAGGAGTGAAGGGTTGCGGGTAAATGAAAGAAGTGGGCTGTGACTGTCACAATGCGTCTCCCTTCCCAGGGGACCGTTACAGAGATCACAGCTGGGGGGACGCATGGATGTTCTGTCCCTGTCCTGCAGGACATATATACACACACACACACACACACACACACATACAGAGATGTGCAATTACTCCTCTCCACAGTTTAACAGCACACAGGCAGGATGTCACCGTGAGCTGGATTTGTAGGAATCAGAAGAGGACTGTGTACATTATCAACATTGTGTTAGGGATCGGGTTGAATTGCTCACATGAACAGGTTAGGAAATAGAGTGTTGGGTAGAAAAGTCTAGGGTGGGGTCATTAGGTTTGCTTGTCCCAGTCATATGGCTGTGGTATGTTGAATCACTCTGGTAGATTTATTCAGAATGATTTGTCTACACCAAACCTGATGTCGAATTCCTTATTGTTTGGAGAGGATAAAAAAATGTATTGCGCACTGATCGTGTTTGTAATCCGGGACATTCATTGTATTGTAAACATAATGGATTGGTATACAACGACTGAGGTCAATTAGTTAATGACGATTACAAAGGAGAGTGTTGGGGTTGGAATGGGAGGTGGGATGGGGATGATTGACAGAACAGTGTCAGATGGGAGGCTGACGAGCGGAAGGGGCTGGGGAAGTGGATTGTGGTACCTCAGAGGTTTGGGGGTAGGGTGGAAAGATGGGGCGGGGCATGAGATAGGAGGGGGCCAAGAGAATGGGGGGTGGGGGTTAAGATAGGAGGGGCACCGAATTCAGTCAGTGCACTATCAAGATCTGGCAGCTCTGGCAGCTTGTCAAGAAGACTTCACACACTTGTCAATCAAACTGTCCTTCAGTGAATAAGCAATTCATCATTTGCATCCACAAGCAATCAACAACAGAGGAGGACTGTGTGTGTGTGTGCGTGTGCGTGTGCGTGTGCGTGTTTGTGTGTGTGTGTGTGTATGTGTGTGTGAGATAACAATGACCTCTATTCCCGGTAGAGTTCCTAGCTATAGAGGTAGCTATAACCACAGGATTATCTCACACACACATACACACACACACACACAAACACGCACACGCACACGCACACACACACACAGTCCTCCTCCGGCGATGATCCATGGTCCAGAGCCTCCGGCGAGGGTCCAGGGCCTACAACGAGAGTCCCCAGTTCGGGGCCTGCGGCGAGGGTCCTCAGTCCGGGGCCGGCGACGAGGTGGGGAGAGCCAGAGGCGCAGCGTGGGCTATGCCCCGAATCGGAGCCGCCGCCATGGGTAGATGCCCACCCGGACCCTCCCCTATAGGTTCAGGTTTGCGGCCGGGAGTCCGCACCTTTGGGGGGGGGGGGGGTACTGTCACGCCCTGACCTTAGAGAGTCGTATTATTTCTCTATTTGGTGAGGTCATGGTGTGATGTGAGGTGGGCATTCTATGTTTTGTATTTCTTTGGTTTTGGCCGAGTGTGGTTCTCAATCAGAGGCAGCTGTCTATCGTTGTCTCTGATTGGGAATCATACTTAGGAAGCCTGTTTTCCCACCTATGTTGTGGGATTTTGTTTTTTGTTAGCTCTGTGAAGCCGGCAGAGCGTGACGTTCGTTATTCCTTTTATTGTTTTTGTTTGGTGTTCTGAGTATTAAAGATCATGAACACTTACCACGCTGCACCTTGGTTGACTTCTTCAGACGAACTTTGCAGATGAGTACATTTTCATGTTTCAAAAATATATTGTTCAAAACAAGCTGTTCAGTTACTTACTACTCTGCCCATCAATGACTTCCAAAAGCAGCAGCTCCACTTCTGTGGATGCATAGGCAGGGTGAACATTGCTTGGATTGTTTTGCCAGCTATTTGCTATTTATCCGCAGAGTACGACCCTGCCTCACACAGGAAGCAGCGCAGGTCCTAATCCAGGCACTTGTCATCTCCCGTCTGGATTACTGCAACTCGCTGTTGGCTGGGCTCCCTGCCTGTGCCATTAAACCCCTACAACTCATCCAGAACGCCGCAGCCCGTCTGGTGTTCAACCTTCCCAAGTTCTCTCACGTCACCCCGCTCCTCCGCTCTCTCCACTGGCTTCCAGTTGAAGCTCGCATCCGCTACAAGACCATGGTGCTTGCCTACGGAGCTGTGAGGGGAACGGCACCTCAGTACCTCCAGGCTCTGATCAGGCCCTACACCCAAACAAGGGCACTGCGATCATCCACCTCTGGCCTGCTCGCCTCCCTACCACTGAGGAAGTACAGTTCCCGCGCAGCCCAGTCAAAACTGTTCGCTGCTCTGGCCCCCCAATGGTGGAACAAACTCCCTCACGACGCCAGGACAGCGGAGTCAATCACCACCTTCCGGAGACACCTGAAACCCCACCTCTTTCAGGAATACCTAGGATAGGATAAAGTAATCCTTCTCACCCCCCTTAAAAGATTTAGATGCACTATTGTAAAGTGGCTGTTCCACTGGATGTCTTAAGGTGAACGCACCAATTTGTAAGTCGCTCTGGATAAGAGCGTCTGCTAAATGACTTAAATGTAAATGTAAATGTATTTGCTATGAGGGGGAACTGCCCCAATGAAATCGTAGGATTTCATAGCATAAATTGTAACAGCACAAAGTAAATCGACCATCCTTGGGCACTCAAATGTGCATCCATTCAGTCAAAACTTCTGGGTCTGCTCTAGTCTTCCTCCCAATCTAATTATCTTGCAGCCATACAGTTTACTTCTACACGTGAGACTCTATCAGGTGCAGTTGGCGCTAAAGACAAATAAAATTGTAATGAACTTGTAAATAATCATAATATTTGTGGGAGCCTGGGACCTGATAAAATGCATCCAACAAGAGTCGAAGGACATAGGGATACATCAACTAGAACCTTCTCTATGCGGATCTGGTAGGACAAAATGTGATTGTTTCCCCCATGTTGTTCATCAGGTTCTACTGTGGGGGGACATGGCGACATGTTGTGTGGACTAAAACAGCATTAAACCGGGTGTATCACAAAGCATGACCAAAGGAATTAGCCAGCTACAGTAATTTTAAGAAACATTGAGAAATAGTTTGGTCAATTTTTTTTAATCAAAAAAACATTTTTTTTATTTTTGTATTTTTGTATATATATATATTTTTTTTGCTTGCTAGCTAGTTAGCTGGTAGCTTGCTAGCTAGTTAACGCCCCTGCCAATTTCAAGTCTTTCTGAACTAATATCTTACTATCTCGGAAATATGAAATTATTTCAGAATGAAACTGGCTAGCACATCATGCTTTGTGACATTATGTTAGCTAGTTATCCCCAGTTAGATAATGTGTTTTTCACTTATGCATGCTTGTTGAGTTCTCCCTGGTGCACTCATTTGCTTGTGACATGAGCTGGCTGCTCTTTCTAAATAATATAATCTAATCTGTTTATAACAGCGGCAGCATGTGCAGCAGTGGTCATTCCGTTTTTGCAAAATTTAAATAAGTGTATTTATGCTGTTGTTCAAATGCACAGTTCGCTTTATATATATTCTAAAAGAAACTACTGGAAGTTAAAAAGTTGTCATGCTGCTTTGTTGACAACTCCAACCACCTCGGGCCCTGGATATTCAGTCAGTCAGTGGCCGCCACAAACGACTTCAACGAAGACTGAAGTATGTAGTGAACGATAGAGCAGCGGAATAATTCCATCCCCCCTGAAAAAACAAAAACATAATATACATGCAGTATTAAAAATAAAATGTCAGAGTCAAACCACTGTTGGGCTGTTTGTTTGATACCCCTGGGTTAAAATGAGACGCATTTTTCATGGAGACTAGTGCAGCCAAAACACTGCACTGTTGCTACAGGGCTGGACACACCACACACACACACACACACACACACACACACACACACACACACACACACACACACACACACACACACACACACACACACACACACACACACACACACACACACACACACACACACACACACACACACACACACAGTAGAGCAGAGGCACCCAGCTGAGAGTAACATTCCAGAGAGCACCCAGATAGACACCCATGACACATAGTTACAGTTCCTCTCACAGCTCAAACATATCTCCATCCCACAGCTACAGCACATCAAGGTGCATTCACAATCACTACTCCTCTCCTAAGGAATGGAGCCTCTCATATGTCAGTCTTGTCTGTACTGGTGGCCAGCACTGATGTGCTTGTGTGTGTGCGCTTGTGCGTGTTCGTCTGTCTGTGTGTATGTGTGCGTGCGTAGAGGAGTGAAGGGTTGCGGGTAAATGAAAGAAGTGGGCTGTGACTGTCACAATGCGTCTCCCTTCCCAGGGGACCGTTACAGAGATCACAGCTGGGGGGACGCATGGATGTTCTGTCCCTGTCCTGCAGGACATATACACACACACACACACACACACACACACACACACATACAGAGATGTGCAATTACTCCTCTCCACAGTTTAACAGCACACAGGCAGGATGTCACCGTGAGCTGGATTTGTAGGAATCAGAAGAGGACTGTGTACATTATCAACATTGTGTTAGGGATCGGGTTGAATTGCTCACATGAACAGGTTAGGAAATAGAGTGTTGGGTAGAAAAGTCTAGGGTGGGGTCATTAGGTTTGCTTGTCCCAGTCATATGGCTGTGGTATGTTGAATCACTCTGGTAGATTTATTCAGAATGATTTGTCTACACCAAACCTGATGTCGAATTCCTTATTGTTTGGAGAGGATAAAAAAATGTATTGCGCACTGATCGTGTTTGTAATCCGGGACATTCATTGTATTGTAAACATAATGGATTGGTATACAACGACTGAGGTCAATTAGTTAATGACGATTACAAAGGAGAGTGTTGGGGTTGGAATGGGAGGTGGGATGGGGATGATTGACAGAACAGTGTCAGATGGGAGGCTGACGAGCGGAAGGGGCTGGGGAAGTGGATTGTGGTACCTCAGAGGTTTGGGGGTAGGGTGGAAAGATGGGGCGGGGCATGAGATAGGAGGGGGCCAAGAGAATGGGGGGGGGGGGTTAAGATAGGAGGGGCACCGAATTCAGTCAGTGCACTATCAAGATCTGGCAGCTCTGGCAGCTTGTCAAGAAGACTTCACACACTTGTCAATCAAACTGTCCTTCAGTGAATAAGCAATTCATCATTTGCATCCACAAGCAATCAACAACAGAGGAGGACTGTGTGTGTGTGTGCGTGTGCGTGTGCGTGTGCGTGTTTGTGTGTGTGTGTGTGTATGTGTGTGTGAGATAACAATGACCTCTATTCCCGGTAGAGTTCCTAGCTATAGAGGTAGCTATAACCACAGGATTATCTCACACACACATACACACACACACACACAAACACGCACACGCACACGCACACACACACACAGTCCTCCTCTGTTGTTGATTGCTTGTGGATGCAAATGATGAATTGCTTATTCACTGAAGGACAGTTTGATTGACAAGTGTGTGAAGTCTTCTTGACAAGCTGCCAGAGCTGCCAGATCTTGATAGTGCACTGACTGAATAGTGCACTGACTGATAGTGCACTGACTGAATCTCCTAATAAGTCATGGAGTTATGGAAATGACCGTTAGCTAATCACAACAGAGCTGAAGAGCATCTGTGAACCAACTCCTTTGTTTTCTCTTCTTCTTGGGGTACTTCCATTCTCCTTCCATTCTTCACTAAGAGAGGCTGCATATCTTCTAGATCTGGGTCCTTTTGGGTACATCGACTGGATGGATATCTAGCCTCTCGTATTGGAGCTGGGATCATTGTCTTCACTTGTTGGCTATCTAATGATGTTTGGGGATTCCCTTTTCTTGCAAGAGAAGTGTGTATCTGCTTGTAGATCCAGTGTGTTTGGTAATTTCATGCATGTCGTATTGGTTGGAATGTGAGATTGTGATAGTGAACGTTCCTCTTTGGGCATTTGTTTCCCAGAGACTGGAAGGAACATTGTCCTCAAGTATCAGCTGATGATCATCCTTATTGGTCAGGTTGGTGACCTATAGCACAATACATGTGGGGCGGCAAGTAGCCTAGTGGTTACAGTATTGGTCCAGTAACCAAAAGGTTGCTGGATCAAATCCCTGAGCTGAGAAGGTCAAAATCTGTCGTTCTGCCCATGAACAAGGTGGTAGGCCGCCATTGTAAATAAGAATTTGTTCTTAACTGACTTTCCTAGTTAAATAAAACGTCATGCCCACTTCCATCATTGGATTCAAATATTATTCTTTTAAATAACATTTCATGTTTCAACCAGTTTCAAGTTTTATTTGTCACATGTACAAATACAGTGACATGCAAGCTCTTACCAACAAATACAAAAACCAAGAGAAATAAGAAGGACATCCCAGCCGGCCAAACCCTCCCCTACTAACGCAGACGACGCTGGGCCAATTGTGCATCGTCTCCCGGGCACAGCCGGCACAAGTCTCGAACAGTTATCTGTAGCAACGCTGTTTGCGCTGCAATGCAGTGTCTAAGAACGCTGAGCCACTCGGTGTCACGATCGCTGGTTGAATTAATGGACCAAGGCGCAGCGTTCATAGAGGTCCACATGTTTATTGGATGAAACTCACAGAAAGCAATAAAGCGCAAAACGAAACGTGAAACTAACGTAGTGCTCGCAGGCAACTAGACATAGACAAGAACCCACAACATCCCAGTGGGAAAAGGCTGCCTAAATATGATCCCCAATCAGAGACAACGATAGACAGCTGCCTCTGATTGGGAACCATACCAGGCCAACATAGAAATGAAAAAACTAGACTACCCAGCCTAGTCACACCCTGACCTAACAAAAATATAGAATAAAAAGAATCTAAGGTCAGGGCGTGACACCCTGTTGGTACTAGGGGGCAGTATTTTCATTTTTGGAATAAAAACATTCCCGTATTAAACAAGATATTTTGATGTTAGAATATGCATACAATTGACAGCTTTGGATCGAAAACACTCTAACGTTTCCAAAACTGTAAAGATATTGTCTGTGAGTATAACAGAACTGATGTTGCAGGCGAAAGCCTGAGAAAAATCCAATCCGGAAGTGCCCCAGGTTTTGAAAGCGCTGCGTTCCAATGAGTCCCTATTGAGCTGTGAATGTGCCATCAACGACCTTACGCTTTCTACGTATTCCCCATGGTGTCTACAGCATTGTGACGTAGTTTTATGCATTTATGTTGAAGAATAGCCGTAGGCGGCCACATTGCGTAAGTGGTCACACGGTGGCTCCAAGAGAGATTCTCGCGTAAAATACAGAGGTAGCCATTACTCCAATCGGTCCTACTGAAAAACTAATTGTCCCGACGGATATATTATCGAATAGATATTTGAAAAACACCTTGAGGAATGATTATAAACAACGTTTGCCATGTTTCTGTCAATATTATGGAGCTAATTTGGAATATTTTTCGCAGTTTTCATGAATTTTGCCTACAAAAATGATCTTTTGGGAAAAAATTAACTTTTGCTATCTACCTGGGAGTCTCGTGAGTGAAAACATCCGAAGTTCATCAAAGGTAAACGATTTAATTTGATTGCTTTTCTGATTTGTGACAAGGTTGCCTGCTGGTAGCAAGGCATAATGCTATGCTAGGCTATCGATAAACTTACACAAATGCTTGTCTAGCTTTGGCTGTAAAGCATATTTTGAAAATCTGAGATGACAGGGTGATTAACAAAAGGCTAAGCTGTGTCTCAATATATTTAATTTGTGATTTTCATGAATTGGAATATTTTCTAGGGATATTTATGTCCGTTGCTATATGCTAATTAGTTTCAGGCGATGATTACGCTCCCGCATGCGGGTTTGGGAGTCACAAGAAGTGCTTATCAATTGCCTTGCACCAAGTATCAAAATACTAAAATACTACACAGGGCTCTTAAAGAATTTCATTTAAATGTTAATTGTATTTTTTGATCATAGAAACAATGAGAAAATATGGAAGAAAAAAACAAAGCAGCCCACGTAATCATCTGCCAGAAAGTTGCCCCAATCGGAACGAGCCTCAAGTAATACATTTGGGTCGGATAAATCTCACCGGAATTGGCCCGAGCCCCAAGTGATAGATTTGCGCTCGATAACTCACACCGTAATCGGCCTGAGCTCAATCACCGTTTCCTGGCCATAAGCAATACCAGACTCGGGCCATATGACGTCGGCCGAGTCTGAATCTCAGCCGAGTGCCCTGACTCTCAGCCGGAATTGGCCCAGATCCACTGTGCTAGCTGGTGTGTCAATACACCCAGTCAATACAAATATACATGCGTCCTTCCTAACTCAGTTACCAGAGAGCAAGGACACCGCTCAGGGATTTCCCCATGAGGCCAATGGTGACTTTAAAACAACACAGAGTTTAATGGCTGTGATAGGAGAAAACTGCGGATGGATCAACAACATTGTAGTTATTCCACAAAACGAACCTAAGTTATAGAGAGAAAAGAAGGAAGCTAGTAGAGAACAAACATTTTCCAAAACATGCATCCCGTCTGCAATAAGGCAATAAAGTAAAACTGCAAAAAATGTGTCAAAGAAATTAACTTCATGTTCTGAATAGAAAGTGTTATATTTGGGGCAAATCCAACATATCACTGAGCATCTTCATAATTTCAAGCATGGTGGTGGCTGCATCATGTTGTGAGTATGTCAGGACAAGGGAGTTTTTTAGGATAAAAATTAATGGAATATAGCAAACCACAGGCAAAATCCTAGAGGAAAACCTGTCTCAGTCTGCTTTCCAACAGACACTGGGAGACAAATTCACCTTTCTGCAGGACGCTTACCAAGACGACATTGAATGTTCCGGAGTGGCATAGTAACAGTATTGACTTAAATCGGCTTCAAAATCTATGGCATGACTTGAAAATGTCTGTCTAGCAATGATCAAATTGAAGAATTAAAAATAATAATATTTAACAAATATATTTTAAACAAACATTCTATAATCATCACCACAACTAGACTAACTTTCACAGAACCTCAGATGGAAAAAAATCCCACGGGTATCTTTAGTGCCTGATGTAAAATTGAAAGATTCCTGTGTTGATATATGCACATGATAGCATACTACATGGTATTAGCATTAATGACTATTTCTTGCCAATTGAAAATATGGGTTTTCATGCAGTCGTACCACATGTCACAGTCAATAGAGTAGAAACACAACTTGGTGAACCAAAACAATATAATGTACATTTACATTTACATTTACGTAATTTAGCAGACGCTCTTATCCAGAGCGACTTACAAATTGGTGCTTTCACCTTATGACATCCAGTGGAACAGCCACTTTACAATAATGCCTCTAGGTCTTTTAAGGGGGGGGGGTGAGAAGGATTACTTTATCCTATCCTAGGTATTCCTTAAAGAGGTGGGGTTTCAGGTGTCTCCGGAAGGTGGTGATTGACTCCGCTGTCCTGGCGTCGTGAGGGAGTTTGTTCCACCATTGGGGGGCCAGAGCAGCGAACAGTTTTGACTGGGCTGAGCGGGAACTGTACTTCCTCAGTGGTAGGGAGGCGAGCAGGCCAGAGGTGGATGAACGCAGTGCCCTTGTTTGGGTGTAGGGCCTGATCAGAGCCTGGAGGTACTGAGGTGCCGTTCCCCTCACAGCTCCGTAGGCAAGCACCATGGTCTTGTAGCGGATGCGAGCTTCAACTGGAAGCCAGTGGAGAGAGCGGAGGAGCGGGGTGACGTGAGAGAACTTGGGAAGGTTGAACACCAGACGGGCTGCGGCGTTCTGGATGAGTTGTAGGGGTTTAATGGCACAGGCAGGGAGCCCAGCCAACAGCGAGTTGCAGTAATCCAGACGGGAGATGACCAGTGCCTGGATTAGGACCTGCGCCGCTTCCTGTGTGAGGCAGGGTCGTACTCTGCGGATGTTGTAGAGCATGAACCTACAGGAACGGGCCACCGCCTTGATGTTATTTGAGAACGACAGGGTGTTGTCCAGGATCACGCCAAGGTTCTTAGCGCTCTGGGACGAGGACACAATGGAGTTGTCAACCGTGATGGCGAGATCATGGAACGGGCAGTCCTTCCCCGGGAGGAAGAGCAGCTCCGTCTTGCCGAGGTTCAGCTTGAGGTGATGATCCGTCATCCACACTGATATGTCTGCCAGACATGCAGAGATGCGATTCGCCACCTGGTCGTCAGAAGGGGAAAGGAGAAGATTAATTGTGTGTCGTCTGCATAGCAATGATAGGAGAGACCATGTGAGGTTATGACAGAGCCAAGTGACTTGGTGTATAGCGAGAATAGGAGAGGGCCTAGAACAGAGCCCTGGGGGACACCAGTGGTGAGAGCACGTGGTGAGGAGACGGATTCTCGCCACGCCACCTGGTAGGAGCGACCTGTCAGGTAGGACGCAATCAAGCGTGGGCCGCGCCGGAGATGCCCAACTCGGAGAGGGTGGAGAGGAGGATCTGATGGTTCACAGTATCGAAGGCAGCCGATAGGTCTAGAAGGATGAGAGCAGAGGAGAGAGAGTTAGCTTTAGCAGTGCGGAGCGCCTCCGTGATACAGAGAAGAGCAGTCTCAGTTGAATGACTAGTCTTGAAACCTGACTGATTTGGATCAAGAAGGTCATTCTGAGAGAGATAGCGGGAGAGCTGGCCAAGGACGGCACGTTCAAGAGTTTTGGAGAGAAAAGAAAGAAGGGATACTGGTCTGTAGTTGTTGACATCGGAGGGATCGAGTGTAGGTTTTTTCAGAAGGGGTGCAACTCTCGCTCTCTTGAAGACGGGAGGGACGTAGCCAGCGGTCAGGGATGAGTTGATGAGCGAGTTGAGGTAAGGGAGAAGGTCACCGGAGATGGTCTGGAGAAGAGAGGAGGGGATAGGGTCAAGCGGGCAGGTTGTTGGGCGGCCGGCCGTCACAAGACGCGAGATGTCGTCTGGAGAGAGAGGGGAGAAAGAGGTCAGAGCACAGGGTAGGGCAGTGTTAGCAGAACCAGCGGTGTCGTTTGACTTAGCAAACGAGGATCGGATGTCGTCGACCTTCTTTTCAAAATGGTTGACGAAGTCATCTGCAGAGAGGGAGGAGGGGGGGAGGGGAGGAGGATTCAAGAGGGAGGAGGTGGCAAAGAGCTTCCTAGGGTTAGAGGCAGATGCTTGGAATTTAGAGTGGTAGAAAGTGGCTTTAGCAGCAGAGACAGAGGAGGAAAATGTAGAGAGGAGGGAGTGAAAGGATGCCAGGTCCGCAGGGAGGCGAGTTTTCCTCCATTTCCGCTCGGCTGCCCGGAGCCCTGTTCTGTGAGCTCGCAATGAGTCGTCGAGCCACGGAGCGGGAGGGGAGGACCGAGCCGGCCTGGAGGATAGGGGACATAGAGAGTCAAAGGATGCAGAAAGGGAGGAGAGGAGGGTTGAGGAGGCAGAATCAGGAGATAGGTTGGAGAAGGTTTGAGCAGAGGGAAGAGATGATAGGATGGAAGAGGAGAGAGTAGCGGGGGAGAGAGAGCGAAGGTTGGGACGGCGCGATACCATCCGAGTAGGGGCAGTGTGGGAAGTGTTGGATGAGAGCGAGAGGGAAAAGGATACAAGGTAGTGGTCGGAGACTTGGAGGGGAGTTGCAATGAGGTTAGTGGAGGAACAGCATCTAGTAAAGATGAGGTCGAGCGTATTGCCTGCCTTGTGAGTAGGGGGAAGGTGAGAGGGTGAGGTCAAAAGAGGAGAGGAGTGGAAAGAAGGAGGCAGAGAGGAATGAGTCAAAGGTAGACGTGGGGAGGTTAAAGTCGCCCAGAACTGTGAGAGGTGAGCCGTCCTCAGGAAAGGAGCTTATCAAGGCATCAAGCTCATTGATGAACTCTCCGAGGGAACCTGGAGGGCGATAAATGATAAGGATGTTAAGCTTGAAAGGGCTGGTAACTGTGACAGCATGGAATTCAAAGGAGGCGATAGACAGATGGGTAAGGGGAGAAAGAGAGAATGACCACTTGGGAGAGATGAGGATCCCGGTGCCACCACCCCGCTGACCAGAAGCTCTCGGGGTGTGCGAGAGCACGTGGGCGGACGAAGAGAGAGCAGTAGGAGTAGCGGTGTTGTCTGTGGTGATCCATGTTTCTGTCAGAGCCAAGAAGTCGAGGGACTGGAGGGAGGCATAGGCTGAGATGAACTCTGCCTTGTTGGCCGCAGATCGGCAGTTCCAGAGGCTACCGGAGACCTGGAACTCCACGTGGGTCGTGCGCGCTGGGACCACCAGATTAGGGTGGCCGCGGCCATGCGGTGTGGAGCGTTTGTATGGTCTGTGCAGAGAGGAGAGAACAGGGATAGACAGACACATAGTTGACAGGCTAGAGAAGAGGCTACGCTAATGCTACGCAAGGGCATGTATTGTATTTTTATTTGCATTTATTTTGGATCCCCATTAGGTTCTGCCAAGGCAGTTACACAATTTTAAAAACATTACAATACATTTCACAACACATTAATTGTGTACCCTTAGGCCACTACTCTACAACACAACATGTATGTGTGTGTGTGTGTGTGTGTGTGTGTGTGTGTGTGTGTATGTGTGTATGTGTGTGTGTGTGTGTGTGTGTGTGTGTATAGTGCGTCTGTTATTGTGTATGTGTATGCATGTGTCTGTGCTTGTGTTTGTGTCTCCATAAGGTGCATTTTTATCTGTTTTTTAAATCTAATTTTACTGTTGCATGAGTTACTTGATGTGGATTAGAGTTCCATGTAGTCATGGCTCTATGAAGTACAGTGCGCCTCCCATAGTCTGTTCTGGACTTGGGAACTGTGAAGAGACCTACGGTGGCATGTCTAATAGATCTCAAGCACTCACAGCTAAATTTTCTTTATGCATTTAGTCTTATTTTACTGGTAAATGATCATTGCATTGTTATACAGTGCATTCGGAAAGCATTCAGACCACTTGACTTTTTCCACATTTTGTTAAGTTACAGCCTTATTCTAAATTTGATTAAAGAAATCAAAATCCTCAGCAATCTACACACAATACCCCATAATGACAAAGCAAAAACAGGCTATGAGACTCGAAATTGAGCTCAGATGCATCACGTTTCCATCGATCATCCTTGAGATGTTTCTACAACTTGATTGGAGTCTGCCTGTGGTAAATTCAATTAACTGGACAAGATTTGGAAAGGCACACACTTGTCTATATAAGGTCCCACAGTTGACAGTGCATGTCAGAGTAAAAACCAAGCCATGATGTCGAAGGAATTGTCCGTAGAGCGCCAAGACAGGATTGTGTCGAGGCACAGATCTGGGGACGGGTACCAAAACATTTCTGCAGCACTGGATGTCCACAAGAACACAGGGGCGTCCATCGTTCTTAAATGGAAGAAGTTTGGAACCAACAAGACTCTTCCTAGAGCTGGCCACCCCCAGGTCAAACTGAGCAATCGGGGGAGAAGGGCCATGGTCAGGAAGGTGACCAAGAACCCAATGGTCACACTGACAGAGCTCCAGAGTTCCTCTGTGGAAATGGGACAACCTTCCAGAAGGACAACCATCAGGCCTTTATGGTAGAGTGGCCACACCTCAGTAAAAGGCACATGACAGCCCGCATGGAGTATGCCAAAAGGCACCTAAAGACTCTCAGACCATGAGAAACAAGATTCTCTGGTCTGATGAAACAAAGATTGAACTCTTTGATCTGAATGCCAAGCATCATGTCTGGAGGAACCCTGGCACCACCTGGCACCAGTGAAGCATGCATCATGCTGTGGGGTCGTTTTTAAGTGGCAGGGACTGGAAGACTAGTAAGAATCTAAGCAAAGATGAATGGAGAAAAGTACAGAGAGATCCTTGATGAAAACCTGCTCCAGATCACGCAGGATGTCAGACTAGGGTGAAGGTTCACCTTCCAACAAGAAAACGAACCTAAGCACACAGCCAAAAAAACTCAGGAGTGGCTTCGGGAGAAGTCTCTGAATGTCATTGAATGGCCCAGCCAGAGCCCGGACTTGAAACCGATCGATCTTCTCTGGAGCGACTTGAAAATAACTGTGCAGCGACGCTCCCCATCCAACCTAACAGCGCTTGAGAGAGAGGAATGGGAGAAACTCCCCAACTACAGTTGTGCCAAGCTTGTAGCGTCATACCCAAGAAGACTCGATGCTGTACTGAGTAAAGGGTCTGGATACCGTTTTTATTTTTAATAAATTAGCAAACATTTCCGAAAACCTGTTTTTGATTGATCATTATGTAATATTGTGTGTAGATTGATGAGGGGGAAAAAAAACGTTTTCATTCTTTTTGAATAACGTAACAAAATGTGGAAAAAGTCAAGGGGTCGGAATTCTTCCCAAGGGCAAGTATTGAATTGCATTTGCCATTTATCTTTGGTGGACTTAAAGCAGTGATATTCAAAATCGGGAATTGGAGTGACGTCGCCAAAATATACAAGAAAAATTCAAGGCTTCCATATTAATATACAAACGTTTTTGAGAAAGACCATTTGAAAAATAAAATTGAGTAATTGAGTGATTGAGTAAATGCAAAAAGTTTGAATTCCATAAATAGGTATTGTTCAATAGGATCAACACTAATTTAACATAATATTGTAGCCTATATACAGATATTAGGCAGATGTTATTGCTGTGTAGCGAAATGCTTGTGTTCCTAGCTCCAACAGTGCAGTAGTACAGTGGCCTGCGAAAGTATTCACCCCCCTTCACATTTTTCCTATTTTGTTGCCTTACAATCTGGAATTAAAATCAATATTTTTTGGGAGGTTGTATCATATGCCTTGTATACATTTGTTTAGGGTAGTTGTTTTCATTGTCTTATTTTACTACAGAGCCCCTAGCCCCACTCAACATGCCTCAGATCCCTTGTTTGTCCCACCTCCCACACATGGGGTGACATCACCTAGCATAACTAGTGCCTCCAGAGATGCAACCTCTCTTGTTGTCACTCAATGCCTATGTTTACCTCCACTTTACCCGCACCCTACCATACCCCTGTCTGTACATTATGCCCTGAATCTATTCTACCACACCCAGAAATCTGCTCCTTTTATTCTCTGTCCCCAATGCACTAGACGACTAGTTTTGAAAGCCTTTAGCCGAACCCTCATCATACTCCTCCTCTGTTCCTCGGGTGATGTAGAGGTTAACACAGGCCCTGTGTGTCCCTGGGCGCTCTCATTTGCTGACTTTAACCGTAAAAGCCTTTCATGCATGTTTAACATCAAAAGCCTTTGTTTTAAAACGCCTTTTTTTTACTTACTGCTTTAGCACACTCCGCCAACCCAGATGTCCTTGCCGTGTCTGAATCCTGGCTTAGGAAGGCCACCAAAAATTTCCATCCACATCCCCAACATCCCCAACATTTTCCATCAAGATAGAACTGCCAAAGGGGGAGGAGTAAGCCCACAATGTTCTGTCATACTTTCCAGGTCTGTGCCCAAACAGTTCGAGCTTCTAATTTTAAAAATTAATCTCTCCAGAAACAAGTCTCTCACTGTTGCCACCTGTTATAGACCCCCCTCAGATCCCAGCTGTGCCCTGGACAACATATGATAATTGATTGCCCCCCATCTATCTTCAGAGTTCGTTCTGTTAAGTGACCTAAACTGGGATATGTTTAACACCCCGGCCGTCCTACAACCTAAACTAGATGCCCTCAATCTCACACAAATCATCAAGGAACCCACCATGTACAACCCTAAATGCGTACACATGGGCACCCTCATAGATATTATCCTGACCAACTTGCCCCCCAAATACACCTCTTAGCGATCACTACCTCATTGCCTGCCTCCGTTATGGGTCCGCGGTCAATCGACAACTCCCCATCACTTTCAAACGCTCCTTAAAACACTTCTGCGAGCAGGCCTTTCTAATTGACCTGGCCCGGGTATCCTGAGGATGCCTGTTTATTTTTTAAAACTTCTTTGGGGTAGGGGGCACTATTTTCACGTCCGGATGAAAAGCGTGCCCAGAGTAAACTGCCTGCTACTCAGGCCCAGATGCTAGGATATGCATAATATTAGTATATTTGGGTAGAAACCACTCTGACGTTTCTAAAACTGTTTGAATGATGCCTGTGAGTATAACATAACTCATATGGCAGGCAAAAACATGAGACAAAATTTCACCAGGAAGTGGGAAATGTGAGGTTTGTAGGTTTTCAAGTCTTAGCCTATCCAATATACAGTGTCTGTGGGGGAATATTGCACTTCCTAATGCTTCCACTAGATGTCGACAGTCTTTAGAACCTTGTTTCAGGCTTCTACTGTGAAGTGGGAGAGAATGAGAGCTGATTGAGTCATGGGTCTGCCAGAAGGCCATGTGCTCAGTCAGGCCCACGTCCGTGAGAGTTAGCTCCGTTCCCTTTAATTTCTAAAGACAAAGGAATTCTCCGGTTGAAACATTATTGAAGATTTCTGATAAAAACATCCAAAAAATGTATTATAGACATCGTTTGACATGTTTCTACGAACTTTAGTATAAAAGTATAACTTTTTTGACTTTGTCTGGACCTAGTGCCTGCGCATTTGGATTACAGTACTAAATGCGCAAACAACAAGGAGGTATTTGGACCAAAATTATGTACTTTATCAAACAAAACTAACATTTATTGTGGAACTGGGATTCCTTAGAGTGCATTCTGAAGAAGATCATCAAAGGTAAGTGGATATTTATAATGCTATTTCTGGGTATCCGGGTATCTGTATTGATTGTTTTGGTCTCTGAGCGCTGTACTCAGATTATTCCATGGTGTGATTTTCCGTGAAGCTTTTTTGAAATCTGACACAGAGGTTGCATTAAGGAGAAGTATATATTTAATTCCATGCATAACAATTGTATTTTCAGCAACATTTATAATGAGTATTTCTGTAAATTGACATAGCTCTCTGCACTTTCACCGGATGTTTTGGAGGCAAAACATAACAACGTGCCAATGTAAACAAAGATTTTTGGATATAAATATGAACTTTATCGAACAAAACATACATGTATTGTGTAACATGAAGTCCTATGAGTGCCATCTGATAAAGATTATCAAAGGTTAGTGATTAATTTTATCTCTGTTTCTGCTGTTTGTGACTCCTCTCTTTGGCTGTGCTATTTTGTGACTAGGTACTGACCTAACATAATTGCATGGTATGCTTTTGTCGTAAAGCCTTTTTGAAATCAGACACTGTGGTGGGATTAACAACATGTTTATCTTTAAAATGGTGTATAATACATGTTTGTTTGAGGAATTTTAATTATGAGATTTCTGTTGTTTGAATTTGGCGCCCTGCACTTTCACTGGATGTTGGTCAGGTGGGACGTTAGCATCCCACGTACCCTAGAGAGGTTAAAAGTAATTTCGTCACCATCTTATATAAGAATGCCCCTTTCAAGAAATGTAGAACTAAGAACAGATATAGCCCATGGTTCACTGCAGACCTGACTGCCCTCGACCAGCACAAAAACATCCTGTGGCATACTGCACTAGCATCAAATAGTCCCCACGATATGCAACTTTTCAGGGAAGGAACCAATACATACAGTCAGTTAGGAAAGCAAAGGCTAGCCTTTTCAAACAGAAATTTGCATCTTGTAGCTCTAACTCAAAAACGTTCTGGGACACTGTAAAGCCGATGGAGAATAAGAGCACCTCCTCCCAGCTGCCCACTGCACTGAGGCTAGGAAACACTGTCACCACTGATAAATCCACGATAATCGAGAATTTCAATAACTATTTAACTATGGCTGGCCATGCTTTCCTCCTGGCTACCCAAACCCCGGCCAACAGCGCTGCACCCCACACAGCTACTTGCCCAAGCCTCAAAAGCTTCTGCTTCATCCAAATCCAGATAGAAAATGTTCTGAAAGAACTGCAAAACCTGGACCCCTACAAATCTGCTGGGCTAGACAATCTGGACCCTCCCTTTCTAAAATTATCCGCCAGAAAATTGATGCAACCCATATTACTAGCCTGTTTAACCTCTCTTTCGTATCGTCTGAGATTCCAAAGATTGGAAAGCTGCCGCGGTCATCCCCCTCTTCAAAGGGGGTGACACTCTAGACCCAAACTGTTACAGACCTATATCCATCCTGCCTTGCCTTTCTAAAGTCTTTGAAAGCCAAGTCAACAAACAGATCACTGACCATTTCGAATTCCACCGTACCTGCACCGCTGTGCAATCCGGTTTCCGAGCTGGTCATGGGTGCACCTCAGCCACGCTCAAGGTACTAAACGATATCATAGCTTCCATCCATAAAAGACAGTACTGTGCAGCAGTCTTCATCGACCTGGCCAAGGCTTTTGACTCTGTCAATCACTGAATTCTTATCGGCTGACTCAACAGCCTTTGTTTCTCAAATGACTGCCTCACCTGGTTCAGCAACTACTTCTAAGATAGAGTTCATTGTGTCAATCGGATGGCCTGTTGTCCAGACCTCTGGCAGTCTCTATGGGGGTACCACAGGGTTCAGTTCTCGGGCCGACTCTTTTCTCTGTATATATCAATGATGTCGCTTTTGCTGCGGGTGATTCCTTGATCCACCTCTATGCAGACAACACCATTCCGTATACATCTGGCCCTTCTTTTGGACACTGTGGTAACAAACAAGCTTCACTGCCATTCAACACTCCTTGCATGGCCTCCAACTGCTCTTAAATCTGGTAAAACAAAATGCATGCTCTTCAACCGATCGCTGCCCGCACCCGACCTGCCCGACTAGCATCACTACTCTGGACGGTTCTGACTTAGAATATGTGGACAACTACAAATACCTAGGTGTCTGGCTAAACTGTACACTCTCCTTCCTATTTCACAAAAAAAGCCTCCTTCACTTACGCTGCCAAACATACCCTCGTAAAACTGACTTTCCTACCGATTCGATACGACTTTGGCGACGTCATTACAAAATAGCCTGTATGCGCTCGTCGGCTGGCCCTTGCTACATATTCGTCACCAGACCCACTGGCTCCAGGTCATCTATAAGTCTTTGCTAGGTAAAGCTCCGCCTTATCTCAGCTCACTGGTCACCATAACAACACCCACCCGTAGCACGTGCTCCAGCAGGTATATCTCACTGGTCATCTCCAAAGCCAACCCCTCTTTGGCCACCTTTCTTTCCAGTTCTCTGTTGCCAATGATTGGAATAAATTGCAAAAATCGCTGAAGTTGGAGACTTATATATCCCTCACTAACTTTAAGCATTAGCTATCTGAGCAGCTTACCGATCGCTGCAGCTGTACATAGCCCATCTGTAAACTACCTACCTCATCGCCATATTGTTTTTATTTACTATTTTTGCTCTTTTGCACACCAGTATTTCTACTTGTACATCATCATCTGCACATCTATCACTTCAGTGTTAATTTGCTAAATTGTAATTACTTCGCTAATATGGCCTATTTATTTACTCAACTCCTTAATCCGTTTGCACACACTATATAGATTTTCTATTGTGTTATTGACTGTATTTTTGTTTAACCTATGTGTAACTCTGTGTTGTTTTTTGTCACACTGCTTTGCTTTATCTTGGCCAGGTCGCAGTTGTAAATGAGAACTTGTTCTGAACTGGCCTACCTGGTTAAATAAAGAAAAATAAAACAAAAAAGCATTTGATTTACACAACATGCCTACCACTTTGAAACTGCAAAATATGTTTTATTGTGAAACAAACAAGAGATATGACAACAACAAAAAACAGAACCTTTGAGTGCATAACTATTCACCCCCCAAAGCCAATACTTTGTAGAGCCACCTTTTGCAGCAATTACAGTTGCAAGTCTCTTGGGGTATGTCTCTTGGCACATCTTGCCACTGGGATTTTTTTCCCATTCAAGGCAAAACTGATCCAGCTCCTTCAAGATGGATGGGTTTCGCTGGTGTACAGCAATGTTTAAGTCATGCCACAGATTCTCAATTGGACTGAGGTCTGGGCTTTGAGTAGGCCATTCCAATACATTTACATGTTTCCCCTTAAACCACTTGTGTTGCTTTACCAGTATGCTTAGGGTCATTATCCTGCTGGAAGGTGTACCTCCGTCCCAGTCTCAAATCTCTGGAAGACTGAAACAGCTTTCCCTCAAGGACTTGCCTGTATTTAGTGCCATCCATCATTCCTTCAATTCTGACCAGTTTCCCAGTCTCTGCCGATGAAAAACATCCCCACAACATGATGCTGCCACCACCATGCTTCACTGTGGAGATGATGTTCTCAGGGTGATGAGAAGTTTTGAGTTTGTGCCCGACATAGCTTTTTCCTTGATGGCCAAAAAGCTAAAAAAAAAATCTCATCTGACCAGAGTCCCTTCTTCCATAAGTTTGGGGAGTCTCCCACATGCCTTTTGGCGAACACCAAATGTGTTTGCTTATTTTTTCTTCAAGCAATGGCTTTTTTCTAGCCACTCTTCCATAATGCCCAGCACTGTGGAGTGTACAGCTTAGTGGTCCTATGGACAGATACTCCAATCTCTGCTGTGGAGCTTTGCAGCTCCTTGAGGGTTATCTTTGGTCTCTTTTTTTTGCTTCTCTGATTAATGCCCTCCTTGCCCTGGTTTGTGAGTTTTGGTGGGCAGCCCTCTCTTGGCAGGTTTCTTATTACCAAACCCTGATCTGTACTTCTCCACAACTTTGTCCCTGACTTGTTTGGAGAGCTCCTTGGTCTTCATGGTGCCGCTTGCTTGGTGGTGCCCTTTGCTTAGTCGTGTTTCAGACTCTGGGGCCCTTCAGAACAGGTGTATACATACTGACATCATTTGACAGATCCTGTGACACTTAAATAAAGTCCACCTGTGTGCAATCTAACTAATCATGTGACTTCTGAAGGTAATTGGTTGCACCAAATCGTATTTACGGGCTTCATAGCAAAGGGGGTGAATACATAGGCACGTACCACTTTTCCTTTTTTTATTTTAACGAAATAGTGAAAGAGTTTTTTCACTTCACCAATTTGGACTATTTTGTGTATGCCCATTACAGGGCTCCGGGCAGCCGAGCGGAAATGGAGGAAAACTCGCCTCCCTGCGGACCTGGCATCCTTTCACTCCCTCCTCTCTACATTTTCCTCCTCTGTCTCTGCTGCTAAAGCCACTTTCTACCACTCTAAATTCCAAGCATCTGCCTCTAACCCTAGGAAGCTCTTTGCCACCTTCTCCTCCCTCTTGAATCCTCCTCCCCCTCCCCCCCCCTCCTCCCTCTCTGCAGATGACTTCGTCAACCATTTTGAAAAGAAGGTCGACGACATCCGATCCTCGTTTGCTAAGTCAAACGACACCGCTGGTTCTGCTCACACTGCCCTACCCTGTGCTCTGACCTCTTTCTCCCCTCTCTCTCCAGATGACATCTCGCGTCTTGTGACGGCCGGCCGCCCAACAACCTGCCCGCTTGACCCTATCCCCTCCTCTCTTCTCCAGACCATCTCCGGTGACCTTCTCCCTTACCTCACCTCGCTCATCAACTCATCCCTGACCGCTGGCTACGTCCCTCCCGTCTTCAAGAGAGCGAGAGTTGCACCCCTTCTGAAAAAACCTACACTCGATCCCTCCGATGTCAACAACTACAGACCAGTATCCCTTCTTTCTTTTCTCTCCAAAACTCTTGAACGTGCCGTCCTTGGCCAGCTCTCCCGCTATCTCTCTCAGAATGACCTTCTTGATCCAAATCAGTCAGGTTTCAAGACTAGTCATTCAACTGAGACTGCTCTTCTCTGTATCACGGAGGCGCTCCGCACTGCTAAAGCTAACTCTCTCTCCTCTGCTCTCATCCTTCTAGACCTATCGGCTGCCTTCGATACTGTGAACCATCAGATCCTCCTCTCCACCCTCTCCGAGTTGGGCATCTCCGGCGCGGCCCACGCTTGATTGCGTCCTACCTGACAGGTCGCTCCTACCAGGTGGCGTGGCGAGAATCCGTCTCCTCACCACGTGCTCTCACCACTGGTGTCCCCAGGGCTCTGTTCTAGGCCCTCTCCTATTCTCGCTATACACCAAGTCACTTGGCTCTGTCATAACCTCACATGGTCTCTCCTATCATTGCTATGCAGACGACACACAATTAATCTTCTCCTTTCCCCCTTCTGACGACCAGGTGGCGAATCGCATCTCTGCATGTCTGGCAGACATATCAGTGTGGATGACGGATCATCACCTCAAGCTGAACCTCGGCAAGACGGAGCTGCTCTTCCTCCCGGGAAGGACTGCCCGTTCCATGATCTCGCCATCACGGTTGACAACTCCATTGTGTCCTCGTCCCAGAGCGCTAAGAACCTTGGCGTGATCCTGGACAACACCCTGTCGTTCTCAAATAACATCAAGGCGGTGGCCCGTTCCTGTAGGTTCATGCTCTACAACATCCGCAGAGTACGACCCTGCCTCACACAGGAAGCGGCGCAGGTCCTAATCCAGGCACTTGTCATCTCCCGTCTGGATTACTGCAACTCGCTGTTGGCTGGGCTCCCTGCCTGTGCCATTAAACCCCTACAACTCATCCAGAACGCCGCAGCCCGTCTGGTGTTCAACCTTCCCAAGTTCTCTCACGTCACCCCGCTCCTCCACTCTCTCCACTGGCTTCCAGTTGAAGCTCGCATCCGCTACAAGACCATGGTGCTTGCCTACGGAGCTGTGAGGGGAAGGGCACCTCAGTACCTCCAGGCTCTGATCAGGCCCTACACCCAAACAAGGGCACTGCGTTCATCCACCTCTGGCCTGCTCGCCTCCCTACCACTGAGGAAGTACAGTTCCCGCTCAGCCCAGTCAAAACTGTTCGCTGCTCTGGCCCCCCAATGGTGGAACAAACTCCCTCACGACGCCAGGACAGCGGAGTCAATCACCACCTTCCGGAGACACCTGAAACCCCACCTCTTTAAGGAATACCTAGGATAGGATAAAGTAATCCTTCTCCCCCCCCCCCTTAAAATACCTAGATGCACTATTGTAAAGTGGCTGTTCCACTGGATGTCATAAGGTGAAAGCACCAATTTGTAAGTCGCTCTGGATAAGAGCGTCTGCTAAATGACTTAAATGTAATGTAAATGTAAACATGAATTCCAAATAAAATCCATTTATATTACAGGTTGTAATGCAAGAAATAGGAAAAACGCCAAGGGAGATGAATACTTTTGCAAGCACTGTATCTAACATTTCACAACAATAGACAAAAAGTGTAAAAGAAAGGAATTAAGAAACATATTATGACAAGCAATGTGCCATTGACTAAAATACTGTAGAATAGAATACATTATGTGATTAGTATTCCATTATTAAAGTGGCCAATGATTCTCTGTCTATGTAAATAGGGCAGCAGCCTCTAAGGTGCAGGTTTGAGTAACTGGGTGGTAGCCGGCTAGTGATTGGTATTTAACCTTTCTGCGCAGGCGTTCCGCTAGCGACCCACCTCGACAACATCCGGTGAAATTGCAGAGCGCGAAATTCAAATTACAGAAATAAATATTTAACATTCATGGAATCACAAGTGTCATACATCAAAATAATGCTTAACTTCTTGTAATCCAGCCGCTGTGTCAGATTTAAAAAAGGCTTTACGGCAAAAGCACACCATGTGATTATCTGAGGACAGCGCCCTGCATAAAAAAGCATGAAAAACATTTTTCAATCAAGCAGGTGCGCCACAAAAGTCAGAAATAGTGATATAATAAATCCCTTACCTGTGAAGATCTTCTTCTGCTGGCACTCCGAAAGGTCCCAGCAACATCACAAATGGTCCTTTTGTTCGATAATGTCCTTCTTTATATCCCAAAAACTCAGTTTAGCTGGTGCGCTTCATTCAATAAACCACCGGTTTCCCTCCTTCAAAATGCATACAAAATGAATCCCAAACATTACCAATAAAGCAATAAAGTCAAACAACGTTTATAATCAAACCTCAGGTTTCCCTAATACATAAATAAATTATAAAATTTAAGACAGAGAATCGCTATTGTCTTTACCCGGAGTTTAACAACAAAGAACGCGCTCTCATGAAATCACTACAGCCAAAAAGGGAGCCACTTAAAACCAAAATTCTAGCTCATTTTTCCAAAAACAATTCTGAAACTCTTTCTAAAGACTGTTGACATCGAGTGGAAGCCCTAGGACCTGCAATCTGGGAGGTTTTCACCTCATAATAAACATGACAGCCATTGGAAACAGTGGTTGGCTGAATTTGTATTTTTTGGAAGGTTTGTCCTTGGGTTTTCGCCTTCCAAATCAGTTCTGTTATACTCACTGACATAATTTTAACAGTTTTAGAAACTTTAGAGCGTCCAAATCTACCAATTATATGCATATCCTAGCTTCTGGGTGTGAGTAACAGGCAGTTTACTTTGGGCAAGCTTTTCATCCAGACGTCAAAATACTGCCCCCTAGCCAAAAGAGGTTATAACAGTCTGACGGCCTTGAGATAGAAGCTGTTTTTCCGTCTCTCTGTCCCAGCTTGAATGCATCTGTACTGACCTCACCTTTTGGATGAGTACGGGGTGAACAAGCCGTGGCTCGGGTGGTTGTTGTCCTTGATGATACTTTTGGCTTCCTGTGACATCGGGTGGTGTAGGTGTCCTAGCGGACAGGAAGTCTGCCCCCGGTGATGTGTTGTGCAGACCTCACTACCCTCCGGAGAGCCTTACGGTTATGGGCAGAGCAGTTGCCGTACCAGGCGGTGATACAGCCCGACAGGATGCTCTCGATTGTGCATCTGTAAAAGTTTGAGTGTTTCTGGTGACAAGCCGAATTTCTTCAGCCTCCTGATGTTGAATAGGCGCTGCTGCGCCTTGACCGTGATGTGTACACTGAGGAACTTAAAACTTGCCACTCTCTCCACTACTGTCCCGTTGATGTGGATAGGGGGCTGCTCCCTCTGCTATTTCTTGAAGTCCACGATCATTTCCTTTGTTTTGTTGACATTGAGTGTGAGGTTATTTTCCTGACACCACACTCTGAGGGCCATCACCTCATCGTTGTTGGTAATTAAGCCTACCACTGTAGTGTCGTCTGCAAACTTGATGATTGAGTTAGAGGCGTGCATGGCCACGCAGTCATGGGTGAACAGGGAGTACAGGAGAGGGCTCAGAATGCACCCTTGTGGGGCCCCAGTATTGAGGATCAGCGGGGTGGAGATGTTGATACCTACACTCACCACCTGGGGACGGCCCGTCAGGAAGTCCAGGACCCAGTTGCAGAGGGCGGCGTCGAGACCCAGGGTCTTAGCTTAATGACGGGTTTGGAGGGTACTATGGTGTTAAATGCTGAGCTGTAGTCGATGAACAGCATTCTTACATAGGTATTCCCCTTGTCCAGATGGGTTAGGGCAGTGTGCAGTGTGATTGTGATTACTTCATCTGTGGACCTATTGGGGCGGTAAGCAAATTGGAGTGGGTCTAGGGAGTCAGGTAGGGTGGAGGTGATATGTTCCTTGACTAGTCTCTCAAAGCACTTCATGATGACAGAAGTGAGTGCTATGGGGCGAAAGTCATTTAGCTCAGTTACCTTAGCTTTCTTGGGAACAGGAACAATGGTGGCCCTCTTGAAGCATGTGGGAACAGCAGACTGAAATAAGGATTGATTGAATATGCTCTGAGGACGCGGCTGGGGGTGCCGTCTGGGCCTGCAGCCTTGCGAGGGTTAACATGTTTAAATGTTTTACTCACGTTGGCTGCAGTGAAGGAGAGCCCGCAGGTTTTGGTAATTGGCCGTGTCAGTGGCACTGTATTGTTCTCAAAGCGAGCAAATAAATTGTTTAGTCTGTCTGGGAGCAAGACATTGTGGTCTGCGAAGGGGCTGGTTTTTATTTTGTAGTCCGTGATTGACTGTAGACCCTGCCACATACCTTTTGTGTCTGAGCCGTTGAATTGCGGCTCTAATTAGTCTCTATACTGATGCCTAGCTTGTTTGATTGTCTAGCGGAGGGAATAGCTACACTGTTTGTATTCGGTCATGTTTCCGGTCACCTTACCCTGAATAAAAGAAGTGGTTCGTGCATTCAGTTTTGCGCGAATGCTGCCATCAATTCACGGTTTCTGGTTGGGGAATGTTTTAATAGACGCTGTGGGTACAACATCACTGATGCACTTGTTAATAAACTCTCTCACTGAATCAGCGTGTTCATCAATGTTGTTGTTCGACGCTGTGCGGAACCTATCCCAGTCCACGTGATCGAAGCAATCTTGAAGATTGGAATCCGATTGGTCGGACTAGTGTTGAACAGAACTGAACGCGGGTGCTTCCTGTTTAGGTTTCTGTCTATAGCCTGGGCGCAACAAAATGGAGTCGTGGTCAGCTTTTCCGAAAGGGGGGCGGGGGAGGGCCTTATATGCGTCGCGGAAGTTAGAAATACAATGATCTAGGGTTTTGCCAGCCCGGGTCGTGCAATCGATATGCTGATAGAATTTAAGGAGCCTTGTTTTCAGATTAGCCTTGTTAAAATCCCCATCTACAATAAATGCAGCCTCAGGATATGTGGTTTCCCGTTTACATTGAGTCGAATTAAGTTCTTTCAGGGCCGTCGATATGTCTGCTTGGGGGAATGTACACGACTGTGATTATGATCGAAGAGGATTCTCTTGTTAGATAATGTTGTTATGATCACACCACGTCTCGTTAATCATAAGGCATACACCCCCGCCCTTCTTCTTTCCAGAGAAATGCTTGTTTCTGTCGGCGCGATGCGTGAAGAAACTGGCTGTACCGACTCCGATAGTGTGTCTCGAGTGAGCCATGTTTCCGTTAAATAAAGAACGCTACAGTCTCTGATGTCTCTCTGGAAGTCAACCCCCTTGCTCGGATTTCGTCTACCTTGTTGTCAAGAGACTGGAGATGCTCGGAAGCGGTGCGCGATGTGCCCGTCTACGAAGCCTGACCAGAAGACCGCTCCGTCTGCCCCTTCTGCAGCGCCGTTGTTTTGGGTCGCCGGCTGGGATCCGATCCATTGTCCTGGGTGGTGGGCCAAACAGAGGATCCACTTCGGGAAAGTCGTATTCCTGGTCGTAATGTTGGTGATTTGACGTTGCACTTACATCCAATAATTCCTCCCGACTGTATGTAATAAAACCTAAGATTTCCTGGGGTAACAATGTAAGAAATAACACATAAAAAAACAAAATACTGCATGGTTTCCTAGGAACGCCATGCGAGGCGGCCATCTCTGTCGGCGCCGGAAGTCAATTACGGTCTTTGTGCATTGCGTCTTATCCACAGAGGGCCGGTGCGGGTGCAGGTTTTTGTTCTAACCAAGCATTAACACACCTGAATCAACTATTCATGTCTTGATTGAATGATTACTTGATTGGTGGAATCAAGTGTGTACTGGTTGGCAAGAACAAAAGTCTGGGCCCATATAGATCTCTCTGGATACGATTGGACACCCTCTGTTATGAGTGCTCCTTCCATGATAAATAGTAATGATCAATTGATTAGAAAAGCTTTGAGGGAGAGTATTATGAATTAAGCGTCCATACAAAAACGTCTGTTTGTAATTTTTGGAAATGTATTCTAATTGATCATTTAAGTGGTGGTCTTACTTGGAATACCCATGGACTTTTCACATATTTGATCAAATATTTGTTTCTCACATAAAACATTTTTTTAAAAGTGAAGTCAAATCTCCCATGAGAGAATAATCTTTCATTTTATCTACACTTTTATTTTACGAAAATGTTAAAATATACATTAGAAATGTCTAAACTTAGATTTTGGTGGGCTTAATAGGTACACTTACCCTATTTTCTTAAAATTAGGGGTGATTGACCTCAAAATAGTGGGCTCAACCAGTATTTCCCACACCTCTCCTTTAGTACCCCAACCACTTTCTGTTATTTGATCTAATCCAATGAGGCAGACGTATTATCAGCATTGTCAACATTTGTAAGGTTTCTATCTGTCTCTAGATTCATTATCTTCCTATTTATATGGCAGTGTTCTGATTTGTTATGGGGGTGCCCCATTGCACACATAGTCTTACCCTTAATTCTGGCTTGTATTGCCTGTCATACACACCGAAGTGGAGCAGTGCACAATAAGCTACTGAAGCAACCAACGCCCCAATATCTATATTCACTTATCTCAGTTCCCAGTACTGTGTGTGTGTGTGTGTGTGTGTGTGTGTGTGTGTGTGTGTGTGTGTGTGTGTGTGTGTGTGTGTGTGTGTGTGTGTGTCCGTGTTTCTTATTATATAGTTCAGTCTTGTTTTTTAAATTTTATTCTATTTTCTGTTATCACTGCATTGTTGGGAAAGAGCTCTCAAAAAATAATTTCACTGCATTGTTTTACACCTTCTACTGTATATCCTGTAAACTTTGAAACTTGAACACAAACTTGATGTATACTGATGGTCACACACACAGTTAGCAGCTAGTAAATAGTACATTTTTAGTTGCAGAAATGTACCTCTAAAAAGGTTTCTGGGTGTTGTTTTAACGCTGTAGGTTGTAAACACATATTTGCATATTTCCCAGGGTGCCTTTCAAGTGAATTATTTTAGTTATCAGTATCACCCATGACTGTGTTTGCTAGTTACAGAGAGATTGGTGCATTCAATGATATTCCCTCTTGTAGCCTTCACCAACAAAGTTCCAGGTACATGCCAAATACCAGTAGGTCACCTCTAAATATATGCCTTTGTCAAAGGAGATGATTTACTTTTCTGTCTCCCTAGTTTCTCACCCCCATGCTGGGTCTATATTAGGCCCACACAAGATCTCCGATTAAGTCCCACATGGCAGCCTATTCCCTATGTACTACACTACCTTTGAGAAGGACCCATAGGACTGCCATTTGGGAAATACTGTCAGTCTGTCTCTTCTATTCCAATACACTGTGGTCAGAGAACTGCCATGCAGGATCCTGAGGGGGACAGTTTTACAGTGGAGATGTTATTAGGTCAAGTTGGTTATGTAAAGGGTTTAGCATTACCCTGCAATAGATAGCATTCAAGCAGAGACAGAGGAGGGAAGGAGGGAAGGAAATGTAGCAGGGTAGCGAGAGGGAGGGAGCCAGAAAAGAGGTTAGTAAACCAGTTGGAAATTGAATAACACTGCCGCTCCAATCCAATGACAAGCTGAGCTTTCAGTTAGTCAGGGCTTTAGTGAATTAAATAGGAGATTTTATGTTCAGTCTGTTAGTCTGCGTGGTTGCATCTCAAATGGCACACTATTACCTATCTAGTGCACTACTTTTGAACAGAGCCCATATGACCAGAGCTGTATGGGCCCCAGTCAAAAGTAGTACACTATATTGCCATTTCAGACATGCCCTTAATTTGTTAGTCTGATCCAAATCATGGTTTAGATTAGTGTTTCCCAACTCTTCGAGTACTCCCAACAGCACACATTTTTTTTGTAGCCCCGGGTAAACTCACCATATTCAATTCATTGAGGTGTTGATGATTAGTTGACAAGTTGAATCAGGTGTTTTACTGTTGGGGTACTCGAGGACTGGAGTTGGGTAACATTGTTTAAGATGGCTGAGTACTGCTGTCATTGATAAGGTGTCACCCTGATCTCTTCTCTCTATCTCACCTGCAGTGGATTAGTCTGTAAAGTCTTAATAGCATCGATTACGTCAGAGGGAAATCACAGAGAACCTTTTGTACCATTCTTCTCCTTTGAAGCGACGTGTGCTCATTTGAACACTGCATGTGAATTGTACATTCATATGTGGGTGTATGTCTGCTTGCCCTGTGTGTGTGTGTGTGTGTCTGTATGTGTGTATAATCCTGTTTGTGTTATGTGTTGTGCTGTCTCTTAGTGTGATGAGCCTGCTTGCCGCAACGTTCTCCCCAGGCCCTCGCCGCCTTCCTCTGTTCTGTGATTTCTACTAGAACACTCTGTCCCTGACAGCTCTCCTCTCCCCCCCTCCTCTACTTCTCTCCCTCTTCTCCCCCTCCTCTCATCCTATCTGCTGTGTTCTTTCTCTCCTTCCCCTCTCCATCTTCTCCTGACTTTCAATCCTCTACCCTCCCAACCCCAGCAATCAGATCTCTGCTCTCATTCTCCCTTTTCTTCTTCCTCTTCCTCATCTTCTTTCTCCTTTTCCTTCTCTCCCTCTTCTCCCTCTTATTTTATGCTCTGCCCTATGTACCCTCCAACCCAGAACAATCAGTTATCTCATCTCCTCATATTTATCTTCTTTCTCCTCTTATTCTCTCCTGATTCTCCATCCTCTTCTTCCTCCTTTCTCTCTCTTCTCCTCTCCACCCTCCTCTACCACCTGTTTGCAGGTTTATCTGTTCTTGGCCTTTGTGAAAATAAGATTAATAATAATTATAAGAAGAAGAAGAAGAAGAATGAATTTGTACAGTGCATATCCGGCACTCAACGTGCATAAGAAAGAAAACAAAACAAAAAACAACAAACAGCAAAAATACATCAAAAGGTAGAAAAAAACATCACAATATATCAAAACATGACCTATTAACGCAAAAGATGGACTTTAAGTAGATACAGTTTATAAGTGCTTACATTTGGAACCTTTGCTACACTGTTTAGAGTGAGCAGCAGATCAGTGTGTGTGTAACCTTGTCCCCAGGCTTTTGTGCACAGAGCGTATAAGCCTGGAATATCAAAAAACTCAAAGTTGGCCTTAGTGGGAGTGACCACAGGCCAGATTTGGATGGAAGTGTCTGGGAATGAGATTAGTCTGTGGTGACTCGCCTCACCTATCCTGCCTTGTCCTTCCCCTCTGTCCTCCACTTTACCGATGAGCTTTGGATGATACACACTTGATCTCTCTAAGGTGTGTGTGTGTGTGTGTGTGTGTGTGTGTGTGTGTGTGTGTGTGTGTGTGTGTGTGTGTGTGTGTGTGTGTGTGTGTGTGTGTGTAACATATCTCCAATGGAGGAAAAAGTACTGTCATACTTGAGTAAAAGTAAAGATACCTTATAGAAAATTACTCAGGTAAAAGTCATCCAGTAAAATTCTACTTGAGTAAAAGTCTGAAAGTATTTGGTTGAAAATATACTTAAGAATCAAAGTAAATGTAATTGCTAAAATATACTTAAGTATTGAGAATAAACTTGAAGTATGAATCAGTTCAAATTCCTTATATTTAGCAAACCAGATGGCACCATTTTCTTTTTTTAAATTCAGCCACACTTGAACATTCAGACATCATTTACAAACAAAGCATGTGTGTTTAGTGAGTCCGCAAGATCAGAGGCAGTAGGGATGACCAGGGATGGGAAGTGCATGAATATAACTATTTTCCTGCATTCAAAATGTTTTGGGTGTCAAGGACAATGTATCAAGTAAAAAGTACAATAAGTAAACTGCCTGTTACTCAGGCCCAGAAGCCAGGATATGCACTTTGAAGTTTGTAGAAATGTTAAACTAATATATGAGACTATAACACAATCGTTATGGTGGGAGAAGATCCAAAGAAAAACCAACCAGAATTTGTTTTCTTTTTGAGAGCCCATGCTCTTCCAATGGAACGTATAGGGTCATACCCAAATCCAGCTCCCAGATTGCAATTCCTGTGGCTTCCACTAGATGGCAACAGTCTTTGTTCAAGGTTTCAGGCTTGTTTCTTCCCAAACGAGGAAGAATTTTGAGTTTCACTACTGAGAGTCAGAGTTGGAAATCAGTCTGTGCGCTCGCAACGAAGAGGACGCACACCTGCCAATGTTGTTTTCCAATTGAACATAAGAAATATTCTGTATGAAATATTATAGTTTAACCTGTTGCGACGAGCAATCCCGTATCCGGGAGCGTAATTATAGCCTCAAGCTCATTACCATAACGCAACGTTAACTATTCATGAAAATCGCAAATGAAATAAATATATTGGCTCACAAGCTTAGCCTTTTGTTAACTTCTTCGAGATTTTAATTTTTGGGTAAAAAACGTTCCCGTTTTAAACAAGATATTTTGTCACGAAAATATGCTCGACTATGCATGTAATTGACAGCTTTGGAAAGAAAAAACTCTGACGTTTCCAAAACTGCAAAGATATTATCTGTGAGTGCCCCAGAACTAATGCTAGAGGTGAAACCAAGATGAAATGTCATACAGGAAATACCCCAGATTCTGAAGGCGCTGTGTTCCAATGTCTCCTTATATGGCTGTGAATGCGCCAGGAATGAGCCTGCACTTTCTGTCGTTTCCCCAAGGTGTCTGCAGCATTGTGACGTATTTGTAGGCATATCATTGGAAGATTGACCATAAGAGACTACATTTACCAGGTGTCCGCCCGGTGTCCTGCGTCGAAATTATTGCGTAATCTCCAGGTCCATGCGCATTCAATTTCTTCAGAGGAGAAACCAAACTGCCACGAATTATTTATCATCGATAGATATGTGAAAAACACCTTGAGGATTGATTCTAAACAACGTTTGCCATGTTTCTGTCGATATTATGGAGTTAATTTGGAAAAAAGTTTGCGTTGTAATGACTTAATTTTCTTTTTTTTTCTTACCTAAACGTGATGAACAAAACGGAGCGATTTGTCCTACACAAATAATCTTTTTGGAAAAACTGAACATTTGCTATCTAACTGAGAGTCTCCTCATTGAAAACATCTGAAGTTCTTCAAAGGTAAATGATTTTATTTGAATGCTTTATTTCCAGGCCAGCAGACTTAAATATTCAAAGCTAGCCAGCCAATACCCTGCCCAGCTGAACTTAGTCACTGTTACTAGCTGGCACTCTACCCTGCACCTTAGAGACTGCTGCCATATGTACATAGTCATTGAACACTGGTCACTTTCAAATCTAGACTCATGCTATATAACTACTGCACACACCATCATATACATATTTAAGTTTTTAGTCATTTAGAAGATGCTTTTATCTAGAGAAACTTACAGTAGTAAGTGGATTCATTTTTGTACTTCTCCCCCGTGGGAATCAAACCCACAACCCTGGTGTTGTAAGCTCCATTCTCTACTACCTGAGCAACACTACAACTACCTTTTTATTGATTCTGACATTGCTCGTTCTGATATCATTTTTGGGATTTGTGTGTATTGTTCTGTATTATTAGGTATTACTGCACTGAAGCTAGAAACATAAACATTTTGCTGCACCTGTGATATCATCTGCAAAATGTGTGCAAGCGACCAATACGATTTGATTTGAGACACATCATCTTTTTAAAATAGACAATGCTTATAGGGATTGCGTGTGTGTGTGTGTGTGTGTATGTGTGTGTGCGACGTTACGTGTCTCAGTCATTAAATGGGAGATCAGCAGCTGAAGGGAATACTACTGACTGACAGACATCCAAACACAAGGGTACCAAATATAGATCCATTACACTCCCTATACATTCATATTCCAATAGCACTTATGGCTGAAATCCTAGATATTGATATAGTCACTATTTATTTTGGTAGTGAGTCAGCAAAAAATGAAGACTTTTTCTGTTGCCATCTCTGTATAATGGATTAATAATTATCTATTTCAACAGTAACACTTAAGTAGCTACAGACGTTTGTGTGAGAAGACCAATTTTCCGGATGTCTCATGTGACAATCACCTCTCTAGCTCTGCCATCTTTCACCGCAGATGGGGAGGTTTGACATATGCGGATGTGATGATTGCGACGCATCCATTACCTTAAAATTACAGATTATTTTATTATGTTACTTAGATTGTCTCACCGGTGCATCAATTGAGTCTATGGGGTTAAAGAATTCTTGCATATTTGTTAACATCATTAAACCTACAGTCGTGGCCAAAAGTTTTGAGAATGACACAAATAATCATTTCCACAAAGTTTGCTACTTCAGTGTCTTTAGGTATTTTTGTCAGATGTTACTATGGAATACTGAAGTATAACTACAAGCATTTCATAAGTGTCAAAGGTTTTAATTTACAATTACATGAAGTTGATGCAAAGAGTCAATGTTTGCAGTGTTGACCCTTCTTTTTCAAGAGCTCTGTAATCCGCCCTGGCATGCTGTCAATTAACTTCTGGGCCACATCCTGACTGATGGCAGCCCATTCTTGCATAATCAATGCTTGGAGTTTGTCAGAATTTGTGGGTTTTTGTTTGTCCACCCGCCTCTTGAGGATTGACCACAAGTTCTCAATGGGATTAAAGGTCTGGGGAGTTTCCTGGCCATGGACCCAAAATATCAATGTTTTGTTCCCTGAGCAACTTAGTTATCTCTTTTGCCTTATGGCAAGGTGCTCCATCATGCTGGAAAAGGCATTGTTCGTCACTAAACTGTTCCTGGATGGTTGGGAGAAGTTGCTCTCGGAGGATGTGTTGGTACCAATCTTTATTCATGGCTGTGTTCTTAGGCAAAATTGTGAGTGAGCCCACTCCCTTGACTGAGAAGCAATCCCACACATGAAAGGTCTCAGGATGCTTTACTGTTGGCATGACACAGGAACGATGGTAGCGCTCACCTTGTCTTCTCCGGACAAGCTTTTTTCCTGATGCCCCAAACAATCGGAAAGGGGATTCATCAGAGAAAATTACTTTACCCCAGTCCTCAGCAGTCTAATCCCTGTACCTTTTGCAGAATATCAGTCTGACCCTGATGTTTTTCCTGGAGAGAAGTGACTTCTTTGCTGCCCTTCTTGACACCAGGCCATCCTCCAAAAGTCTTCGCCCCACTGTGCTTGCAGATGCACTCACACCTGCCTGCTGCCATTCCTGAGCAAGCTCTGTACTGGTGGTGCCCCGATCCCGCAGCTGAATCAACTTTAGGAGACGGTCCTGGCGCTTGCTGGACTTTCTTGGGCGCCCTGAAGCCTTCTTTACAACAATTGAACCGCTCTCCTTGAAGTTCTTGATGATCCGATAAATGGTTGATTTAGGTGCAATCTTACTGGCAGCAATATCCTTGCCTGTGAAGCCCTTTTTATGCAAAGCAATGATGACGGCACATGTTTCCTTGCAGGTAACCATGGTTGGCAGAGGAAGAACAATGATTCCAAGCACCACCCTCCTATTGAAGCTTCCAGTCTGTTATTCAAACTCAATCAACATGACAGAGTGATCTCCAGCCTTGTCCTCGTCAACACTCACACCTGTGTTAACGATAGAAACATGATGTCAGCTGGTCCTTTTGTGGCAGGGCTGAAATGCAGTGGAATTTTTGGGGAGGGATTCAGTTAATTTGCATGGAAAAGAGGTACTTTGCACTCTTCATACCATTCATACCATTCTGGAGTATATGCAAATTGCCATCATACAAACTGAGGCAGCAGACTTTGTGAAAATTAATATTTGTGTCATTCTGAAACCTTTTGGCCACGACTGTACACAACTATCAGTGTTGAACCTTAACGTTTGTAAAAGGTCCTGAACAGTCATTCTGATTCCCATGTAAATTAGCCTTATGAGCAAATATATTTTGTGAGGGATATAAATGCAATTTTTTTTAAAAGTACGTTGTACTTTGTTCATGGCTAATTACCAGGAAGTTTGAAGAGACGGGCAGAGCAGGGGAGGGGGCTAAAATTCATGAGCTCGCCTTGTCTGACAGCTCTTTGAATTGCCTATGTCAAGAAACTTGAATGCAGTGAACGGAGTTGCAGTAAAACCATCTCAAGCAAATTTGTGATGAAGCATTAATGATGTAAAACAAATATATAATGTTTGATGTTGTTCACAGCGGTACTGATCGATGTGTTGACGTGACAACTGCGTCAGAGTTATGAATTACCCTCCCCCCTTTTGTTCCATGCTGGCTGAAGACCTATCTAGCCAGTAACTAGATAACGCCAGACACAGCAGAAAGGGAAAATGTATGTGTCATAGATGAATAGTGTAAACATTTAATTATATTTTCCAACACCCTACAGCCACATTTTGGCAACAGTAGAGTAGCTATCTGGTGACTATATATAAACCAAGCCCCTCTGCAAACACACCTTCACTGATGTTGGTTGCAAGGCAGTACTTATTTATATTAGGTAAGAGAATATCATGTTACCATTGATGTATTAAAATGAGAGTTAGGGTTACAATGGGCAAAAAAGGTAACTTTCAGGGGATGTCTTTATCTATATATATATGGATATCTGACTTTTTTTTTAGCTATGAGTATACATGCCCCAGATACGCATGTCCTTAATTTTGTATATGGAGTTAGTATATTCTCCGTAATGGGACAGTTTCTACCTGCATCCAATCCAGACCTCAGAAAGATCCCTGCTACCGTATGAGTGCAGGGAGATATCTGGGGTGAGATCCCTTCAAGATATGCCCCTAATGCTTTTGCACCCGCTTACATGTTTGTAGAATATTTTAGCTCTGGAAAGGGTATGTGTCAACATGCTGACATATATACTTTATACTTAGGCACATACTGTATCATATCTATAGTCATTACCTGATCAATTATGGATCCATATTTCTACAGAATTTCATGATTTAAATACATATCCTTACATGATATTTAATATTCATCCTCATGCAACTGATCAAAAAAGGACTAAATCTGACAAATGATCAATGTCCAGCATCCAAATGATTTTACCTGTTCAGGTGCCGAAAATCATTGGGCTTCTTCACATGAAGGTGACATATCTGAGCATACATTTGCACCATATTCAGTAGTAGGCTACAAGGCACGGGAAAAAAAAACGTCATATTTAATACAAAAAACATCTTTGCTATTTCTGTTATAAAAATACAGCATTAGCAAATACAAGGCTCCAATCACAACACCTGTTTTCTGTAAAGATACAAACGTAGGCCAATCTTAGCTAAAAATGTATTTTAAGGAAGTTGCACAAACTCAATACAATGAGTGCAGAATGGGTCGTCAGTGGCGTCGGTCCCTTGCAGTGGCATCGGTCCCTCGCAGTCCAGTCCAGACCCAACATGCATAAATCATGAATCAAAATTCTGTCAATATTGTAAGAAAATATTATAATTTCACATAACCATACACGAGGTAGCTCCTAAACCTGCTTCATTCATCGTGAGAGAACTAGCTGGAACAAGCTAGCTAGCCAAGTTGCTATATTAACCAGTAATACAAAATCAAATACAAAAAAATACGCCCAAACGTTTTAAAACAGTAGCTGTCACATTGGAGCCTGATAGGAGGTAAAAATATCCCTGAAGGGAAGGAAATGTTATTTGTTATCTAGCTAGGCTACCAGTTAGCTTTTACCCTCCTACCAAGCCTAGCTAGCTTGCTAGCTAGCCCTACTGTCTGCTGGCCAAATTAGCGAACGTTCTTGATTCTAGTTCCTAAAATAAATAAATAATCTCAAATTAGCATTAAGTTCTTTGAGATATATTATTTTAAATTAATTTAACTAATTTTCATGATCCAATTGGTAGTTACAGTCTTGTCCCATCACTACGTACTCGGGAGAGAGAGGCGAGGGTCGAGAGGCATGCATCCTCCGAAACACGACTTGGCCAAGCCACACGGCTCGCTTAACCCAGAAGCCAGCCATACCAAACACCGTCCATCTGGCGACCAAAATCAGCTTGCCTGCCTACCCCGAGGAGTGTAATGGGACAAAGACATCCCAGCCTGACAAATTCTCCTCTAACCCAGACAACGCTGGGCCAATTGTGCACCGCCTCATGGGTCTCCTGGTCACAGCCTGGGATCAAACCCGGGTCTGTAGTGACACCTCAAGCACTGCAGTGCAGTGCCTTAGACCGATGCGCCAGTCGGGAGGCCCTTTGAGGTATATTCTGAACAGCTTCTCACTTCTTTGTTTCTCCAGATGTCAGTTCGACCACACGCCGTTTACAAACTCATTTGTGGCTCCCCAATTGTAAAAATAATAGTTGGAACTCCACAGCAGAAAATATGTGATTCTTGTTACTCGGCTACCAGTTACAGTGCTTTTAGTTTGTGGTTTGTGCATGCCTTTACACAGATGGGATACAAAAAGTTAGTGTCTGAAATAATTATTGATTTAATATTTTTCAAATGATTAAACATGTCCTGAAAACTCAAATAAGCACCAGAAATTGTCCTCATTTACCATATCAAAAAAGCATATCAAGATCCTGATATGGACTGTCAAGAGCATATGTATTGTATGTGCAGAGAAAATATACTAGGTATGCCTACTGTCAGTATTTGTCATCATATAGATAAAATAAGATGTCCACATAGGCCTACCTCAGGATATCTAATCAGTCAATATCTGGCCTTACCATGTATGATATCCGGAGGAAATCCAAAAATGATTTGTGCATGACAGAGAAATATACTTGACAAATGATTGAGCATGTGCTGAAAACGTATTATATCCTTATTTCAGCATATCAAAAATCATATCAAGATCCGGATATGGACCTCAGCCAAGAGAAGTATATCTGGAATCAATATAGCGTATTATCTTGAATGTGCTGAGAAAACACAGATATGTGATGTATACAGTCCGTATTTGTCAACATGAAGAGAGAAAATAGGATGTCACATATCTCAGGAAATGTCCATGTGTGATATTTGGAGTAACCCCAATATCATATATGTTTTAAAGACACAACGGGATTCAGAATTTGCCAGGATTAGGTGCAAATCCACAAAACTAAAAAATATGATTTGGAAATTGTTTATGATATTCTCTAGAATATCAAAGAGATTTCATGCAAAGATATCCTCTGATATGGACCCCTTTCGCCCAGTGTGATGTCACCCTATCCCCTTAATAATCCCACCTCTGGAAAAAGGTGTTTTTCATGAGGGAGGGAACTAGCAACCTTATGATCAAACTTGATCAGTGTGGAAGCAAAAATAATTGTTCATATTGCCACCATCATATTTTATCTGGTTTCATTCCAATATCATCCAATTTCATGTAAAACATGACTTTGACAGATTAACTGGAATGACATTTACTTTCACGGGTGGCCAAAAAAAGAACTCTGAATGCCACGCCCCTACTAAGTCATGCCTCCAGTCTTCTGAGCTGACCCGCTGGGTCATATCGCAATAACCCAGCATCAATAATCCAGCCTCAACAACCCAAAATGTATTTTTTTTAACAAAGAAACAACCCAACTAAGTGACCCAATACCTGCAACCCAGAAGTTGACTCATCAAAACAACTCATTTTCTTGAATGTGTATTATAGCAACACAATGCTGTGCTTTTATCACGCTTCCATCACATGCAACATAGCCGGTGTCCCAAGACACCCTATTCCCTACATATTACCATTTTGGACACACAGACAATCATTTTATGACAGCTCCACCATGTGCAGGAGATTAGACTGTAATAGACATAGATTATAGATTAGTCATTGTTGACCAGAACAGCCCTGCGCCTTAACATGGAAATATCAACGCTATTTGTGTGACGGTTGTCTCAGTGTACCACACTGTTTTGTATCTCCCTTGGCAGTGTGTGGGGGGAGATCAGTGTGTGTGTGTGTGTGTGTGTGTGTGTGTCACAAATTGACATTGGGACGGGATTAGTCGTAATGAAAGGAAACGACTACGTATATCCAATTGTTGATAGATACATTAGATCTCTGCCAACTCCAGCAGCATGTGATCACAACACAAAGGTCACATGTCTTACCTGTTACTCAGCATTTCCTCTGCTCTCATAAGGGTCTTTATAGAATGAGCTGTTATGAGGTGTGTAGCAAGTGTGTGCGTGCATGCGTGCGAGACAGAGATTGAGTGATTGAGTTTACAAATTGCAATGTGACTGTGCTCAGAAATAGGAGAGGTTTGCACTTGGACATTTGGCACACCACGTATGGGTACAAGTGTCCCATCTATACAGATCCAAAAATAAGATTACTCTCCCACATTCTAACAACAACCAATTAATGCAAAACTGCAACAACTGACCTTAGATCGGCGTCTCTGACCAATGACCTCCAAGATGCCTTTTAGTCCATCCGTCCAACAGTGGAGCCTCCTCAGAGGAGGAAGGGGAGGACCATCCTCCTCAGTGAATTTCATAAAAATTAAAATAGTGAAACAATAAAAAACATCACCAAATAACTGATTAAAGCACACTGTTTTGCAATGAAGGTATACAGTAGCATCAACAGAACTCTCTGGGGTAGCACCATGGTGTAGCCGGAGGACAGCTAGTTTCCATCCTCCTCTGGGTACATTTACTTCAATACAAAAACCTAGGAGGCTCATGGTACACAACCTCTTCCATAGACTTACACAGTAATTATGACAACATCCGGAGGACATTCTCCATCCTATTAGAGCTTTTACAACATGTTTTCGACCCAATCAAAGAATTAGAGAATTAATCTAGTACTGAAAGCACAAGCTACATATGGCTAGCAATGCACTGTATAACATGTGATGAGTAGTGGACTCAGAGAATAGAATAATAGTTCAACAGTTTTGAAATAAATAATTTCTTCAAAAACTAAGGACAAGCAAGACAGAGCTAAATATATATATTTTTTAACTTTTACATATGTAGCTAGTGAAGGCGGATAGCTAGTCAGCCTACTCAAACACCCGGCTCAAACAGAGAGGGAAGCTATGTTAGCTGGCTATGGCTATGGCTATCCAACACTGAAACTCTTCCAAGTCAAGGTAAGCTTTGGTTTTATAAATGTATTGCTACTGGGGCGTGCCGGTGTAACTGCTAAACTGCTAGCTGTACACTGTACTGCATGATTGCAGCTTGTTTATTAATGCGTTGGTTCGAGTAGCTAGCTATGTTGACTATGACAGGTGAAAAGCTGTGGCTCACGGGTACATTCATTCTGGCAATTCTGTTGAAAAACATTTCTTAAAAGGAAGCAAATGGAACAAAACGATTATACCTTAGATCAGCTAGATGCAGGCAAGAGTGTGATATTGAATGTGTCACTGTCTGGATTACTCAAATTTTCCCTCAACCTGTTGTAGCAACCTCATGATGTGTATAGTGAAATTTTGAGTATCACACAGTAGCCTTAACTTATTGATGTTACATTGAGCTGGGTGAATGAAATATGAATGACAGTCATCCAATTTGCTCTAATAGAAATAAGGCCATGCTCATAAAGAACAATTGTCCTCCCTCATCTTAAACGGCACCGACCGCCACTGCTGTCCATTCATCAGATGATTTTATTGTGGTGGATCATGGTGCCACTATTGTACAATGAAGACATTATAATGTGGTAACAAAAATAACCACCGTAAAGTCTCACCTGACCTGCCATAAATTAAGGCACCATGTTGGTGATTGATTTCATAGTTCCCTTAAAGGACTTGCTTCCTGCCAACTGTGTAGAGTGTTGAGCCCTCGTGGTTCCTGTCAATGTGACTTTTTCTCGCTCACTGTTAAATGGGGAGAGGGAGAAAGGAAAAACCCCAAGGCATTCTTTAAATCAAATACTTCTAGTAAGTCAATGAAAAGTCATTAATACTTAATGTTTATGTACCGACTCAAAACTAAATGAAAAGTCACATCAACAACATTTTCTACTGCAGGTCAGATTTTGGGAATAATCTTATGCTACACAAAAATACATTTTTCTAAACTAATCCAATAATATAGTTCGATTTTTCCAGTTTAGATGGCTTAGGTAGTCTCCTCACAATGTTCCTAACCCTGGCAGTCAATATGAATGCAGGTTGCGGGTGAATAAAAATGTAAACTGGATATCTCCAGCTGTATTGTCATCAAGAGTTTAATGGATTCCAATAGGAATTGCACATCACTTTGCTAACAAGCATAATGTGACTTGCAGGGACGCAACCAAAACCTGCAGACTCTCCTTCACTGCAGCCGACGTGAGTAAAACATTTAAACGTGTTAACCCTCGCAAGGCTGCAGGCCCAGATGGCATCCCCAGCCGCGTCCTCAGAGCATGCGCAGACCAGCTGGCTGGTGTGTTTACGGACATATTCAACCAATCCTTATCCCAGTCTGCTGTTCCCACATGCTTCAAGAGGGCCACCATTGTTCCCAAGAAAGCTAAGGTAACTGAGCTAAACGACTACCGCCCCGTAGCACTCACTTCCGTCATCATGAAGTGCTTTGAGAGACTAGTCAAGGACCATATCACCTCCACCCTACCTGACACCCTAGACCCACTCCAATTTGCTTACCGCCCAAATAGGTCCACAGACGACGCAATCGCAACCACACTGCACACTGCCCTAACCCATCTGGACAAGAGGAATACCTATGTGAGAATGCTGTTCATTGACTACAGCTCAGCATTTAACACCATAGTGCCCTCCAAACTCATCATCAAACTCGAGACCCTGGGTCTCGACCCCACCCTGTGCAACTGGGTACTGGACTTCCTGACGGGCCGCCCCCAGTTGGTGACGGTAGGTAACAACATCTCCACCCCGCTGATCCTCAACACTGGGGCCCCACAAGGGTGCGTTCTGAGCCCTCTCCTGTACTCCCTGTTCACCCACGACTGCATGGCCATGCACGCCTCCAATTCAGTCATCAAGTTTGCGGACGACACTACAGTGGTAGGCTTGATTAACAACAACGACGAGACAGCCTACAGGGAGGAGGTGCTCCTTTCCAATAAATATTGAGGGTCTTATTCTGGTAACATGGTGATCGATGCCTGGCTGCTGTTTGAAACATACAAATAATATCACTCTTATCCATAATAATCTTAGAATGTAAGCAGCACTGTATCTGCGAGCTGTTGGCTAGAGCGCACGTGCCAAAACTAGAGTTGGCACATTTACTCTATAACAGTGTTTGTGACAAATCCATCAGTAGAGTTGAAAAGGCATTTGAAAACCCATTTTACATTAGGTACATGGGAAATTAACAAAAGTTATTTTAGGTGCATTACACCATCACACACTGCCTTTTGTCCACAAAAAGTCTGTTTGATGGAAACACATTTGGATATTGTTTCATGTAGTTTTTTTAATATTCACATTTAAATATGTTATATATTGGATGGAAACTTCAATTCTGTCACTAACAAATACAGTCATGGGTAGTAACACTATAATTCACTCAAAGGCAAGTCACACTGGGAAATTATATTGGAGGCGTGGTATAGTGGGGGGTTACTCAAAATGTTCAAGCTCATACAACTAAAATCTGAACCACCTACAGAGTCCCTGTAGTGTAGTTATTCCCTCCACAAGGCAATCAAACAAGCGAAATGTCTGTATAGGGACAAAGTGGAGTCGCAATTCAACGGCTCAGACACGAGACATATGTGGCAGGAACTACAGGCAATTACGAACTACAAAAAGAAAACCAGCCACGTCACGGACACTGACGTCTTGCTTCCAGACAAACTTAACACCTTCTTTGCCCATTTTGAGGATAACACAGTGCCACCGACGCAACCCGCTACCAAGGACTAATTCTCCGTGACCGACGTGAGTAAGACATTTAAACATGTTAACACTCGCAAGGCTGACGGCCCAGACAGCATCCCTAGCCGTATCCTCAGAGCATGCGCAGACCAGTTGGCTGGTGTGTTTACGAACATATTCAATCTCTCCCTATCTCAGTCTGCTTTCCCCACATGCATCAAGATGGCCACCATTATTCCTGTACCCAAGAAGGCAAAGATAACTAAACTAAATGACAGCCCCAATAGGTCCACAGACGATGCAATCACAATCACACTGTACACTGCCCTATCCAATCTGGCCAAGAGGAAAACCTATGTAAGAATGCAGCTCAACATTCAACACCATAGTACCCTCTAAGCTCATCATTAAGCTTGAGGCCCAGGGTCTCAACCCCGGCCTGTTCAATTGGGACCTGGACTTTCTGACGGGCCGCCCCCAGGTAGTGAAGGTAGGAAACAACATCTGCACTTCACTGATCCTCAAAACTGGGGCCCCACAAGGGTGTGTAATTAGCACCCTCCGCTACTCCCTGTTCACCCTTGACTGCATTGCCATGCACGCCTCCATCTCAATCATCAAGTTTGCAGATGACACAACAGTAGTGGGATTGATTACCAACAACAACGAGACAGCCTACAGAGAGGAGGTGAGGGCACACGGAGTGTGGTGTCAGGAAAACAACCTCTCACTCAACGTCAGCAAACAAAGGAGATGATCGTGGACTTCAGGAAGCAACAATGGGAACACCCCCCTATACACATCGATGGGACAGCAGTGGAGAAGGTGGACATTTTTAAGTTCCTCAGCGTACACATGACGGACAAACTGAAATGGTCCACCCACACAGACAGTGTGGTGAAGAAGGCGCAACAGCGACTCTTCAACCTCAGGAGGCTGAAGAAATGTGTCTTTTCACCTAAAACCCTCGCAAACGTTTACAGATGCCCAATTGAGAGCATCCTGTCGTGCTGTATCACTGCCTGGTATGGCAACTGCACCGCCCACAACCGCAAGGCTCTCCAGAGGGTGGTGCGGTCTGCACAACGCATCACCATGGGAAAACTACCTGCCCTCCAGGACACCTACAGCACCCAATGTCACAGGAAGGCCAAAAAGATCATCAAGGACAACAATCAGCTGAGCCACTGCCTGTTCACTCCGTTACCATCCAAAAGGCGAGGTCAGTACATGTGCATCAAAGCTGGGAGCGAGAGACTGAAAAACTGAAACTGAAAAATCAGACTGTTAAACAGCCATCACTGACACAGAGAGGCTGCTGCCTACATACAGACTCAAAATCATTGGCCACTTTATAAATGGATCACTAGTCACTTTAATAATTCCTCTTTAATAATGTTTACATGCAGTATCTTGCATTACTCAACTCATATGTATATACTGTTTTCTATACCATCTATTGCATCTTGCCTATGCCGCTCGGTCATCACTCATCCATATTCTTATTCCGTCCCTTAACTTAGATTTGTGTGTATTTGGTAGTTGTGGAATTGTTAGAATACTTGTTAGATATTACTGCACTGTCAGAACTAGAAGCACAAGCATTTCGCTACACTCGCAATAACATCTGCTAACCATGTGTATGTGACCAATAACACTTGATTTGACTCTTATCGATTTGAGTAATGACTACAAAATCACTTTAAGTATCTGTACTCAGATATATTAAGTGCAATGAGTTGCCTCAAAAGTTTTGAGTAAATGACAGCACATTGGGCTTTACAGTGTGGGGTCGTGATATATCAGACAATTTCTCTCATATCCATCTGTACACTGGAAGGAAACCTTGGGTCCATCCCAAATGGCACCCTATAGTGCACTACTTTTGATAAGAGCGTTATGGCTCCCTATACAAGGAATAGGGTGCCATTTGGGACACAAGAACCAGTCAGATGGATGGATAGTCTCTTTAGGTATGGGTTGCCATGGAAACACCTGCTTTGCAGTGGCTAAAGCGACAGAGACATAGTGTCTGGACAAGTGAGACATGAATTATTATTAAAAATGTTTACAAGCTATATGGGGGCAATACCAGAAAAAAGGATCGAATGATTCTGTCTTCGCAGCATAATCTGCAGAGCTGAGATTGTTGTATGTCCTATTTATACACTGAGTATACAAAAATTAGGAACACCTGCTCTTTCCATGACACAGACTGACCAGGTAAATCCAGGTGAAAGCTATCCCTTATGATCCCCACTTGTTAATTCCACTGTAGATGAAGAAGGGCAGACAAATTAAAGAGGTATTCTTAAGCTTTGAGGCAATTGAGACATGGATTGTGTATGTGTGCCATTCAGAGGGTGAATAGGCAAGACAACATATTTAAGTTCCTTTGAACAGGGTATGGCAGTAGGTGCCAAGCGCACAGTTTTGAGTGTTTCAAGAACTGCAATGCTGCTGTGTTTTTCACGCTCAACAGTTTCCTGTGTGTATCAAGAACAGTACACCACCCAAAGGACATCCAGCCAACTTGACACAACTGTGGGAATCATTGAAGTCAACATGGCCAGCATCCCTGTGGAATTGAGGCTGTTCTGGGGGGAAAAGGGAGTACAACTCAATATTAGGAAGGTGTTCCTAATGTTTGTACACTCAGTGTATAACATTCTGTTAATTGCAAGAACTTCCTATAGCAATATAAATTGAACAACTCGAAGTGTTGTTTTGTGAGACTAATTCATTTTAGTAATTGTGTATCATTTCCAACTGACGACCAAAGGGTTCGTGGCTACTGTATCACAGGGTAAAGAAGGAGTAATCTGTGAAGGAGACATTTGGCTCTCACACCCGCTGAAACTGTACTGCTACTGCCTCTTACCGTAGCTAACCAATGATAGAGGTCCCCTTTGGATACAACATTCTCCTAATATCACCTCTTTGATAACCAAACAAAGATATTATCTTCAAATATATAATTTTATTGGAAGGAGGGGGTGTTTGGATAATTTGAACAAACATTTCTGCCACAGAAGAGGAGGCTGGAGAGAGAAGCTATAGGAGGACAGGCTCATTGTAATGGCTGGAATGGAATACATGGAACGGTATCAAACACAAACGTATGGAAACCACGTTTGACTCCATTCCATTTATTCCATTCTAGCCATTACAATGAGCCCGTCCTCCTATAGCCCCTCCCACCAAACGCCACTGTGTCACAGAGCCTACAGTAGCCTATATTTAAGTTTCTATAAACCCTTACACATGAATCTCAGCTTCACTCATCTTTTCTTAGCGCTGAATCTCCAATGAAAACATTGTCAATCACGACCCTGTAATAGGAGGTGTACTGTGGCTGTAGGCCTGGAAACAGGGAAAGTGAACCATGATGAGAACTCTAATGACTCAGTCATTCCAATGACTGCAAGGCTGGGTGAGTCTACTGATTGTTACCCTACCGCTGCTTGCTTCTGGGGAATGGAATTGTGTGTGTGTGTGTGTGTGTGTGTGTGTGTGTATATATAGACACTGTCATTATAAGGGCACAAGGTGAGGCTCAGATGCAGACACAGGAGGCAGATGGTTAGAGTCCAAGATGTTGATTCACAACCCAAAAGGGGTAGGCAAATGGTCAAAACCAGGTCAGAGTTCCAGAGGTACAGAATGGCAGGCAGGTTTGAGGTCAGGGCAGGCAGAATGGACAGGCAGGCGGGATTGGAGTCCAGAAAACCGGCAAAAATCAAACCCAGGAGGACGAAAAGAAAAGGAAAGCAGGATTACGGGGAAAACCACACTGATTGACATGAACATACAAGACAACAGAGGCACAGAGAGACAGGAAACACAGGGATAAATACACCAGGGAAAATAAGTGACACCTGGAGGGGATGGAGACAATCACAAGGACAGGTGAAACAGATCAGGGTGCAGTGCTAATACCCATAAGCATACCGTTCCAGGAAAGCTAGCTACCAATAGCAAACATTGCCATGAAAATGAATGCAACGGCACGGCTCAGTTCATCTTCAATGTATGTTTGTGTTTTTAAAGAAGGAATTTATGGGAGTGTGTTGGCAGGTGATGACAGCACAACAAGTTTATAGAAGCAGTTCTGGAAATATGAAATGTATCCTAGTCAATCTGTCAGTGGGTGAAGTGATGGAAATGGTTTGTATTTTTATGATGTGTTTCAAATAGAGTGTTGGAGTCTGTACACTGTAAGCCATGAAGCCCAAATGATGACGTCTGCTCAGTGCTTTGTAACTCAATAATGGAGTAATAGGGCCTCCCGGGTGGTGCAGTGTTTAAGGGCGCTGTACTGCAGCGCCAGCTGTGCCACCAGAGACTCTGGGTTCGCGCCCAGGCTCTGTCGTAAGCCGGTAGGGATATCCTTGTCTCATTGCGCACCAGCGACTCCTGTGGCGGGCCGGGCGCAGTGCACGCTAACCAAGGTTGCCAGTTGCACGGTGTTTCCTCCGACACATTGGTGCGGCTGGCTTCCGGGTTGGATCCGCGCTGTGTTAAGAAGCAGTGCTGCTTGGTTGGGTTGTGCATTGGAGGATGCATGACTTTCAACCTTCGTCTGAGACAAGATAGTAGCTACTAACAATTGGATACCACAAAATTGGGGAGAAAAAGGAGTAAAAGAATATATACAAAAAAATAAAAATAATGGGGGAATATTTAATATTTCTTCATCAGGAGTGTTGGTTTACACTAGGGACGTCATGGGGCCCTCATCACTCACAGTAAGAGTGAGTTGTGGAAAGGAGGGACAGGCGTAAAAGACTCATGTGACCTAACACAAATTGGCATGTCACCCCACAAACACCCTTCTGTGCCAATATATCCCCTGCAGTAAAGACACATACCTGTCCAGAGCAGAGCGCTGGTCGTCACGGCATTATTTACAGCATTCCAGAGGGTTTCTGTAATCTTTTTGAGCCAGGCAGGTCTCCTCCTCACACACACACATGCACACACACATACTTGGGAGTACGCACACACAGTCGTGCACACAAACACTCCTTACCTCTCCTCACCCTCCGTCCTGACTCCTTTACCCCCCTCCTTCCCCCAGGACCTTATGCACGGTTGGGCTGCAATCCCCAGTCCAGATGCCATCTATAGACAGCCCTATTTTATATTGCCATCAAAGAAATGGATTGCCCTTTTCCGTGTGACTGACTGCTCCAAGATGGAATACCGGAATGGAACGCTCCATTGTTCTTCTTGCTGTCGCCATTCTGATTCTGCATTTGGTGATGTTTCTAAAGTGCTCAGAATTTCCGCACTATTTGAGTTATGTCCGTCATTGACAGCACAATCATCTTATGGTGTTGTGTTGGTACAAAACAGAATCTGCTACAGCCCTGGATTGACATGTGGTATATTTATGTCTTCTGCTTTTAGTTGAAATGGAAGGAATGTGTTCACTCTACTGAGCAAAGCAAGCTCAGAGGTGAAGGTTGTTTTAAGGTTAGCTTAAGGTCATTCATCGTTTTCTTATGCGATTCATCACACTGACGGTTTGATCTCTGTGAATGGCCAGCCACCCACTTACAAAACCAGTTAATCAATTGCTAAGGGGAATACAAAACGAATGATATTTTCGTTTCATAGTTTACTCCAATTGTATATTTTCTTTGTAAGAATGTTAATTTTAAAAAACGTAACCCCAAAAGAACATCCCAGCCATATTTACTCATAATTCTCATATCCCGTCTATAAAATACAGCCCACTCTCTTTCTTCTCCCTTCGGGCATAATTTTTTTATCATTACAAGCATTTCACTACACCCGCAATAAAATCTGCTAAACACTTGTATGTGTCCAATAAAATCTGATTTGATTTGATAAACCACTCTGATCTGAAAACCAATTCAGAGGAAATTGCCACAACTCCCTGATTTTTGGAGGACAGTTCTTTGGTGGTGGTCCCATCAGCTAAGCCCCATGCTGTGATCAGGATGGCTTGCTATTAGTCGCTGACTGAGAGAGGATTGGCACATTGTAAAATATTGATGGCTCCCCTCGATGGCCCACTGTGATTCCTGATGCCCCATTGCACTAATAGATAGAGACCAGAGGACATTATGGATAACGTACACAGTGTCCCTTTTTACCAGAGCTGATGACTAAGTTGCCTCCCGGTCTAGTTACATTGACCAACCCCCATTTATTGTTACACTGCTGCTAATCGCTGTTTATTATCTATGCATAGTCACTTTACCCCTAACTATATGCACAAATTACCTAGACTAACCTGTACCCCACACATTGACTCGGTACCGGTATCCCCTGTATATACAGTCGTTCTTCCTTTAAAAAGCTGCTTCGTACTGCAGCACAGCTTGTGGGCTGCCACAGAAATCTATGGCACATTTTTTTAAGTGTCACCCATTGTTGACATTAATGCCAGTTAGTGCTAGTTTGACCACCAGAGGGTATCTTTGAGAAGCATTTGACTGTTTTATAATATTGGATAATTATATTATAATCGAGAATTTAAAACCTTTTTTATGTAAGAACAACATTTTTTTTGCTTAATTAATTGGAATAATATTATGGTCTTTCTATTCCAAGAAAAAATAAGTATACATCTGTCCGACAGCGCCTGATTTAAGTAACACTAAAACAAAGATTAGATAGAGGCAGATGTTATAGGAAGAGCCATGGACGTATAGCTGAGGGAAGGTGGGAAGTATCTGGGCAACTACAGTACCTTTAATTTAGCGAGAAGAAAATATGAAAATAAGAAAGAGAGAAAAAGTATTGTTGACATGGCGGGCTGGGGGCCGGGGGGGGGGGAGAGGTGCCTGGCTTTCAAAAGTTGGTGCTGTACAACTTGACCGGCCGGGAGATGGCTACGAAGTGACTGCGAGTGAAGAGCGAAATAATCCTAACATTGATTTATCAAGACCAGTCCCCATGCTTGTCTCAGAGGAGCGCGAAACGGTGCTGAAATAGTTGACCACACGCGGGTAGGCTATTGCCTCAAATTCTAATATAACATTTGGATGACTTTGGGTGTTCCAGTAAGCAACAATTTTTTGCCTTCATTACCTTACATTATTCTTAGAAGAACTCCAGCACGGAGAAAAGAAAGGGGCCATAAATAATTAAACAATGAAGTGATTGAATTCACAAATGCATTTGGCTGTTTTTAATATTCGCCATCAACCAAAAACACAGCATCTTCCGTGGTATTCCATTTCCAGCAAAACTATTCAAACCATCGACTCACTGGCATCACCGCACAGCATCAACATCTCTCTAATACAGTCAGAAGACAGTTGAAGAAACTTGGGCGTACTTATGGCAAGGCTCTGTAAGAAAAAAAAATCATACAGTGGTGTGGTCGCCGAGGTGTGGTCACCAGACACAACCTGGGAGGAGATAGAGAGGTGGTCGGTCAACCCAAGGGGAGTACCAGAACCCTTCTGGGAGTCGATGGAACAGTGCGAGGAGTGATACCGGAGAATGGAGTTGGCGAGGAGTATGCAGCAACGCAGGCGTTTGGAGGAGCGTGTCACCAATCTGTGCTGGTCCCACGCATAAGACCTCCAGTGCGCCTCCTAAGTCCGGTATGTCCTGTGTCTCCTCCTCGCAGTCGCCCTTAAGTGCTTGTCCCCTGTCCGGTACGTCTTGTGCCTGCTCCTCGCACTGTCCCTCAAGTGCGCCTCCATAGCCCAGTACGTACTGTGCCTCCTCCTCGCACTCTCCCTGAAGTGCGTGTCCCCAGTCCGGTACATCCTGTGCCTGCGCCTCGCACTCTCCCTCAAGTGCACCTTCCCAGTCAGGTACGTCCTGTGCCTGCTCCCCGCACTCGCCCTGAAGTGCGCGTCACCAGTCTGGTGCCACCTGTGCCGGCCCCACGCATCAGGCCTCCAGTGCGCCTCCCCAGTCCAGAGCATCCGGCGACGGTCTCCGGTCAGGAGCCTCCGGCGAGGGTTCCCAGTCCGGAGCCTCCTGCGAGGGTTCGCAGTCCAGAGCCTCCTGCGAGGGTTCCCAGTCCAGAGCTTCCTGTGAGGGTTCACAATCCAGAGCCTCCAGCGAGGGTTCTCAGTCCGGAGCCTCCAAAGACCATCTACGGTCCGGAGCTTCCGGCGACGTTCCACGGTCTGTTTCCTCTGGCGACGATCCACGGTCCGGTTCCTCCGGCGACAACCATGGTCTGGAGTCCCCGGCAACGATCCACAGTCCGGCGACGATCCACGGTCCGTTACCTCCGGCGACGATTCATGGTCCGGTTCCTCTGGCGACAAGCCACTGTCCGGTTCCACCGGCGATGAGCCACGGTCCAGAGCTTGTGGTGACTATCCCCGCATCCCCGGTCTACGTCCCGCACCGGAGCCGCCACCGGGGCTAGATGCACACCCGGACCCTCCCCTATAGAGTCAGGTTTTGCGGCCGGAGTCCACACCTTTGGGGGGGGTACTGTCACACCCTGACCTTAGAGAGCCATTTATTCTCTAATTTGGTTAGGTCAGGGTGTGACTAGGGTGGGTACTCTAGTTTTTATATTTCTATGTTGGCCTGGCTGTCTATCGTTGTCTCTGATTGGGGATCATATTTAGGCAGCCTTTTCCCACCTGTTTGTTGTGGGATCTGGTTTTTGTGTAGTTACTGTTGAGCACTGCATTTACTTCGCCCTTAGTTTGTTCTGTATTGTTTTGGTGAGTTTCATTTATTAAACATGTGGAACTCTGCACACGCTGCGCCTTGGTCCAATCCTTCCAGCAACGATCGTGACAGTAGAGCCACCTTTTGCTGCAATGTAACGTCTGCTTCCAACTCACACTCTCAAACATGTAGATCCCCTGAACGCAGCTCACTTTCCAGCTCACACAAATTCTGATCACCTGTTCACACACCTGTATGTCTTTATCACACACTATTTAGTTCCGTTCTTTGCACCCCATCATTGGGAGGGGGGGGGGGGGATATTGTTTGCTTTGTGACAGATTTCTAGTCGGAGCTCTGTTTTCCCCGCAATTTAATCCTCCTGTGTATGATAGTTTTTGCCTGCCTCAAGCATGCCGAGTCCAAAGCATCCCACCAAACTCCATGTGTGGGGGGCAATTTCTCTCCAGGGACCAGGCCCCTATTTGATTTTTGATGGCAAGTTTAGCTATTTACAAAACAAAAAGTTACATAAAATATTGTAGCATACACTTCACGGACTGCTATGTGTTCCACAATAATTCACCGTTGCCTCCTTTTTCAGGTATCATGGCTCGATATTTCTTTGAGGAAGAAATCATCAAGAGATTTGCTGAACCCTATGTCAGAGAGGTGTTTCTGGGACCACACTGTTTCTTTTAATGTTGAATTATAGCAATATTTTGTTATGTTTACACCTATTTACAAGTATATTTCTAGTATTGTACCTAATATTGGGTGTAAGGTTAAATTGCAAAAAAAAATGTATTCTCTAAATACTGCCGCCCGTGTTTGCATTGCAAATGAAGGCATAAACTGGGTCAAGACGCGAGGAGAGTACCTTTATGTAGTAAATACCTTTATGTAGTAAAATAAATGTTAAATAAGACCTAAAACACTTTTAACGGCATATTACTCAACACTGGTGAGACTCATGTCGCCTACGGTAGGCCGACAGTATATCCACAAATATTTTTGTAATCTCCACATGTAGGTTTCCTGATTTTAAACCTGATCTAACTTGTTTGGCATCAACTGGAAACATTCATCCATAACTCTGCCAAGCCTACATGCAAAGATGAACTGGTGAAAGCCATCAAGATGTTTTGGCTTTTGAAATTCATGATACAACGATGCAACAAATACATTGATCATCGCAGCAAGGTTTTACCCGTGCTCGTGGAGATGGGGGGGGAAGTGCAACTTAAATGGAGTTGAAATAAACATTGATTACATAGCAAGGTTTTACCCGTGGTCGTGGAGATGGGGGGGGGAAGTGCAACTCAAATGGAGTTGAAATAAACATTGATTACATAGCAAGGTTTTACCCGTGGTCGTGGAGATGGGGGAAGTGCAACTCAAATGGAGTTGAAATAAACATTGATTACATAGCAAGGTTTTACCCTTGGTCGTGGAGATGGGGGAAGTGCAACTCAAATGGAGTTGAAATAAACATTGATTACATAGCAAGGTTTTACCCGTGGTCGTGGAGATGGGGGAAGTGCAACTCAAATGGAGTTGAAATAAACATTGATTACATAGCAAGGTTTTACCCGTGGTCGTGGAGATGGGGGAAGTGCAACTCAAATGGAGTTGAAATAAACATTGATTACATAGCAAGGTTTTACCCGTGGTCGTGGAGATGGGGGAAGTGCAACTCAAATGGAGTTGAAATAAACATTGATTACATAGCAAGGTTTTACCCTTGGTCGTGGAGATGGGGGAAGTGCAACTCAAATGGAGTTGAAATAAACATTGATTACATAGCAAGGTTTTACCCGTGGTCGTGGAGATGGGGGGAAGTGCAACTCAAATGGAGTTGAAATAAACATTGATTACATAGCAAGGTTTTACCCGTGGTCGTGGAGATGGGGGAAGTGCAACTCAAATGGAGTTGAAATAAACATTGATTACATAGCAAGGTTTTACCCGTGGTCGTGGAGATGGGGGAAGTGCAACTCAAATGGAGTTGAAATAAACATTGATTACATAGCAAGGTTTTACCCGTGGTCGTGGAGATGGGGGGGAAGTGCAACTCAAATGGAGTTGAAATAAACATTGATTACATAGCAAGGTTTTACCCGTGGTCGTGGAGATGGGGGGAAGTGCAACTCAAATGGAGTTGAAATAAACATTGATTACATAGCAAGGTTTTACCCGTGGTCGTGGAGATGGGGGAAGTGTAACTCAAATGGAGTTGAAATAAACATTGATTACATAGCAAGGTTTTACCCGTGGTCGTGGAGATGGGGGGGAAGTGCAACTCAAATGGAGTTGAAATAAACATTGATTACATAGCAAGGTTTTACCCGTGGTCGTGGAGATGGGGGGGGAAGTGCAACTCAAATGGAGTTGAAATAAACATTGATTACATAGCAAGGTTTTACCCGTGGTCGTGGAGATGGGGGGGGGGAAGTGCAACTCAAATGGAGTTGAAATAAACATTGATTACATAGCAAGGTTTTACCCTTGGTCGTGGAGATGGGGGGGGGGAAGTGCAACTCAAATGGAGTTGAAATAAACATTGATTACATAGCAAGTTGGTCGGATTTTCACACCTACATTAGCTGCGCTATTAAACTACCATTTTGTAAATAAATCGATGTCTGAAGAGTCTATTGTCCTGCTAATAGCCCATCATGGAAACATTGTTTGCACATTGTCTGCTACAGTACACTTGTGAAAAACTAGTGTTTGTAAACATGTTTTCAAAATGTCTCCAGCTGTCTATCATTACTGTCAATAAAAACGCAGAATCTAAAAACAATGCCAATAATGCTTGTTATATTATTCATTGTAACCACAATGTCATAAGTAATTGAACACACACAACATGGGCAGATTTTCTTAGTTAAAACATTTTTAGCTAGGGTGTTTTATATAATTCTAATGTAGGGTTAATTCTAATAATGAATAATAATCATTGGATAACAGATCGGCTCTCGGAACTCATTAAGAGGCTGCTTCTATCTTCAATATAATCATTCATTCAGAAGGTTAAACCCATAGGTTTTAGAACTGCAGTAGGTCACAAAAAATGACGGGTCAATTCATAAAGCATTTGCCATGGAATCAGTACCTCGAAAATCTCTTCCCATTGATTTTGCAATCTATATGGCACAGCTGTCAATATTTTGGTCCTTAAATGAAACTGGCATATATTTTTATTTATCACAATTTACTTTAACCAGGACCGACAGACAAGTTCCTTCTTTTTTTTTACTGAAATTGCAACCAACTTTCTATGGCTTGTTTAAAAAATGACAATATTCTGGAGATGATTTCATTTCAATAATCGAAAGTAAGAGATTGTAATCTGAATAAAGGGAAACAGGCCATTCTTGAACATGGGGTGAGACATTCGTACTAATTTGTAAATAAAGCCAGTTTGTTATTTAGAATGATTTATTTCTACTTTTAGAGGGAGAGAAACCATAAGCCCACCGCGCCTATTTTTTGGAAATTGTCAGTCCACATGTCAAGTGAAATTCCCCCAATGTATTTACCCAAGTTCTTATTTAACTCCAGGACCACCGACAGTTTTTGTTGTTGCCTGATGCAGGACTCTAGTGCCAGAGGAGAGGCTCTCAGACTGAAAACTCCTCCATTAATTGACACAATTTAGACTACCGATAGATCAGCGTTCTATCTAGTGAAGACATCAAAACTATGAAATAACACATGTGGAATCATGTAGAAAAGAAAAAAGTGTTAAACAAATCAAAATATGTTATACTTTAGATTCTTCAAAGTAGCCACATTTGCCCTGATGACAGCTTTGCACACTCTTGGCATTCTCTTAACCAGCTTCAGGAAGAATGCTTTTCCAACATTCGTTAAGTAGTTCCCACATATGCTGAGCACTTGCTGGCTGCTTTTCCTTCACTCTGCGGTCCAACTCATCCCAAACTCAATTGGGTTGAGCTCAGGTGACTGTGGAGGCCAGGTCATCTGATGCAGCACTCCATCACGCTCCTTGGTCAAATAGCCCTTACACAGCCTGGAGGTGTGTTTTGGGTCATTGTCCTGTTGGAAAACAAATGGTAGTCCCACTAAACACATACCAGATGGGATGTGCCTTGAATTCTAAATTAATCACTGACAGTGTCACCAGCAAAGCACCCCGACACCATCACACCTCCTCCTCCAGTCTTCACGGTGGGATCCACACATGCGGAGATCATCCGTTCACCTACTCTTCTGAACAGTTGATGTTGAGATGTGTCTGTTACTTGAACTCTGTGAAGAATTTATTTGGGCTACAATCTGAGGTGCAGTTAACTCTAATGAACATATCTTCTGCAGCAGAGGTAACTTTGGGTCTTCCTTTCCGGTGGTGGTTCTCATGAGAGCCAGTTTCATGATAGCGCTTGATGGTTTTTGCGACTTCACTTGAAGAAACTTTCAAAGTTCTAGAAATGTTCCGCATTGACTGACCTTCATGTCTTAAAGTAATGATGGAATGACATTTTTTTTTTGCTTATTTGAGCTGTTCTTGCCATAATATGTTCTTGGTCTTTTACCAAATAGGTCTATCTTCTGTATACCACTCCTACCTTGTCACAATACGACTAATTGGCTCAAATGTGTTAAGAAGGCAACAAATTCCACAAATGAACTTCTAACAAGGCACACCTGTTAATTGAAATGCATTATGGGTGACTACCTCATGAAGCTGGTTGAGAGAATTCCAAGAGTGTGCAAAGCTGTCATCAAGGCAAAGGGTGGCTACTTTGAAGAATCTCGAATATATTTAAATTTGTGTAACACTTTGTTGGTTACTACATGATTCCATATGATTATTCTACAATGTAGAAAATAGTGAAAATAAGGAAAAACCCTTGAATGAGAAGGTGTGTCCAAACTTTTGACTGGCACTGTATTTATTTGACAAATTACCATAACTATTTCATAAGGCCTTATTTTGAGGGCATAGTTTTACCCTAATATACTGTAGGGCCTTTTGCCCATCATTATCATATTTCCCAGCATGCTCTATTGCAGGTAGAGTTTTAGAATTGTTAGTTTCAATATCTGTTTGTGCATGTACAGTACATTGATTGATTAATATTATGCTACACAAAGATAGATAAATTGCATTCTAAACTTATCCAATCAATTAATTTGATTTGTTTCACACATTACTGAAATAATTGTTTCATTTTAATTATCTAAGGTAGTTTCTTCACAATATTCCAAACCCTGGCAGTCATTTTGAAGGCAGGTGAATAACAATTTCAATTGTTGGATAGCCTAACTCTGGTTGGATTTCAATAGGAATTACACATCATGTTGCAAGCCAGCATAATGTGACTTGCAGGTAAGGTTGAAAAATGTTGATACCTTTCCAAAAATTCCCATGTTATGAAGAAATCTTGTTTGGAAGTTTCTTGTAAATGGAAGCAGGAAATCCAAAATCCTTTAACCAGGTTTTATAAAATAAAATAAAAACTGGGAATTTTGGGTAAGTCACCCACAACCTGTATTCAGAATGACTTCCACAGTTGGGAAGGCTATATGAGACAGTACAGTGTACCGCAAGCAGTTTAGCAGATACACCTGCAGGCCCCGGTAGCAATATTAATAAAAGCAAAAGCCTGAATTGGAAGAGTTACAGTGTTGTACAGCCATAGCCAGCTAGCTAACATATCATCGTTGGCTGCCATACCCCATTTGTGTCAAGGTACAACACGTTGTGCATTTTAATTATGGGTCTTTGGGCACCAATGTTGTGCTGGACTGTCAGTTGACTAAACCGTAGCCCGTTTTGTTGCTCTGCATCATTTGTGTCACCCTCCTTTTCCCTCTTTCATCAATGACCCGTTTTCGACCACTGGCCTGATATTGGCTGGATGTCCTTCGGGTGGTGGGATTCTTGGGACCATTCTTGACACACACAGGAAACTTTTGAGCATGGAAAACTTAGCAGAGTTACTATTCGTGCCACACTCAAACCAGTACGCCTGGCACCTGTTACCATACGCTGTTCAAAGGCACTGAAGTCTCTTGTCTTGCCCATTCACCCTCTGAATGCTACACGTACACAATTCATGTCTCAAGGCTTTAAAAAAAATGTGATTTAAATTGTCTCCTCCCATTCATCTACACTAATTGAAGTGGATTTAACAGATGACATCAAAAAGGGATCCTAGCTTTCACCTAGATATTTATGTTCAGTATACTGTATATTCCATCTAATAGTACGATAATTGATAGCGTTTCATCAGACATGCAACACGTGGATACATTTTAATTTTATAGCCAACCATTTCTTTCCCTGCTCTGAGTGGGCACAATGCTTACAGTGCACATGAATGTTTGCAAGACAAGATAAGGTAGAAGTTCTGTTTATTTAATTCGATGTATGGTTTATTTTTTCCCTTTTTCCGGGTTCGAAGTTCTGTGTGACTGTGTCCTATGTCGCCGTCATTATTGTTGTGCGTAATAGGAACACGTGTGCCTCAGTGTGCATAGAAATAGGCTATGTGGCCTGCCACCACGCTTTGCAGTCAGAATGTCGAATAAGAGAAAATGATTATTCGATGTATGCATTGTGTTAAAACATAATTCGGAATAATGAAGTCTGATTAAGACGAATGTACCAATGTAAGTGTAATTGCTTATTCATATTTAAAAAACATTCACATTAGTTTTTCTGTTGAGTATCATAAATGATTGACACTACACACCATATACGCCTCAGTCTTTGATACTTCATTTTGGTCCTTGGGGCCAAGTACTTATATTATTTAGGCCTACCTGTTTGAGTTCCTGTTAGACAGATTCGATTTGGTTTCTCAAGGGGAAGCTGTACAGTCTTGCCCTGTACCAGTATCCGTTCAGATAGGACAGATTAAGCCTGATAGAGTAGTGCCTTGGTCAGGGAGGTGACCAAGAAGCCGGTGGTCACTCTGACAGAGCTCTAGAGTTCCTCTGCGGAGATCGGAGAACCTTACAGAAGGACAACCATCTCTGCAGCACTCCACCAATCGGGCATTTATGGTAGAGTGGCCAGACAGAAGCCACTCCTTAGTAAAAGGCACATGATGGCCCATTTGGAGTTTGCTCTTAGACCATGAGGAACAATATTCTCTGGTCTGATGAAACCAAGATTGAACTCTTTGGCCTGAATGCCAAGCGTCACGTCTGGAGGAAATTTGGCACCATCCCTACGGTGAAGCATGGTGGTGGCAGCATCGTGCTTTTGGGATGTATTTCAGCAGCAGGGACTGGGAGACTAGTCATGATTGAGGGAAAGATGTACAGAGCAATGTGCAGAGAGATCTTTAATGAATACCTGCTCCAGAACACTCAAGACCTCTGACTGGGGTGATGGTTCACCTTCCAACAGGACAACGACCCTAAGAACACAGCGAAGACAATGCAGTAGTGGCTTCGGGACAATGTCTTATTGAACACTGTGTAAACATTCACAGTGTAGGGTGGGAAAAGTATGTGAACCCTTGGATTTAATAACTGGTTGATCCTCCTTTGGCAGCAATAACCTCAACCAAACCTTTCCTGTAGTTGCGGATCAGACCTGCACAACGGTCAGGAAGAATTTTGGACCATTCCTCTTTACAAAACTGTTTCATTCTTGGGATGTCTGGTGTGAACCGATCTCTTGAGGTCATGCCACAGCATCTCAATCGGGTTGAGGTCAGGACTCGTATTTTATTTTGTTGAAGCCATTCTGTTGTTGATTTACTTCTGTGTTTTGGGTCGGTGTCCTGTTGCATCACCCAACTTCTGTTGCGCTTCAATTGGCAGATAGCCTTACATTCTCCTGCAAAATGTCTTGTTAAACTTCATTTTTCCATCGACAATAGCAAGCTGTCCAGGTCCTGAGGAAGCAAAGCAACCCAAACATTGATGCCCCCTCCACCATACTTTACAGTTGGGATAAGTTGTTGATGTTGGTGTGCTGTGCCTTTTTTTCTCTACACATAGTGTTGTGTGTTCCTTGCAAACAATTCAATCTGTCCACAGAATGTTATGCCAGTAGTGCTGTGGAAAATCCAGGTGCACTTTAACAAACTGCAGACGTGCTGTAATCTTTTTTTGTACAGCAGTGGCTTCTTTCGTGGTGTCCTCCCATTAACACCATTCTTGTTTAGTGTTTTACATATTGTAAACTCGTCAACAGAGAAGCTAACATCTTTAGCCGACACTCTTAGCTGATTCTTCTTAACCTCATTGAGCATTCTTCCCTGTGCTCTTGCAGTCATCTTTACATTACGGCCACTCCTAGGGAGAGTAGCAACAGTGCTGAACTTTCTCAATTTATAGACAATTTGTCTTACCGTGGACTGATGAACATCAAGGCTTTTAGAGATACTTTTGTAACCCTTTCCACCTTTTTGCAAGTCAACAATTCTTAGGTCTTCTGCGATCTCTTTTGTTCGAGGCATGGTTCACATCAGGTAATGCTTCTTGTGAATAATGAGTGTTTTTTATAGGGCTAGGCAGGTCTAACCAACATCTCCAATCTCGTCTCATTGATTGGACTCCAGGTTAGCAGACTCCTGACTCCAATTAGCTATTGGAGAAGCCTAGGGGTTCACATACTTTTTCCAACCTAGTGTACACTATGAAATGTTTTAATTATGTATTCAATATAGACAATAAAACACAATAAGTTGTGTGTTATTAGTTTAAGCACACTGTGTGTCTATTGTTGTGACAAAGATCAGATCAAATTTTATGACCAATTTATGCCGAAATCCAGGTAATTCCAAAGGGTTCACTAACATTTTCTTGTCATGAGACTTGACTTGAAAGGTTTTTGACTCGACTCGACTTGCTCTTAGAATACACGACTCGGACCATGTGACTTGCGACTTGCTAGTGACTCGAGTAATAGTGACTTCTAGCCCCTTCTTATTATTGATATCTACTGCTTTTATACATGTCTTACAACTCGAAAGTCGTCTTTATTCTCGCTAAAAAAACTTCCGTGGCTTATTTTTAAAATTGTCATGTTTCGTTTCTAAATATCTGCGCAAGAGTGAAGTTTCCCACGAGAGAGTAATGGTTAACGTGATTGGATGTTAATTATTTGACTAGGCTACCTATATTTGACATTGTGTTGTAATTTTGCTGAACACTATATGGTTTAATTATATTTTGGGCAGTGAAACAAAGCTACTCAGGTGAGAGAAAAACCTCACCTGTCACCTGTGCTCCCTCTCC